>NC_089753.1:29373912-29436412 GCF_040412425.1 Macrobrachium rosenbergii | reverse complement strand
AACTCAAGGGAAGAGGTTCAGTCACCCGGGTTATTTACGACCCCTGGTGACGGATCGGTACTCCAGAAATCCGCCTCTTCCTTTGGGGACCTGAGAGAGTGAGAGTGATGGGGTACAGGACAGCTCGGTACGGTAGTGCCAGATATAAACAATATTTGCAAAAGATGGGGGTTTTCAAGGACCTTTGCCTTCACAAAGTAAATGTTCCAAAAGGTCTCTTCCCAGCTATCTGTTCTATAACAAGAATATCAATCAACAGCAATAATTGAGATAAAATATTATGAAGTCCATTTGACTTCACAAAGTAAATGTTTCTGTAAAAGCAAACTATTGTTCCCTTTATCTAATCCGTCCGCACAAGAATATGTCAACAACAATTTCTGTCCGCCCTTCAAATATCAAAAACCATTTGCTGAGGCTTTTAGAGGGCTGCAAATTTCGGATAAAAATCTTCCAAATGTATTTTGACCAGGTGGCCTTGATTTTACGGTAGATGCTGTACAGAAAATATGGTTTGCGCCGAAGAAACTTATAAAATTTCTTACTGTAAACGACTGAAAAGGCTTTACAATAAAAAAATAGGTTCCAGCATCAATATTTTGAAAAGTCCTTACAAGCAATTTTAGTAGATGCTACTTACATGGTCTTAAGATATGGTTTGTTCATTAAGCCAATTATAAAAGAACAGTTGTTTCATGTTGTATACATATATATATATATATATATATATATATATATATATATATATATATATATATATATATATATATATATATAGAGAAGTTAGATATATATTTTTATATTATATCTTTTATAAACTATCTACTTTTTGTACAGTTTAAATGCATTAATACATAATACATTTTCATCCATGTAACTGTTAGTTTCCTCACATTTATAGTTTATACATTCATATATATATATTATATATATAAGTATATATATAAACTATGAATATGAGGAAACTAACAGTTACATGGATGAAAATGTTTTATGTATTAATGCATTAAGCTATACAAAAAGTATAGTTTATATATATATATATATATATATATATATATATATATATATATATATATATATATATATATATATATATATAAAGCGCGCATGAGCACGTCTACGAACAGGAGACTAACATAACAGCACAAGAATACGCTTCATGCATATGTTGTCACTGGCGGGTGTTTTAGCCGTCAGTGTTAGTTTCAGCGAGATTTGCATCAAACTAAAAAAAAAAAGTAGAAAATCTCCCATACCAACACGAACTCCATGACGTGAAAGCGGCGCTCAAACAGACAGAGAGAAAAAAATCGGAAAGTTGCTGGTACTTTGTCAATGTCATTGTCACGGTCATGGTGGCGAGACAGGACTTGCATTACACACAAAATACAAACATTCGCACATGTTATCTCTCTGTATATTCGTCCCGGTACATCATCACGAGTGAGGATCTATCATTCATGCCTAAGAGTGATGTGTTTATTTCTCGATGTTCTTGCGGCTGGTTCATATCTCATGAAAACAAACGATTCAGCGGGTGGCGAATTTTGAAATTTAGTTTGACTAGCAATGTTTTAATCGTGTTCTTGCAGAAGCTATTGTTTGTTCTTCACATGTAATTCATAGATAGTTGGTTTTGTACTGAATATAACTGAGTTTTGTACTGAATAAACTGAATTGAACTGAGTATAGAATTTAGCCTTTAAAGCACTGGGACCTATGAAGTCATTCAACGCTGAAACGGAAATTGACAGTTAAAAGGCTTGAAAGGTGTTATGACAGGATTAAAACCTCGCAGTTGCACGAGGAATCAACTGTTAGGAGGCGGTGGAAAGTAAGATGGAAGAAAGAGAATATGAAAGGAGGTACAGTAACAGGAACGAAAGGGGTTGCAGCTAGGGGCGGAAGGCGTGCTGCAAAGAACCCTTAGTACTCGGCAATGGAAAAGTAAGTGGGGACCAATGAAAAAATTTTTTTTTTTTTTTTTTTTTAGTTTTCTGAAAAGGAAACTATTGTGACGGCTTTGTCTGTCCGTCCGCACTTTATTCTGTCCGCCCTCAGATCTTAAAAACTAATGAGGCTAGAGGGCTGCAAATTGGTATGTTGATCAACCACCCTCCAATCATCAAACATACCAAATTGCAACCCTCTAGCCTCAGTAGATTTTATTTTATTTAACGTTAAAGTTAGCCATAATCGTGCTTCTCGCAACGATATAGGATAGGGCACCACCGGCCCGTGGTTAAAGATTCACGGGCCGGGGCTCAAACAGCATTATACCGAGACCACCGCCTTGATAATATGCTGTACAGAAAACTCGATTGCGCTGAAGACACTTCAGTGCATTTTTTACTTGTTTTCCATGTAGTTTTAAACAACTCACTGTATGTAATTCTAATTTTGCTTAAAGACGGTAATATGAAATTTTCTCTCTCGTCAACATGAATGACAATATTTAGAACTGGCAGAAGACGGGAACTTGTATCTACTGTGAATAAAAAAAAAATATAGCAAGGAAAAAAAGGCAAATGAAATTCCTGTGGAAAATTCTTCCGTCCTCCCCAATGGGCGACGGGCACTCGTATATACTAGGAATAAAAAATCAAATAAATAATTAAGTTAAATAAACACACCCCCAAAAAGAATATATCAATGAAAATAAGGGACATGAAGTTCCCTGTGGAAAATTCTTCCGTTCTCCCCAACGGGCGTGTGCTAATTCACCCTGAAATTTTCCGGAATCCACCCGACCTAATTCCACCTCACACCTGCCCTCGTCATGGCTGATATAACATACCAGGAACACCAACCACCTTATACGGAAGGACTACGTTTTATCAATTTTCTTGACATGACTCAGAGTGTGTAAATAAAAAGGTATTATTTACTCCGATGTCCACAGGGCGAGGCACCATTATACTCAGACACCCGAACACCAAGATGACAGTGTACTTTGCCGAGTGGTGATACTTCATTCCTGGATAATCATATATCATACACAAAACGCTATGATGAAGCAGTCTTGCGGCTGCAAATTTATTTTCTGTGTTCTCTTCTTGTGGACTGCCATTATACAGGCGAGGGAAAAATATGATCATTCCTAATTATAAAAAAAGAAAGATAGAAAAGCCACAACGTTAGAAAATGGGGAATGTTAAGGGTATGCAAACACACTGCAATATCAGAAGTCTTCTTTGAGACTGGTTTCTCGTTGTGACAATATAGCATAATGGCCAAACATTAATTTTTAAGTAAAAAAATATTCAAATTCTATTGCCACATATATATAATAAAAAGTCATTTTCATATCTAATCCCATATCTCCCCCCATTTTCTCCAACTCATGATTACAGATTCCTTTTACTATCTTTATGGTAGTATTTATATTTCATATAAATACTTGGCGATCCGGATGAAAGCTTATTTAATAGCATAAATTCCTCCCATCAAATACATGCTATGCCTGTTAATAATGCAATCGATTCCAAAGACTATAAAAAAATGTGTTCATAAATCCAAAAGTAAATATGCAAGGTACAGGAAGTGAACCTCTTTAAATGTGTTTCCGATACATAGTTTTTCACACAGAAACCGTATCTGTTTTCCACACGTTTCAACGCAGATTGGAACAAATCACAACACATTATAAGAAATATATAGTTTTTCACACAGAAATTGTATCTATTTTCTTCTCACTTCAAGGCAGATAGGAGCAAATCACAACGCTGACTGGAACAAATCACAACACATTATATGAAAGATATAGTGTTTTTCACAAAGAAACTGTGTTTTCCACACATTTCAACGCAGGTTGGAACAAATCACCACATATTATAAAAAAAAGATATAACTGCCAGCATTTTATAAAAACTGAATTTTCCTTGAGACGCGGAGTTGATAAAATTACTATATACGAAACCACCTGTATCTTAAGGCCCGAGTACCCAAGGTCTAGACCTTGGGAGTACCGTAGTTTCAAATGTGATTTTCATCAATTTTACGTCAAGAGTAGGATCTAACCTTTAGCAAATGTTGATAATCACATGCATCTTATATTATTTAGTGTGACTTGTTCCAATCTACGATAAAATGTTACTAAGGTAAATGCATAAAATGTTTAGCTTGGAAAATTGTATATCCAGAACACATTTCAAGACGCTGACTTCGGCGAGCGTGCAAATTACTTTTGGACTTACAACACATTTTTTCCACAGTCTCTCAACTCGACAGCATTATTAACGTAAATAACATATATTTGAAGGAAGAAATTCAGGTTATCAAATAAGCTTTCTCGGGATCACTAAGCACTAAAATGAAATATGAAGATGCTATTAGGACATGTTACTTTAGAAAAAAATATCAATCATCAAGCTCCTGTCCAGGTTTAAAAGGCATTTTCGACAGATTGAAAAAAGAACAGTGTATAGTTGTTATTACACTAATGTGAGGAGCAAGTGATTAGCATGCAAAATTAAAGAAAAAAAAAACAGACATGTATTCAGTATCCTGTCAAAATTGTATACCATCAAAACGTTAGGGCCTAGGCTACGCAATACTCGCCCCATTGGAATGAAACCATTCATAAGAGATATATTCTCATACAATTCAGATATTCCGTCATAAGAAAAGGTTCCACACTCACATATTTGTTCTTCTGTCATTCCCAGTTTCCCGAAACTCTCCCCAGCCCCCGCAGTTATTATTCAAGAAGTCCATACTTAAAGACATACAAAGCACACCCAAGGGTGCTCTCGAGTGATGGGTCTCCTGCCCTGAAACATTCCGTTTTCTTTGAAGACGTGCCAGAGGATTCGACACGCTTAAACGCTAAGGCCCGTCTGTCGTGTTCTTTTAATCTTACCATATCCAGGTATCGGCCAGAGAAGGTTCGGCTCCCTATACGGCGGCGGGGGGCGCCCTATCTCGCCCTACATCACCCCTGCCAGACCTACCTCAGGATTGGCTATTAAAACGCTTCTTAAATAACCCATATGCCACTTTCATCGAACATAAACTGCGTTACAGTGCAAGAATCTGCGCTTTTTATCTGTGGTTCCTAGATGATTGAAGAGAAATTTCATTTACTGCAGAGCCAATGAATAATCGTTATAATTAAAACGTATGTTACAAACGTGACGAGCAGCCACATAAAAAGCAAGAGTATCAATCAGTCAGTAAAGATCAAGTAAGTGAATTCAAATACAGAAAAAAAAAATTAATTACGATGCTTACCTGGCGCGTCACTTCCGTAGAGTATTACAACCAACCAGTCTGACTTCGACTAATTGTCACAAGTTACTAAATAATCTAGTTAGTTCTCTCTCTCTCTCTCTCTCTCTCTCTCTCTCTCTCTCTCTCTCTCTCTCTCTATATATATATATATATATATATATATATATATATATATATATATATATATATATATATATATATATATATATATATAAAAATGCCAAAATTTAGTTTCATTGGTTGCCTGAAGAGAGAGACAGTTGGTCTCTGAAATATAGCCTTTACTTTCAACATTTTGGCGTTTTTATGGGATCCTTATATTTGATGGAATTCTGTTTTAACAAAATATTTCACAGTCGTATATTATATATGTATATCTATGTATATGGATATATATATATATTTATTTATAAATGTAAAATATATATATATGCATATATATATGTAAAAATATAGTGTATATATAATTGAGTATCAACATGATTCGGTAGCATACTCCCTCACCAGCAAGAGGACCCAAGTTTGAATTCCGGGCAAGGACGCAGATTGTGACTTGAATTAAGGTACCATGGGACCGCTGACTTCGCAGCGAATGTGACGCAGTCAGGGATGGAAGAAGCCCTGTTTTGCAAACCTCAGAACCAGAAGGGCAAGCCTTCCTGGTGACAGTCGTGAGGAAAAGCCGTAAAACAAGCAACACAAACCTTCTGCAGGAGATTAAGAGACAGGCGCCCTGGCGTAGGTGGCAGCAAGTATTGAGTTCACGGATGGCACTGTAAGCATCTGGTTCGACCTTATCAAGTATAGCGAAAGAAAATTTAGGCAAGATTAAAACCGATACTTCAAGCCACATCCATTAAGTCTTGAACAGAGTTGGTGAATTTGTTTGGAAGGCAGGGGGACGACATTGAAGGCATAATGTCGATCTAAGTAGCATGATTCACCCGGGTGAAAAATTAGCAGAATTATTAGATTTTCAATCGTGCGCACAGAATGTCTGTAGGAGATTCTTTTGCACTAATTCTACAGCGAGGTTCTTGTACGTCAGTGGTTTTTAACCTTTTGATCACCAAGTCCCCTCTAAGAGTTGGTCCCTTCCTCCACGCCCCCCTTGCATCTATGAGTAAAATTCCCTCCTAGGTTTAAAGGAAAATTAAAAAAAAAGGGGGGGGGGTTCGAGGGATAGGAAATGAGGTAAATAATTACAAAACATGGTAAGCCCAACGAGTCTAACCAGAGTAGTAGACGATACATTTGCATTTTTTCATAAACATCTGAATATTAGTTCCTCACTCTATATAATTAGAGATTTTTTCATTTTTCCCTAGGGCTTGCGCCTCCCCTGGAAACTGCTGACGCCTCCATAAGGGGGCAGACCCCCAGGTTAAGAACCACTGTCCTACGTGACCTGAATAAACATATTTCTCCCTGCTCCTAGTCTATCACTGGCTAAATCTAACTCCACCCAGATACCAAATATCTTCTCCTTCGTTCTAATGATCGGCTTGGAGAATGTGGACAAACAAAATCAAGACAATGGTCCACCTCGGAGAAAAACGTATTATCTGACTTATCAATAATGTGTCAATGTTGGATGTGAAAAATTGTGAATTTAATTAGGAGAGAGAGAGAGAGAGAGAGAGAGAGAGAGAGAGAGAGAGAGAGAGAGAGAGAGAGAGCTGCAGAATTGTTCCAATGGATCTAATTAGAGGACTAGGGAGGCTATCTGAGAAATGTTCCAACTAGAGCACTAGCTAGAGAGAGAGAGAGAGAGAGAGAGAGAGAGAGAGAGAGAGAGAGAGAGAGAGAGAGAGCAAGTTTTCAAGGCTTAAAGATGGCCACTACGAACAAACAAAATATATACCCCAGTGCTTAAATTTGTACCCAAACGACTCATATTGTTTTAACATTAAACAAGATTTACAGCTATGCAATTACATCCTTAACATCCCAATATTAGACAAAAAAAAAAAAAAAAGCTATCGCTTCATCTTCTGGAAATCATTCGCCTTCAACCTATAATGCGCGCATGAACGAAAAGAAATAAAAAAAAAAAAATATTACGTGAAAAACGATCGTCTGCAGCTACAATTTTTAAAAGATAATTAGCTCCGCGGGGAAACTGAGAAATAAAAGCCCAATCTTTTAATTGCCTGAACAAATAAGGTAGGCACGATTTGACTTTCAACCTCTCAAGAGAGGGAGAAAGAGAAATAACCGAGGTGGGGAAAAATTATAGCTTGAATCGGAGCCTCGATGCATAATTTGCAATAATCACTCCTTCACTTGTTTCTGAATTGAATTGAATGTAGAATTTAGGCCAAAGGCCGAGCACTGGGACCTACGAGGTTACTCAGCGCTGAAAGGGACATTGACAGTAAAAGTTTGAAAGGTGTAACAGGAGGAAAACTTTGCAGTTGCACTAAGAATCAATTGTTAGGAGAGGGTGGAAAGTAAGATGGAAGAAAGACAATATGAAAGGAGGTACAGTAAAATGAACGAAAGAGGTTGCAGCTAGGGACCAAAGACACGCTGCAAAGAACCTAAAGTAATGCCTACAGTGCACCGCATGAGGTGCACTGACGGCACTCTTGTTTCTGGCACAGTACTTGATATACTTAGCGAGGTCGACCCACTATTTCTTCACATTCGAAAACACAACATAAAATGAAGCTTATTTACTTATTTATTTCTAAAAGGACGCGTATTAGCGACCACCCCATCATAAAAACAGATCATTCCTACCTCCTAACGTGTATTTACAGTCAAGAGAACATAATGGATGGTCTCGGCCAGCCATTTAGTGTGAAGGTAAGACACAACGCGGCAATAAAATCTGATTATCATTATTCCTAGTGAGACACAGTACATTAGGCGGGAATATCTCTCTCTCTCTCTCTCTCTCTCTCTCTCTCTCTCTCTCTCTCTCTCTCTCTCTAACCTTTACAATTCAGGAGAGAGAATGTTCCTAAATATTCTTGCAACAAGGAATAAATGTTACAAAGACTGAAAAAAAAAAATCTCATTAAAAGTCTGACACAATATACAACTGAAAAGAGAAAGACTACGGACACTGAATATGAACAATGAAAATGAAAATGAAGAATAGAGGGCAATGAGGCAATTAGTCTAATAACTTTTTCTAGTCCAGATTAAAAAAAAGTAAATGGATAAAATTATATAAATAAAAAAGGAATAAAAAATAATTTTCTATTATTCAATTCAATCAATAAAAAAAAAATATTCCCTTGGAGCAAAATTGCAGATTGCATGCTGGAACTACATATAAAATTACATATATAAAAAGGAATGAAAAAAATAATTTTCTGTTATTCAATTCAGTCAATAAAAAGATGGTCCCTTAGAGCAAGACTGCATGCTGGAACTACATATAAAATTACATATTTAAAAAGGAATGAAATAAATATTTTCTTACTATTCAATTCAATCAATAAACAGGTCCCTTGGAGCAAGATTGCATGCTGGAACAACATATAAAATTGCATAAATAAAAAGGAATGAAAAAAATTGTTTTCTATTATTCAATTCAATCAATACAAAGAAGGTCCCTTGGAGCAAGACTGCATGCTGGAACTACAGATAAAATTACATAAATAAAAAAGGAATGAAAAAACAATTTTCTATTACTCAATTCAATCAATAAAAAGAAGGTCCTTTAGAACAAGATTGCAAGCTGGAACGAACATACGGCCTAAACACGTGGATGGAATTTTCTGCTTATACTTTAGGTCTGTAATTAAATGCGAATCTCATTTCCCCATCAGCTAATAACCCGTAAATCTCTCCAGGTAATACAATACATGAAATAGGATGCGCAGGCAGTAATCGTCAAGCCTTTCCTACCACCGGCAGAGAAATAAACAGGCAAACGACGCTCGCGAGAGGACTATTCGGTGAATTGATGATGATAGAAGGAATGATAATAACGGTGATAAAAGCGATGCAAAACACGAGACCAACGGTTATGATCATCTGATAGACAAGGAAGGTAAGTGGCCAGTTCACGCCAGGTCAGATAATTACGGCTTAAGCACACGGCCAGGCTCGATTGCCGCTTGCAAATTGCCAAGGTGTTAGTGCAACGAGAAACATTTCTGGTGTGCTTAAGATTCTCCGCATCATCGTGCGCTTCATAACAGCAGGGAAATAAGACCAGTAAATGGATAACACCGGTAAGATAAGGATTACCTGGTCGAACCCTTCTGTTTTCTGTCACGATAAGACGGCATATATCTTGAAAGATCAGTGAACACCTCTTAAGAGAAAAGGATTTCTTTTCATCTGACTTACTTTCTCAATCAAAATCTTACCATACTCCTTCCCTTGTATGGTAAGTAATGTTATAGCTTAAAAATTCTTAACACTTTTTATTATCCTTACTGCAAATGGGACCCCCTAAATACTCGTGCAAAGCATTGAAGAATCATTCTGAAACTGCAATAACTTGTGTATTAGTGTTTCACGAGCCCAAAGGGTGGCATATCTCAATTTCGAAAATTTTGCAGATACTGCAAATGGGACCCCCTAAATACTCGTGGAAAGCATCGAAGAATCATTCTGAAACTGCAGTAACTTGTGTATGAGTGTTTCACGAGCCCAACAGGTGGCATATCTCCATTTCGAAAATTTTGCAGATACTGCAGTTTTCCATTTTAGGGCAGCACCGTCCTTTCAGTCTTTGAATACCAATAAAATTTTGCGCTACAATATTTCTACGTAAAAACCAAAGCTGCAATTTCCTTTCACTCTTCCACTGTAAACTTTAGTAAAAAGAGATTACCAAATAAGAAAACAGTTGGAAAAGAAAAAAAAAAGAACGATGTATTCCATGGGGTCTGGGGTCATGCCCTAGCTAATGCTAAGGTTGGAGGTGTCAGGTTTTAATGGCGGGGCCCTATCAAGAGTTCAGGGTCGACTGACCGGTAAGGAATAGGGCGGCCTTAGGCCAGCTCTCGTGAGGTAAGAATAAATAAGGTACCTCTGACCTAACAGAGTTCAGCATAAGTTAACATCTACTTAATTCAATACACACTCGTAGCATGCATTTCCATAATAAATTTATCCATTTAAAAATAAGTAAATATAGTTTTATATCAGCTGGTCCTGGAATAATTCAAAATTTTACATATTCTAAATACGTCAGGATCAATTTACTTCTGGATACTTAACAAATAGAATTCAGCATAAGTTAACATCTACTTAATTCGATACACACTCGTGGCATGACTCTAATCCATAATACATTTATTCATTTAAAATAAGTAAATATAGTTTTATATCAGCTGATTCTGAAATAATTCAAAATTTTACATATTCTAAATACGTCAGGATCAATTTACTTCTAGATACTTAACAAACAGAATTCAACATAAGTTAACATCTACTTAAGTCAATACAAACTTGTAGCATGCATCTAATCCATAATAAATTTATTCATCTAAAAATAAGTAAATGTAGTTTTATATCAGCTGATCGTGAAGCAATTCTAAATTTTACATATTCTAAATACGTCAGGATCAATTTACTTCTAGATACTTAACAAACAGAATTCAGCATAAGTTAACATCTACTTAATTCAATACAAACTTGTAGCATGCATCTAATCCATAATAAATTTATTCATTTAAAAATAAGCAAATATAGTTTTATATCAGCTGATCCTGATCCTGGAATGATTCTAAATTTTACATACGCTAAATATGTCAGGTTCACTTTACTTCTGGATATTTAACAACATACAAAAACAAACGCGGTCAAACCTGACCAGTAGCGAATCAGGTTGGCAAAAAGGAGATAAACTAGCAAAGTAGGCTTAACCCGAGAGCTCGGCTCTAATGAAAACAAAGGCTTCTAGATTACAAAAGGCAATTAATTAAGCAGAACAAAAACAAACCTCCCTCGCAAGAAGATAAATTCGCCGGGAAGAAAAATCAAACGCGAATGACTGCTGACGAAAGCACTTTCACACGAAGCCCTTGGACGAAGATAAACTTACGAACTATGAAAGAAAGTTGACGAACTTAACCCCTACCCTCGCAATAAATAAATAAATAAATAAATAAATAAATAAATAAATAAATAAATAAATAAATAAATAAATAAATAAATAAACAAGTAAAAAAATGCGAGTTTCCCGTATATCGCATAATCAAGGCCACCGAAAATAGATCTATCTTTCGGTGGTCTCGGTATAATGATGTAAGAGCCGCGGTCCACGAAACCTAACCACGGCCTGGTGGTGGCCTGGCCTATATCGTTGCCAGACACACGATTATGGCTAACTTTAACCTTAAAATAAAATAAAAACTACTGAGGCTGGAGGGCTGCAATTTGGTACGTACGATGATTGCAGGGTGGATGACCAACATACCAATTTGCAGCCCTCTAGCCTCCGTAGTTTTTAAGATCTGAGGGCGGACACAAACAAGTGCGGACAGAAACAAGTGCGGACGGACAAACAAAGCCAACACAATAGTTTTCTTTAACAGAAAACTAAAAAACGTGAGGTAAGAACATATGGGTTTAACCATACGAGACAGAAGAAATGAGAACAAAAATGCCCGTATTTCTTTAATCATCAAGAAATATGATGAAAGTAACATCTCTGACGTGAAAACAGCACGAAAGAATACCGAAAATATTAACGTCAAGGGAACTGCGATGAGACTGCAAATCAGTAACAGGCTATCTTAATTATAAATGACTTACAAACCAGCGTAACAGAAGGAATACTAAAAAACGAGGAACCGAGAGCTTCTTAGTTGTAGCCAAAGATATAAAAGGAAGATTGGGAGCTAATCCTACTTGTCAACACAAGGCGATGTGATTAGCAGACGAGACCGAGTCAGTTTTTGTCTTTGGTTCTGAGGCTATTATAATGAGGGACGCGGTAGTAACATATAGGATAGAGAGAGAGAGAGAGAGAGAGAGAGAGAGAGAGAGAGAGAGAAGGATACTTCAGTGTCCTGTTTTAAGTTATTTTCAATATAATGAACAAAAAGAGCTGTGTAGAGAGAGAGAGAGAGAGAGAGAGAGAGAGAGAGAGAGAGAGAGAGAGAGAGAGAGAGAGAGAGAGAGCAAAACATTTTTTTAGAGCTTTATTAAACGCAAACCGAGAACATTTCAATCAGAACAAGCATCCAAGTTGCCTTCTGTTGTCTAGGAAGGATTATCACAATTTCAAAATATCCATCCAGCAATGTTACTAAAATTCTTGTAACGTAATTGTACCCGAAATTTCAGAAGAAAACTTTGAACTAAAACCATTTCTATATGCGTTGTGGCTTTAAAGACCAGTGAACTTACTTCACTTTTTTGAGGCGGAGTTCTCTTATATTTTCCTTTAATCATGCTTAAGTCTTCGCATTCACCCTCGTCTCTCTACTGTACATCCCACCGTAACCATCACGCCAATTGAATAGAATATAGAATTTTGGCCAAAGTCCAAGAACTGGAACCTATGAGGTCATTCAGCACTGAACCGGAAACTGAAAGGCGTAACAGGAGGAAAACCTCACAGCAGTTGCACTATGAATCAATTGTTAGGAAAGGGTCAAGAAAAGTAAGATGGAAGAAAGAAAATATGAAAGGAGGTACAGTAAAAGGAATGAAAGGGGTTGCAGCTACGGGCCGAAGGCACGCTGCAAAGAACCTCAAGTAATGCCTACAGCGCACCGCATGAGGTGCACTGACGGCACTAATCCCCTAGGGGAGCCATCGTGCCAAGGAACATGAATTACGCACGCCAGCACTTAAGGCAAAAAAGCCGCCCCGCCCAAGGTACATCTTCGGCTGCCTCTTTATGGAGCAGGGGCGTTTCAGCATCGGTTTGCCTATAGCACCCTAATGCACTGTCAGATGAACAGGCAGAGACCAGCGCAAACAGTCGAGCATTTCCAGAGCATTATGAGCGCGAGGGTACACAGAACAGTCTGACTCCTTTTCATGGAACTGGTTACATCAAAGAATGGGAGCCGGTGACGGGTAGGATGAGAAGAGAAGAATAACGAAGGGAGAATAATGATAAAATAATGATAAAGCACTATCATAAACAGAAGACAAAAGAATCGCCATCAGTTCTGTAAAATAAAAACCGCTGAACCCGTGGTCATTCAGCTAATCCTACTTACATTATATAAATCTTGTGAGTCTTTCGTAAATTAGCATTATTATCAGTGCTTCTTGAGAGAGAGAGAGAGAGAGAGAGAGAGAGAGAGAGAGAGAGAGAGAGAGAGAGAGAGAGAAACTAAGTCCCAAGGTGTCGATAACTCTCATACGAGTAAATTGGTTCTAATCTCAACGCAACAGTTATGCAAATTCCTTGGTCAGTGAAGCCACCACTCTATTACCAAATACGTCCCATTCAGGTGTTTGAGCCAAAGAGAAAATTACACCCCAGTTTGGGCCTTTTAGGATTATGACTGTATTGGACCTATAACCGGAAAGTCCTTAAGTAGAGAAAGCTCATCTGAGTCCTGGAACTCGAGATATATTTCCCAGGAAGGTTTAGTTACAAAAAATGATCATCTCATATTGAGCAAAATATGCGTGCCGATATATTTCTCGAGAAACCCGGTAAAAAAAAAGGTGTAATCATTCTCATATATGGAATATGCGTGCCAATATATTTCTCGAGAAACTCTGGTAAAAAAAAAAAGGTGTAATCATTCTCATATATAGATCAAACCATACATAATAATTAGTAACAGGCTTAGGAAACTTCGCCAGGTGCCTCGAACGTAACTAAAACCGACCAACGGGCTTCCATATCATTATTCAAAAAGAATGATAATTATGTAAAAATATAAGCACTATCTTTCCAGAAGATTACGATAATTTAGCCACCACCGGTGATTAGAGGGTTAGAAGCACTTTGTGACGTCTTAAGGTTCAAATTCGTTCCTTTCGAAGTGGAATGGAAGTAGGGCAAGGATTTTCATTCTAGTCTCTTCTCGGCTTTTCGAATGTTTTCGACAGCGTAACATAACCACTCATTGAGACTGGTAGTCTGTTCCTAGGCTCCGTAAATTTACTAGACAGAGAGAGAGAGATTGAAACTACCATGACAAGCAATTAACGATCCCATATTTTTTTTTATCACGTCAAGACATCATAGTCCCACCTGCACGAATACAAACCACAACAGCCAACTTCTCTCCCCCTCCCCAACCCCGCACCCCAAAGAAAAAACGGACACACACACACAACGTTGTCTGATACAATTCTCTATGGCGGCCAGAAGGCCTTAGAATCTCAAAATGTCAATGACAGAAAACGGTTCTCAACCTCCTTTTTCTATTGGGGAATCTCTGCTAAATCAAGCGTGACACGCCGAGTGTCTCGCATATATCTAGCTGTTTTTGTGATTAACGATAGCTATTTTTTTTCTAGAAACCCCATAACTATTCTGATATCCATGAATGTCGTCATATTTCCTATAGTTCAATATACGTTCGTTGTATTTCAATATCCATTTTGCATTCCAAATATTTTGCTACGACACCTGTGGTAAGCTTCGATTCCTTGTGTTGACTATAATGACAATTATCAATAAAATAATTTGTTTTATACGTATCCACAAGATGCAACAGTAGTAGAAGTAGCAGTTGGAGCCAAAATACTAATTAGCTGACTCAGTTTTATTCTGATTACAGCTAAATTGTGGAATAGCTTGCCTAGTGAAGCCGTGAAATCTCCTGACCTCCAAATGTTTATTTATCATCTTTTCCTTTAACTTTTCTACCACTGCAGGCTGACTTCCCTTTGCAATCCTCTTTGGTTTTAGCCTGTTCATCCTATAAATAATGGATTCCAGCTGAAGATTTAAAGAATGAAAGAAACTAGAACAACAAACGCTAAATAAACAATAAAAATACAAAAATGAAACGAAGATGTGAAGCTATATATATATATATATATATATATATATATATATATATATATATATATATATATATATATATATATATATATATATAAAACGAAGATGTGATGCAATATGTACGAAAGCTCTGGACATCTGGAGAGGCCATTCCAACAGATGATGAATGATCAGTCCAAACAAAGCAAAGGTTCGTATGACAACATAAAAGGCACGTGCATCACACGAGTCACTGACGATGCCAAACCACAGGTATTTCCGGAGGTCGGACCCGTAAAAAGACCCGGATCTTCTATTTGCGTATAAGAAAACAAATAAAAATTACGCCATAGTTTCTTCGGCGCAATCGAGTTTTTTTGCACAGCACAGAACCACCCTCGTCATCAAAATTAGTTTAACAGAAGCCATTAGTTTGATGTTTTGCCTCTTTTTACTACAGCGCCTAAGGGGTTGGAGCTTTATTTTCGTTCGTGTAATGCTGTATGAAACTTTCAGCCACGGCCCATGAAACTCTTAGCCGCAGCCCATGCAATTCTTAGCAGCGGTCCGGTGGTGACTTCATGTTCCCTGACCGAGTAAATAATTAAAAAGATTACAAACAGATCTACTAGCAAATGCCTCGCCTTGTGACTACCACAGCCCAACGCAGTACCAAAAAAAACAAGACTAATTTCTCCAACAAACTGGATCTTGCATTCATCACAAATTCCACAAATCTTGTCACATTTCTCATCCCAGAAAACCAATTAATCAGAGTAATTTCCTGCTCTACTGGGGCACGATCCGGCCTGTCAAATTCATGTTAAACAATCTCCCTGCTAATCAATAGCCTTGGTTTTCTTTTTAATGAAGAGGTGCACATAGATATCGTATTTGTTTGTTAACATTCATTAGTAGTTTTGATACAAATTTCTGACAAAAAAATAAGCAGAAAGCTTTAACATTGTAGATTATTATTATTATTATTATTATTATTATTATTATTATTATTATTATTATTGGAATGGAATATAGAATTTTGGTCAAAGGCCAAGCGCTGGGACCTATGGGGTCATTCGGCGCCTGAAAGGGAAATTGACTGCAGAAAGTTCTGAAAGGTGTAACAGGAGGAAAACCTCTCAGTTCCACTGTGAAACAACTGTTAGGAGAGGATGGAAAGTAAGCTGAAAGAAAGAATATGAACGGAGGTACAGTAAAAGGAATGAAAGGGGTTGTAGCTACGGGCCGAAGGCACGCTGCAAAGAACCTTTAGTAATGCCTACAGTGCACCCAGTGAGGTGCACTGACGGCACTAACCCCCTATGGAGGAAAAACAGTAAGAAATGAGATTATTTTACCTATGCTGTTGTTCCCATAAAACATTTGTATAAAGTCAGGATCCTCCCTCAACAATAATTCATTTACCGAACACTCAGTCCCGCTCTCCTTGCTCATGATGTTCCTTCTTTATTTATCTAAAACGGCTGCCAATCTCTGGCGTTACCTGCGTGCTAACAACCACCCTTGCTCGTTACCACCCTAATCCTTATGCAACATTATCGCCGGCAACGGTGATCGAGCGCTCCACGTATATAGACTGGACGAAATAATTAATGGAAGTCTCGTATTCATTGAAGGCATGCCAACACTCAGCAGTTCTTCAAATGGAATGATCCATCACGTTTGTATTTAAGAAAAAAAAAATACTGAAAATTATTCTGCCCTAAATTGGAAAACTGTCGGTTGTCTGCAAAATTTTCGAAAGTGACATATGCCACCTATTGGGCTCGTGAAACACTAATACACAAGTTACTGCAGTTTCAGAATGATTCTTCAGTGCTTTCCACGAGTATTTAGGGGGTCCCATTGGCAGTATCTGCAAAATCGGTAGTAAGGCAAGGGAAAACTGCTGTATCTGCAAAATTTTCGAAATGAGATATGCCACTTACTGGGCTCGTGAAACACTCATACACAAGTTACTGCAGTTTCAGAATGATTCTTCAATGCGTTCCACTATTTAGAGGTCCCATTGGCAGTATCTGCAAAATCGGTAGTAAGGCAAAGGAGTATCTAACATTTTTCTCAGTTTTGCATTTTTGCAGATACTGCAGTCTTCCATTTTAGGGCAGTATTGTCTTCTTGGGTAAAATGAACTGCAGAGTTCAAAACAATGTTTTCAGTTTCGCTGAACAAAATAATATCAACTAGACGTCTGCCTGGGAAATTAAGGATAGCCTATAAGATTAGCTCCTAACAATGCCTCAAGAACCCCTCATTTGTTTTTCTGTACAAGAAAACTATTGTGCCGGCTTTGTCTGTCCGTCCTTAGATCTTAAAAACTACTGAGGCTAGAGGGCTGCAAATTGGTATGTTTATCATCCACCCTCCAATCATTAAACATACCAAATTGCACCCCTCTAGCCTCATTAGTTTTTATTATGTTAAAAGTTAAAGTTAGCCATAATCGTGCTTCTGGCAACGATATAGGATAGGTCACCTACGGACCATACTTAAATTTTCATGGGGCGCGGTTCATACAGCATTATACCGAGACCACCGAAAGATAGATCTATTTTCGGTAGCCTTGATTATACAATATGCAGAAAACTCGCCTGCGCCGAAGAAACTTCAGCGAATTTTTTACTTAAGTTTCTTTTAGTGCTCTGATACATATCTCGCATTCTCATTACCGAAGCAATTATCGACAGACTATTAACTGTTGCACAGCTTAATGAATTAATTACTAGGCTAGACTGTAACAAAAATGTCCTGAGCTCTAAGGAATAAAAAAAGAAAGGAAAAAGGCAGCATATTTTAAGCGGGCTTCTCGCAAAAACTCGTCTTGTACCCGTCCACAGCAATGAGAATCTTGACCCAGATCTCTCAAGTCAGCAATCGTTCACTTCAAGGCCACTGAACTTGACCCAAAATATTTTTTTTATTTTACATACAGCAATGTTATAATTAATCGAAAGAATATAATTACCATAATTTTAGGTCAACTTTATGTTATTGTTTCAATTCAAAAATATAATTTTGCACGATGGAAAAAAAAATTATCTAATATTTTGTTGGTTTATTGAACATGCTCACTTGAGGATGAGACTAATCAATACTGCCCTAAAATACTGCAGAATCTGCAAAAATACAAAACTGAGAAAAATGGCAGATATTCCCTTCCTTTACTACTGATTTTGCAGATACTGCAAATGGGACCCCATAAATACTCTTGGAAAGCATTGAAGAAGAATCATTCTGAAACTGCAGTAACTTGTGTATTAGTGCTTCACGAGCCCAATAGGCTGCATATCTCAGAAAATTTTCCAGATACTGCAAAAGGAACCCCCCTAAATACTCGTGGAAAGCATTGAAGAAGAATCATTCTGAAACTGCAGTAACTTTTGTATTAGTGTTTCACGAGCCCAATAAGTGGCATATCTCAGAAAATTTTGCAGATACTGCAGTTTTCCATTTTAGGGCAGAATACCACAAAAACCTGACCATCATTCCATTACATCAGAATCCCCATACAAAGAGAAAAAATCTCTCTCTCTCTCTCTCTCTCTCTTCTCTCTCTCTCTCTCTCTCTCTCTCTCTCTCTCTCTCTCTCTCTCTCTCTCTCTCTCTCTTTCACCTCCATCTTGATAAGGTCATGAAGGGCGTCACCATGCAATATGTAAATTAACTGGCAAGGGGGGGAAAAAAAGGGGGAGGTTCTAAGACCCCTGATAGACAACTCACCTACTACTCTTGCCTTAAAAGGTCAACAGGCTATACCCCAGTTTACGTAGGTTCTTAAAGGTTCTATTGTGCGCACGTTATGGATGGGTGTTACGACCATTTATTTTTTTGTCTTCTCCCATTTTTTTTTATCTTCTTGGTCGTTATTATCTCGAATTCACGAAGCCACCGTATCAGGGAGAATATAGAGGGGAAGAGAACGCTACACTTATTGTACTGTTTCTGCCATTTAAGGAGAGACTGAAATGATCCATTGTTAAAAACACGCAAGGGCCTCATCCCTTTTTCCGTGAGATCCGGATGTCAGAATTTCACGGATATTATCGATTTGTCTGGAGTGGCGTGAAAAAGCGCCCCCTCCCCCCAAAAAAAAAAAACAATGATGGCAGAACAGGGGTGTCCAAGTACAGCAACTGGAATAGACCCGAATTCACAGTTTAAGACCTGAATGCTTAAGAGCCATATATCATCATAAATGCGACCACAAAAATATATATATATATAAAATAAATTAAAAAATGCACTTTAGTTTCTTCGGCGCAATCGACTTTTCTGTACAGCGTATAATCAAGGCCACCGAAAAGAGATCTATCTTTTGGTGGTCTCAGTATAATGCTGTATGAGCAGCGGCCCATGAAACTTTAACCACGGGCCGGTGGGGGCCTATCCTGTATCGTTGCCAGATGCACAATTATGGCTAACTTTCTTAAATAAAATAAAAACTACTGAGCCTAGAGGGCTGCAATTTGGTATGTTTGATGACTGGAGGGTGGATGAGCAATATACCAATTTGCAGCCCTCTAGCCTCAGTTGTTTTTAAGATCTGAGGACGGACAGAAAAAGTGCGGACAAAAGAAAGTGCGGACGGACGGACAAAGCCGGCACAATAGTTTTCTTTAACAGAAAACTAAAAACCACACACTGAAACGTATATAAATATCACAAGGATCTCCCAGAATACAGTAGCCTTGAAGACAAATGAGGCGAGTAAGGTTGTATGTACCAGGAATACCAAGACAAATGTCTACGGAAAAGTCACGCAACCTTTCATCATATTAGCGGCAAAATAGTGTGACGTGTCTTGTACGTCATCACAAATTACATCCAAATTAAATTTATTTCCGGTACGAGTTCTGGAAAAATCATAAATTCAGATTAATTCCATGAATCATATTTACTTTCAAAGCTCAAACCACAAAGCAAATGCAATATAAATCCGACCTGTACGTTCTCACTCAAATCGCAAATATAATGCGCAAGCACTGAGACAATGCCAGAACACGAAGAAATCAATAATAATATTAAATACTTATAAAAAGGAATGGAGATGAGGTGACAGTCAAATGCAAATGAGTTTTGAAGGAAGTGGCAGGATTGAACTGAACATAGAATTTGGGCCAAAGGCCAAGCACTTGGGCTTATGAGGTCATTCAGCACTGAAACGGAAATTGACAGTAAAAGGTTTGAAAGGT
The DNA here is from genome assembly GCF_040412425.1 of Macrobrachium rosenbergii. Lineage (NCBI taxonomy): Eukaryota > Metazoa > Arthropoda > Malacostraca > Decapoda > Palaemonidae > Macrobrachium > Macrobrachium rosenbergii. Next base: position 29,416,084 of record NC_089753.1, on the reverse strand, counting down.
GTAACAGGAGGAAAACCTCGCAGTTGCACTATGAAATAATTGTTAGGCGAGGGTGGAAAGCAAGACGGAAGAAAGAGAATATGAAAGGAGGTAGAGTAAAAGGAACGAAAGGGGTTGCAACTAGGGGCCCATGGAAGGCACGCTGCCAAGAACCTTAAGTAATGCCTACAGTGCTTTTTCGAAATCTCGAACATTCAGACCAAAAGTTCGGTTTTTACTCTAAGCTCAGAATTCCCTACTTCAGACAATATTCAGGAAGACCCGCCTACCTCAGAATCCTTCGTCATAGCACTTTTCCTTCAGTGTCTGACCTCGCTCTGGAGTCCTGGACTGTCCTGCCTCGACTACACAGTAACAACATTGCCGTTAAATATACCTAATGTCTTCACACGGACAATAACTCCTCAAGTATGAGGGCAGTCGCGGAACTTACCTGAAAAGAAGAAAGGCAGGCTATAAACATGCAAAAACAAATATGCAATAATGAAGTGGTTAATTCAGAATTGATATATATATATATATATATATATATATATATATATATATATATATATATATATATATATATATATATATATATATATATATATATATATATATATATATATATATATATGTATATATATATATATACAGTATATATTATATATATTACATATATACAGTGTATATATAATATATATATATACATATATATATAATATATGGGAAAGATAAATCGCCCCTCTTTGTATACTTTGAAGACAAATTCACTTTAAATTGCCTAATTACTTGACCCTGTACTACAAAATAATGGCAACAATATATTCTAATTTCATGACATTTTCAGAGTTCAAAGTTCCACACAAAGTCAGTCTCTCTCTCTCTCTCTCTCTCTCTCTCTCATGACTCTGTAATACAAAATAATGGCAAAAATAATTCTAATTTCATGACATTTTCAGAGTTCAAAGTTCCACACAAACTCTCTCTCTCTCTCTCTCTCTCTCTCTCTCTCTCTCTCTCTCTCTCTCTCTCTCTCTCTCTCTCTCTCTCTCTCATCCATAATCGATCAAGGGGACCTCCCTGTTTCTCTTTCTCTCTCTAAAACTCATCCATCACGGATGAGACATCCAGCAAACGCATCCTCACCATCAACCAATATTTACGAAGCTGTGTCTATCATCCATCATTTTCGACTACCAAATACGTCTGGAGAGAGAGAGAGAGAGAGAGAGAGAGAGAGAGAGAGAGAGAGATGATAATCTGAGTTCATTTTGACAAAGTAATTTCCATAAGAAAGCCAATGGTATGATTTCATTCCAAATTGTCTAGCAATAGGAAAAAAAAAATTCATGGTATGATTTCATTGCAAAATGTCTACTAATACAAAAAAAAATTAAGAATGTATTCAATCATACAATCTGCCTGTATTCTATCAAGAGATAACCTGATATTTCACGAGAGTAATGCTTATTCGTATTCTACGAAAATAAAAAAAGGCATACTATTAAATCAAACGTTCAATCAAAAAAAACTATATACAAGTCGAACAGACGAGACATCGATCAATGTTACTGACGGTTTGATAACGGCACATCTTCGGCTAATATTCATACACACACGCTTAGCAAATGATGGCTTTTGACTTCGGTTATACTTGAAGAAAAGCATACAGTCTTAACGCTGCCTTCAGAACTAATCTAAAGGCATAAAACACAGACCTCATAATAACTGATGTAATTATAAGTTAGCATGTGAAACGTGAAGCAGCGGTAAATATTATTCAGCAATAAACTCAGAGAGAGAGAGAGAGAGAGAGAGAGAGAGAGAGAGAGAGAGAGAGAGAGAGAGAGAGAGAGAGAGAGTTATTCAGAAGAGTGAAAACTAATCTAAAATTGTTCTATGTCAAATTTAAGCTACTCTAAGCGAATACAGATCTGGGTTCAGATCAGATTAATCAGTCCCTGGCTCCTGTTCCGATATTTCACTAGCAAAGAATTTGATGCTCATTTACACTCACCCCAAAAAGGTTTAGTAGAAATGTACACAGCGATTAGGAGCCATAGTTCTACCCATATCTAAGACACCACCAAAACATCATAGGATGGTCTGCAGTTTGGGGTTTAGGTATTTTAAAAGCAACGTTTTTCACGAACTCTTCACTCCCGAGTCACTTTCTTGCCTTCCGCCAATATCTGCCACGTTGCAACATATACACCAATCTGACTTAGGTTTAATGCCCTCTTCAAAATATATATATAATATATATATAAATTTATTGTCAGGTCTTAAACTGTCACTCTTGGAATGACAAACACAATAAACAATTTCAGTTTATTTACAATTCGCGCCGATGACCAAACGGCGATGATATTTAGAAAAAAAAAATACAAAATGTGAAAAATATGTTTCCAGGACCTCTAATGGGTGAGGGGCGCATCATCCTTCAAGACAGACGTGGATGAACTCCCGACTTCTTGATTCGAGAAAAAAACAAAGAACTTTTATTCTGACAGTATAAATGTATAACAGGCCAGACTGTCAATGGAACCCGGAACGTCCTATTCCTACATAAAGAATATATTTGCTTATTTCTAAATTTCCTCACTTTCTGGATATGCTCGTCGCTACAAAGCCTTGAACCAAAATGGAGAACAGATGAAGAAATCTCCTGTCCCATGGCTAGACTCGAACCCACGCAAAATGGGTATAGGTTGAGTGAGTGAAACCACTCGACCTCCATGAAATATATAAGTGGAATTCACATATTCTCTGTTAGTCCTGGAACAGACATCCTCAGCATTGCAGCTTCTTGCTAGTCTGTTACAGTATTCAGTGTTTCTGCCGCCGCTCTACATGTTTAAACAATACCCTCCCTCGGTTGCTTTGTATGAGACTGGCACAAACACTGTCCGCTTCGCGTATCGTACGTAAATGGGCATCGTGATTTATGACATACATTACTCAAAAGCAAGGTCTTGTTGCTTTAGTTACGGAGTCCTGACCTCAACCACCTAGGCCCCTTAGCAACGAAAGTAGTTAAACCCTCAACCCGCTTTTCTCTCTCTCTCTCTCTCTCTCTCTCTCTCTCTCTCTCTCTCTCTCTCTCTCTCTCTCTCATCAGCCTGAATACTTTTCTTTGAACCTGTTAACTCTCTCTCTCTCTCTCTCTCTCTCTCTCTCTCTCTCTCTCTCTCTCTCTCATCATCATCATCATCATCCTTTTTCTTCTATACGATTAGGAATGACAGCTTTCAAATTTACGAACTTTTGGGAAAGTAGAATTTGGAATTATCTTTCATCAGTCTCTCGGCAATTCAAAAGATACACCCAAGACAACATTTATGAAGTGAACTGAGTTGAGTATAGAAATTAGGCCAAAGACCAAGCACTGGGATCTATGAGGTCAATCAGTGCTGATACGGAAATCCACAGTAAAAGGTTTGAAAGGTGTAACAGGAGGAAAACCTCAAAGCAGCTGCACTATGAATCAATTGTTAGGAGAGGGTGGAAAGCACGATGGAAGAAAGAGAATATGAATGGAGGTACAGTAAAAGAAACGAAAGGGGTTGCAGCTCGAGGTCGAAGGCACGCTGCAAAGAACCTTAGGTAATGCCTACAGTGCACCGCACGAGGTGCACTGACGGCAATACTCCCCTACGGGGTGATAAGAGTAAGAATAACAGCTTTCAAATTTACGAACTCTTGGGAAAGTTGAATTTGGAATTATCTTTTATCAATCTCTCGGCAATTCAAAAGATACAACACAATATTTATGACTAGGCAACTTTATTTTTAATTTTTTGTGTGGGCTGACTTTTCATCTGACTGTAGTTGGTAATGGCATTACCACCATGCTCCCAGTTTTTCACAACACTACTGCTCTTTTTTCATTTACTTTTTTTTCTGGCTCCAGAAAGATCCTTGCTGACGTCTCGAATCTCTTTGCACTCTCGACCTTGCTACTGAACTCGTTATGAGTCTGGTCCAAGCTATTCCAGAGCTATTAAAGCGACCCTATTAAGTACTTTAAAATGGGGCTCTTGAAAACCCGTACTGTTCTTTGTTTAAGACAATTTTCTATTTCTTTTAGTTTTCTGCAAAAGGAAATTACTGTGCCGGCTTTGTCTGTCCGTCTGCAATTTTTTCTGGCCGCCCTCAGATCTTACAAACTACTGAGGCTAGGGGGCTGCAAATTGGTATGTTGATCATCCATCCTCCAATCATCAAACTTACCAAATTGCAGTCCTCTAGCCTCAGTAGTTTCTATTTTATTTAATGTTAAAATTAGCCATAATCGTACTTCTGGCAACGGTATAGGATAGGCCACCACTGGGCAGAGGTTAAAGTTTCATGGGCCGCTGGTCATACAGCATTATATCGAGACCACCGAAAGATAGATCTGTTTTCGGTGGCCTTGACTATACGCTGTAGTGCCTGTACAGAAAACTCGACTGCCCCGAAGAAACTTTGGCGCATTTTTTACGGATTTTCTCTTAAATATGCTGTTTTTCTAAAATTTGTGTGTGCAGTCTTCACATCAAAGCCTTAGCTACTTTTAATATTTTGAGTAAAGGAGTAACTGATACATGATGAGAAGATATCATGGTCTTGACTACATTAAGCTTTTCAAGGTTGCAGTTGTGACTGAAATGTAGCTACTTTCCTTCTATACAGCTTATTCAGCCTGCTCTTGATTAAAGCCTTTTTCCCGTGCCAGAGAGGTCCTCTTTTGTCCTTGATGAAGATTACTTAAAAAAATATTTCAGTCAATGCATCCATATTTTCCCCATCCAAATGGCGAAGACAAAGCTTCACTCTTCCACTGTTTTGCTTATAGTCATGAACTCTACTTCTGACCACACCTAGTCTCCTCTCAAGCCTGGAGCTCTTAGGTTTCCTAAATGCAAACGGCTCAATATCTCATGTTCTATTAAAAACGATTACAAAATTATCTCCTCCTATGCATCTGCGTTGCGCCAGAAGCGAATCGTCTTTATCAAAATCAGGGTAAAACGAAATACTGGAATAATTTCTCAATTCTCTTAAAATAAGTCTCTGCCCATCAACCAGTCTTAATCTTTGAATGAAGCAGAAAGCTTACATATGCAGTACAGTTTTTATTCTGTGACTGACTACTGAAAGAATAAACTGGTTTAAGTTAAAACGTTTCAATACCTGAGCAACTGAGCAAGTCCCCGAAGTAATATAGAAAATGCGTTTTTTATTATCTGGCAAATTATAAATGTTCGACTTTTATTTCCATACATACTTCAATATTTCTTCTTAATTACATTCTATTTATTTCCATTTACTGTACTTCTATATTTATTTTTCATTAAATTTCATTATTTCCACTTACTTAAATATTTCTTTTTGATTACATTTTAGTTATTTACATATACTTCAATATTTCTTTTTGATTACACCTCAATATTTCTTTTTGATTACATTTATAACTGAACCGTGCCATTTGCAGTGCTGAAAAAAATTCTCGTTACCTTTACAAATAAGCTTGCCATTAGCACCTCCATCCAAACTTAGTCACCCCCAATATTGCGTACCTGCCAACACAAATACAAAAGGTCATTAACTGGCCATTTCTCTCAGTCAGGGCTGTTTCTTTGATTCCTAAATGACCAATCATCGTCACCTTCTCTCTCCACAAATGCCCTCGCCACTAAAGCCATCACCCTCTCGCTTGAAGTCCGTTACAGCCATCACTACTAAGCCCAAAGGCACTAGAGAGGGCGTTGATCACTTGGGCAGAAGCAAAGTATAGGCTGTACCCTTCGAAATCAGTCTTCTGTAACAAGCGATCGACGTCCGCCATTCGACAGGCAGCTTTTCTCTGCTGATGTCGCCTGTCATAGTTCAGTTGTTACGAAGGGGAAGAGAAGCAGTAACTCGCACGTGTCACAAATCTTTTCCGAGGACGTTGAATGGGGATGGAAAGGAGAGCTGGGGGTTGCCACATTGGCAAATGCAAATCTGGTGATGACAGCAGGTGTGATCTGATTAATGCTGTCGTTTCCTTGAGTAATTTGGTTTGGGGTTCATTTGTACTTGAATAGGAACACAGAATTTAGGCCAAAGGCCAAGCACTGAGACCTGTAAGGTCATTCAGATCTGAATGGGAAAATGACAGTAAGAAGGTTTGAAAAGTGTAATAGGAGGAAAACCTCGCAGTTGCGCCATGAAGCAATTGTTAGAGGGGGTGGAAAGTCAGATGGAAGAAGGACAATGTGAACATAGGTACAGTAAAAGGAATGAGAGAGAAAGTTATCCAGGTCTTGGAAACTAAAATCTCTCTCTCTCTCTCTCTCTCTCTCTCTCTCTCTCTCTCTCTCTCTCAATATTAAAAGACTATGAAATAGCCATCCCAGGTCATGACTGCGCGTAACATTCACACCAACAAAACTATTAATATTCAACGAAATTGTTACACAAGTCTTGGCGACTAAAATCCATCTCTCTCTCTCTCTCTCTCTCTCTCAGCAAGAAGGAGGCGTCGGCAAGGCTGTTTCAGAATGAGTGCAGTGGGCCGACTAAGTAAGTGCTGAAAAACAGGAATTCTCATTTATCAACGTCGTTTACACTGTGTCGTCTCTCGCTTTCGGAACTGTAGGGGGGACGATACGAAGTGAAGATGGCCTTTTACGACTGGCATTCTTAAGATCGTTTTAGAAGCTGGACATGCTGCGCCATTTGTAGCTTGATCTAGTAAGTTATTCTCAAACTGGGTGCCGCAAGACTGTCGTGAATTTTGTCTTGGCTATGTCATCTCAATGAACATTTGTAAAATGAATAAGTTTGCAAAAGTCTTCATATAATTAATATCAGTGCGTCTACTCTAATCATGCTTATCTAATTCTTCTGAGATGCTCTTTGTTTGGACAGAGTATTTCTGCATGCACGGTGTGCTGATTTTGGTTTGAGCATGGATAGTAATTTTATTCATTAAATAAGAAGTTAATTCATGCGATATGGCGGGCCACGGTCAAGATTACATCAGTTAGGGTGCCATCACTAAAAAAAAACTGAGAACCACATTCTCTTTTCTTGTTTTCCAGTGGACTGGAATTTGTGATGCTTTCATAAAATGCATATATTTGCCATTCCCAAAGAAAAAGCTCATCTTCCAAAGCCAAAACCATCCACAAGGAGCTTGGGAGTTGGGGCAATATTATCAAAAGCCAACGGAGCTTCATATGGAGCAATGTCCAGGTAGCAGAGCTAATTACCACCTCACTGACCTGATAAAAGCTGGTGATGCTGAACTATTTTCAATAAAAGGGGATTTATTTTCTATTTAATAATTATATATATATAATACATATATATATATATATATATATATATATATATATATATATATATATATATATATATATATATGTATATGTATATATGTATATATATATTATATATTATATAAATGAAATACCAGGCATTAAAGCCAGTGTTTCATATTCCTTGTGGTATATCTACATATATGCGTCAAGTGTCATTGTGATTTTAAGTATAGCCTATATATATATGTGTGTGTGTGTGTGTGTGTGTGAGAGAGAGAGAGAGAGAGAGAGAGAGAGAGAGAGAGAGAGAGAGAGAGAGAGAGAGTACTAACGAATCGGGAATGAAATCCAAGTCAACCATTACAGAGAATACACGGGACCATAGTAACTTGCATATCTCACCCAGGAATCTTACGGGTCCTATCTAAACCCTCTTTTTACGATGTCCCTGCTTGAAGCCATAAGTATCATCTTATCTTATGAACGCGTAATTGATAACTTTACATAGCCAATAAACTCCATCGAACGGCTAAGTGCTCGTTGTTATCATGTCACTTTTATCGCTCCATAATTCATCAGACCTTATCAGTCCACACCTGTTCTGCACAAGATTTATCTCAATGACTTTTATCAATTCTGTAACTATAGTTAAATGATTTTCTTCTCAGGCTACAGCGTATATCCTCCCTTGAAACAAGTGCACCAGTTCTATAAATCCCGAAATTTATCACCACTTCTTGATAAAAAGTTGGTAGTGTTATATAAATCTAGATATACTGTATATTAATTTCTGAGCACAAAGCTTTAGCAACTGGTTCAGTCTTACTCCTTAGGGGGGCACTGCCGTCAGTGCACCTCATGCGGTGCACTGTAGGCATTAAGGTTCTTTGCAGCGTCCCTTCGGTCCCTTCGGCCCCTACCTGCAACACCTTTCGTTCCTTTCACTGTACCTCCTTTCATATTCTCTCTCTTCCATCTTACTTTCTACCCTCTCCTAACTATTGATTCATAGTGCAACTGCTTTGAGGTTTTCCTCCTGTTACTCCTTTCAAACCTTTTACTGTTAGTTTCCGTTTCAGCGCTGAATGACCTCAAAGGCCCCCGTGCTTGGCCTTTGGCCTAACTTTTTATTCAATTCAATTTAATTCAACGATGAAAACTGGGGAAAGCATCCTTAAATGTGTTGCACTATTTATCGCAGTGTACTTTACCCATTTTTGAAATCCCTTTAAAGCAATGGTATTTACTTGCATTATCATATCTTCCATTAGGGACTGACAATTTCGCCTTTCGGACTGTAGAGTCTGACCCCCCTCCTATGGAATGCAATGGAATGGAATATAAAGTTTAGGCCAAAGCCAAGCACTGGACCTACGAGGTCATTCAGAGCTGGAAAGGAAACTGAGTGTAGGTAGGCCTGACAGGCGAGACAGGAGGAAAAAAAACTCAAAGCAGTTGCACTTTGAAATTGTTAGGAGAGGGGTGGATAGCAAGATCGAAGGAAGATAATATGAATGGAAGTATAGTAAAACGAATGAAAGGGGCTGCAGCTACCGCCCCTACGGGGACACCCCTCGCGGACGCACAGAGCAGAAGCAATGTCGTCAGCATCTCTGGTCTGTCGATCTTGCCGAAAGAGGAGGTTTACAACGGCCCATCTCTTCATCTATCGCCTTCAGCAACATAACCTTTTTGTCGGGGTGCCGTCGGTACTTTTAACGACCTTTGCAACGGCTCGCCGTCGCCGAGGCTAAAGGAGACAACGACAAAGCGTCGCTTTCCTTGTTTGGGATAATGCTGATGGTACGACGTTCTGGGAGAATAGTTAGCAGTGTTGCCCGTTAAGGCTTCTCGTGTTTAGAGATTAAAGATTTTCTTTTGTTCACCTTTGTTTGTTTTCTTTTTTTTTTTTTTTTTGAGGCTATGGTGAGTAGGTGTGTTTTGAAAGATGGGGTTTTTGAGTGTTTGTGAAGCGCGAGTCTCCCTTCTTTGAAATACGGTCCCTTGTTTTAGATCGTGACTGAGTTCTCAATACAAGGCTTGAAAAAAGGACATGATTTATATTTATGCGATCAACATATCAATTTGCAGCCCTCTATAGCCTCAGTAGTTTTTTAAGATCTGAGGGCGGGCAGAAAAGTGTGGACAGAAAAAGTGCAGACAGAATAAAGTGCGGACGGACAGACAAAGCCGGCACAATAGTTTTCTTTTACAGAAAACTAGAAATAAAGTAATAACTTTACAATTCATTGCTTACAAGAGTAAATCATGAGGTATTTAAGTGATAGGCCAGATATTTACTGGACACATGAATGTAGCGCACCAACCCCTCGAATATAATCTTTTTCGAAGACTACGTTCTTGTGTATTGCAGATAAAACCGGGGGATATTACTATTCTCAACACTATCAGTACTTGACACGCACGTCAGTAGTGAAGATAATTAAACTAACGAGAGTAACCGCATACGTAGAGACCTTTATATATGTATATACTTGCTTCGGCGGAGGTTTACCTGCGTGAATTATCAATGGGGGTGCGGTGGGCGGAGCCTCTCGTTGGCTCCATCCATCTCGGTCACATCACGACCGTCAGACATGTTCCATATTGCCTTTCCCAGATGGGTTCGGTTTTATGGACGTTTTGCACGAGTTAGGTTGTCTATCAGTTGGGCGTTCTTTGTAATGTATTAGTTTTCTGTAAAAGAAAACTATTGTGTCGGTTTTGTCTGTCCGTCCGCACTTTTCTGTCCGCCCTCAAATCTTAAAAACTACTGAGGCTAGAGGGCTGCAATTTGGTATGTTGATCATACACCCTCCAATTATCAAACACCAAATTGCAGCTCCCTAGCCTCAGTAGTTTTTATTTTATTTAAGGTTAAAGTTAGCCATGATCGTCCTTATGACAACGATATAGGATAGGCCACCACCGGACCGTGGTTAAAGTTCCATGGACCGCGGCTCATACAGCACTATACCGAGACCACCCAAAGATAACTTTATTTTCGGTGGCCTTGATTATACGCTGTAGCGGCTGTACAGAAAACTCGATTGCGCCGAAGAAACTTCGGCGCATTTTTTACTCGTTCATATATTGTTTATGGTTACGTATGCAGATTCTGTTCAAGATAACGGGGAAGAACATATCTACGAAGAAGTGCGGAGTCATGACAGTGGTCAAGTAAAATAGCTTTTCATCGGACTGAACACCTGAATCCACCTGTCTCGAAGGAAATGGGTTTTGTTTCAATCACCTGGCTAAGAGGAGACGCCTCCGAGTGTCATTTACACCCACTTTTATGTGCATCTTATTATGTAAGAGTGTGATTCATTTCTTTAGGGCCGCTTTTGTTATTATGACTTGACGATGAAACTGTCAATGTTATCTGCAGATGTCTCACTTTCCAACACTAGTCAGAAGCATATATTCACTTATTAACTATTCAATAAATACTAAGTAATTAAGTCAATATAAGCAATCACTTGCATTATATATAAAGTATATGTATGACTAAATATATGCATTCATATAGAAACAAATACATATGCATATAATATATTACATATATATATATATATATATATATATATATATATATATATATATATATATATATATATATATATATTATATACACACAAGTAAAAACTACACAAGAAGCACAGAATCATTAATGCAATCCTCTGTAATAAAGTAAAGATGCATCAATGCAACTGGAAAAGAAGTCTAAGCTATGACACCTACGACCAGCTAAAAGCAGAAGGCTGTTTTTAATCTGTCGCATTACTTGAATTGAATAAAGCGCGACACCGTAAGCTTTACTAATAGCCAACGCATTAGTGGCTTAGAGAGAGAGAGAGAGAGAGAGAGAGAGAGAGAGAGAGAGAGAGAGAGAGAGAGAGAGCGTGCAAATATCTTAGTTCAAATGCCCATATTCCTAAGCGTTTATTTTCTGAACGTGCGGAGAGAGAGAGAGAGAGAGAGAGAGAGAGAGAGAGAGAGAGAGAGAGAGAGAGAGAGAGAACGTGCATATATCCTCGTTCAAATGCCTATATTCCTAAGCGTTCATTTTCTGAACGTGTAGGAACCTAAACCAATCTGGTAATTGCGGAACTACAAAAAAACTATTAACCCTGAATTACTGTACGTAAGAGTTAAATACCCATCATCTAAACGACTCAAGTCCTTAATTATCCAAAGAAATTAGCTCAATACGATTATGATATATGCATGTATATGGGTTTGGTATTTTCATACCTGCAAATTTTATATCTGTATCAATAAACTGTAATAATGTTATTTTTTATTACGAAGTGCCAGTTTATACGAGAAAAATATTCATAACACTTTTTCAGACATTGTTTGTTACTGAATAACTTGGTAAAAGGATCGTGTAATGAAAAAGTTGTGAAAAATCCGAAGGGTTTCATACAAATCCTGAGATACTGGGAGAGGTCACTGTAGGGTCACTAGAGGTCACTGCTGATCTACTGATCATGTAAAGTTGTATTGTCACCGGTATTGAGACACCATTCAAAATTTCAAATCCACTGGGCGAAGGGAATAGGTCGAAAATTGAGTTGCAAGATTTGACGACAGACAGCCAGACAGAAGCAGAAGTGAATTTAAATTAAAGCATGTAATAAAAAGGTCTTACTTCCTCTTAAGATGGACTTGAACTTGAGAAAAAAAAATTCATCTCCACGATGTACCAAATAACTTCCTAGGCTATTCATATGCGACTCTTCTACTAGTGTAAAATCTACTATTTGTCATTCTCCTTCCGTATCCCACGTGGATATACGCAGCAAAAATTGCATATGAAAACCTATTTACTAAGGAGGTGATGACAACGAAGTCATGCTCCCCCATAATAATTGACTTTTGCTTTTGCCAGTATGTTCCTTATAGATGGAAGCAGCTTGTGATATCTATTATGTCCATTTACTAATATGTCTTTAGGGGGAATCATCAGGTGCATTCAAAGACGCATTATCCGTGAATGCAAAAAAAAGCAGAAATATATACGATGGAAACATTCAAACTATTAACTTGTTCTGAAAGATGCTTAGTTAAATTCCAGCTTAAGGCTTAGTAAAATTCAAATATTAGGCTTAGTTAAATTCAAAAGTGGGGCATTAGTTAAATTCAAAAGTAAGGCTTAGTTAAATTCACAAGTAAGGCTTGGCTAAATTCAAAACTAAGGCATAGTTAAATTCAAAACTTAAGGCTTGGGTAAATTCAAAACTAGGGCTTGGTTAAATTCAAAACTAGGGCTTGGTTAAATTCAAAACTATGGCTTAGTTAAATTCAGAACTAAGGCTTAGTTAAATTCAAAACTAAGGCTTTAAAAATGCAGCCTTACACTAATACGTCCCACAGATAAAAACAGCCAATAACAAAGAACTAATTCAAACCCTTCTACCCCTTCAACCAAAATATAATTGGGAGACTTTATACCTCAAACTGAAAGAAACGCCCAAAGAAACTCCGCCACGCATAAACTAACTGGAAGAAGAGGAGGTTCCTTCAATATGAGTTTTATGAGGTACCTGTCTGGTGCAGTTGTCCGCTTCATCTTTTGACATATGTATCTAATATGTTTGCTTAAAAATGTATCTACTTATATGTGTACACGCTTGAAAATCTACAAGAAGATTTCCCTGTCATTAAGGATATGAGAGACGACGACTAAAGAGGGACTGCTAAAGGGTAGAGAGAGAGAGAGAGAGAGAGAGAGAGAGAGAGAGAGAGAGAGAGAGAGAGTTGAAAATAAGATCTGGAGTACTGACAGAGGGTTTCCAGTATGGATGGCTCGTATTTCTGCAATAATCTACTAAAAAAAAATCAGCCACCTAAGATCATTTCGGTATGCCATGATAAAAGTTCAACCTTCTTCAACTGGATTCTCTCTTGCCTAAAAGTAAACTCATGCAGGAAGTCGTTATAGAACATGCCTTAAACTAAACACAACAGACTAAACAACAGAATACAGCATCATTAGTTTCCTTCAGAATAAGCCACGGCTCGGACATCTCAGATGAGTGCTCAGTCTGTGGTAGGTATAATGTGCTTTGCTACGCAAAATAAGGTTATGCCCCAAACACCAATAATCATAGATGAAAGTCGCAGGGCAAGAACATTTTTCATCAACTCCAGTGAGGCTAAGATAAACCAATCGCCTTATTTTACGACAGAACAGTCGAGACATGCTCATTTACTCAAGAGATCATCAATATTCAAAAGATTCTGAACTGTCTTTAATGACCAGGCTACCAAAGCCAATAAGCTTTCGTATCCACTCCAGAGAATTATATGCATCTCGAACAATCTATAACCCGAAACAAGACTTGGAAAAAAAAATAATAAATACCACTTCCATCAAAACGCATAACTTTCGAAAATAATACCGGTGACGGCACGAAATATGGCGGTACACCACAGAGGAAACCAATCGCTCTCCCCTGGCCCCATCCCCAATTTTTTTCTTTGCCGAAGCACTGATCTAAGCTGCTTATTTCTGGCCAAATAAGACATTGGTGGAGTTCTGGGGATAAAATCTAACCTATTTACCCCTTTCCTTAAACAGGCGTTACACATGATTCGCACAGATATCGTAAGGGTTTAATGAAGGATTCGCTCCCTACTATAATTATACTGTTTCCTACGTTCATATTAACCGATTATTGTTCAATTTAAGACATGAACCCAAAAGGGTATCTTTCTTTGCGTAAATCACAGGAATCAGCAGCTTCCCTTAAAACCTGCTTCCATCGTCTCATGGTCTATGTAAATCTCCCACCTCAGGAGACTTAAAAACACCTTCCAACATTACAAGCAAATCGCTACGGTTTTTTTTTTTTTTTACCACTCGGTGTGCTAAATCCTTTAAGCCAGTGGTTCTTAACCAGGGGTGCTCGTACCCCTAGGGGGTGCGAAGCCGGTTCCTAAGGGGTACGAGGATGCCTATGAATAATTAGAGCAAAATATGTTTTTACGAGTATATACGCATGTTATTTTTTTCTGCAAAAAATAAAAATAAAAAAAAATTAAATAAATCATTAATAATAATAATAATAAATTATTATTATTATTATTATTATTATTATTATTATTATTATTATTATTATTATTATTATTATTATTTTAGCTTTTTTTTATTTCAGCAATTCAGGGGGTGCGAGAACTGACAGCTGATTTGAAAGGGGTGCATACATTAAAAAAGGCTAAAAACCACTGCTTGAAGCCCTTTGGATCTTTATGGAAATGGGTTGAGGGGCGCTAATCATCTCCTTCCGAGAGCTAAATCAGCAACATCACAGGCAATAAATACTTCAAATGTTTCCAGATTCAGAAACGTTTTCATATATGGAAGAGATTGCATATATTAGAGAGATTGCATTGCATCATACAAGGAGAGCTGAGAGGTGCTCTGGAGACAGGCTAATTCAACATCGTGGTTATTTTCCATTCTTGTTAGTTTTCTGTAAAAGAAAACTATTGTGTCGGCTTTGTCTGCCCATCCGCACTTTATTCTGCCCTCAGGTTTTTCTGTCCTCCCCCAGATCTTAGAAACTACTGAGGCTAGAAGGCTGCAAATTGGTATGTTGATCATCCACCCTCCAACCATCAAACATATCAAACTGCAGCCCTCTAGCCTCAGTAGTTTTTATTTTGTTTAAGGTTAAAGTTAGCCATAATCGTGCTTCTGGCAACGATATAGGATAGGCCACCACCGGGCCGTGGTTGAAGTTTCACGGGCCGCTGCTCATACAGCATTATACAGAGACCACCGAAGGATAAGTCACTAATACAGAAAATTCCGCCCTAAAATGGAAAACTGCAGTATCTGCAAATTTTTCTTAATTGAGATGTGCCACCCATTGGGCTCGTGAAACACTAATACACAAGTTAATGCAGTTTAAGAACGAGATATTTAGGGGGTTCCATTTGCAGCATCTGCAAAATCAGTAGCAAGGCAACGGAAAACTGCAGTATCTACCAATTTATTCACTTTTGTATTTTTGCAAACAATGCCGTCTTCCATTTTAGGGCAGAGTAGGAAACAAATGTGCAGTTCTCAGAGAACCCTTGCTCACCCTATTGCGGTGCCAAACTTCCCCCAAAACATTAGCATTCAACCCTATGAGTTTTCGTGTAGGCATCGCTAAAAACAACGCTATAACAGAAAAAAAAAACATGCTCTGCAATAACAAACTTTGCTGAGCAGTGCTTCTAGACCAGTGGTTCTTTAACCTGGGGTACCTGTGACGAAACCTTAAACCTGGGTGCACCACACATGAAAGCCAGCAAGGTTTGTACCACTAATCCTTTTCATGTTTGTATTGTATTTATACTGGATAGGATTACGAGAAAATTTTCTGAGATATCGAGGGGTTAAGAACCACTGCTCTGGAACAACTGCACCAAATCGTACACGATACGTGCTCACCTATAAACAATACTACAAAGAGGGCATTTATGCCCCAGCAGACGTAAGAGACATGCATTATTATTTCATTCAGCTGGATTTCACGCGTTGATCGCCATACCCCTACAGCTTAATGACCGAGAGACGGGCAAAATTGACCACAGAATGAATTCTTTATCTCAGTGAACTGATGCAACTTCTCCAGTAATCCAGTGGAAAGGTGATTTGAGAAAATTACCCAGCATTGCATCTCTCTGACTTCATTGAGGCTCTATTTTGAGCACAGACCTTCCGCTTGTACGTTTTTTCATCAGATGGTGGACACTGTGAAGTTTTACACAAGTAATTATAATTTTTCATCAATTCAGACAGTCAACAAATTTGCCTTCCTAAAATACTCGCATGCAGATCTGCTGACCACTTTCTCCATCAACACAACGAACAAAACAGTATAGCAAATGTTAAATAACTTAAAAAGATACAGAATAGAATAGAAAATATGAATTTAGACTAAATGCCAAGCGCTGGGACCTAAAAGGTCATTCGGCGCTGAAACGCAAATTGACCAAAAAAGCCACCAAATTATATATTTCGTCAATTTGTTAAATCTCAGACATCTCCCAAATCATCAGTAACCATAAAGACCTATAAAACAGCTATTATCACACTTCACTATTTCACAAATTCTTCCGGACCTCTTGTCTTAAAGAACAATTGCAAAAACCAAAAGTAATAAAATGCAATTCTCTCTCTCTCTCTCTCAATGCCAGATTGGACTGCCAAACCTAACGCATAAATGTCAGCATGACTGACGTCCCTTACTGATGATGATGATAAATGCGCCTGTGACATGATAAATTGCTGTGTAATCTGACCTCATATGTAGAATTATAGCAAGTTGGCGCGGCAATATTTCAAACGCGTTGCTTATGCAACCAAGCTTCTAAGTGTGAACAAATCATTATGCTATGCTGTAATGGCCTGAAAAATACTTGAAAAATATTGCGGAAATGAATGTGCGTCGATATTTGGAGCCTCACCTCTCGAAATTAAATATAGTGCATTCTTGTACCTGTTCAGTTATCCTACTGAAAGAAAATTCAGGTCAAAATAATATGCATCCCACGATCGTTTTAATTATACGGATCGATTTGGTATTTTTCATTTGTTCAACTACTATTCTTATTTTACTGTATTATTTTACTGTTGAGTGTTTTTACTTCAAACTGCTAGTTTCTGGTAACGGTATTTCATGTGTTCAAGATTTTAGGCCTTACTGGCTACATGTACATTGTAAACTTTTTCTCTTTCCTTAATGAACGCTCCAAGAGGAGGTCCATTGGAGGACGAAAC
The DNA here is from genome assembly GCF_040412425.1 of Macrobrachium rosenbergii. Lineage (NCBI taxonomy): Eukaryota > Metazoa > Arthropoda > Malacostraca > Decapoda > Palaemonidae > Macrobrachium > Macrobrachium rosenbergii. The sequence continues at coordinate 29,399,026 of NC_089753.1, read as the reverse complement.
TGTTGGCATATTCTACAAAAACACCTTTCATTTTCCTATGTGGAATACAACTGAATACCATATTTTCATGTCTAAGAAGATTAACAACACTATATATACATATATATATAAATATATATATATATATATATATATATATATATATATATATATATATATATATATATATATATCTTCCTTTGGGATATATATATATATATATATATATATATATATATATATATATATATATATATATATATATCTTCCTTGGGAGACAACCAGCGGGTCGCTCCAATGTACTAAAATGAACCTGTGAGAGAGAGAGAGAGAGAGAGAGAGAGAGAGAGAGAGAGAGAGAGAGAGAGAGAGAGAGAGAGAGAATAACTTTAACCAGGCGCCCTTTAGCGCTCGAACATTCCAGGCCGAGAGCTCAAATTCTCCGTCAGACATTTCTGTACGTCCACAATCCGCGGCGTCTTCCAACTACCTGCAAGCCCCCTGAATGCACCAGGTCCAAAACACGGCAATTACAGCGCTAACCGCCTAATGACGAAGATAATAAAAGGCCCCACCAAACTGGGCGTAATTGGCAGTTTCCCCAACGCCTCACGCACGCCCTCTTATCAAAATCGGTGTAATTGTAAGTCGCAGCTCGCAATGGGCGGCGATTTAATTTCCCATTACCGACTCCATTTCTCCTTTCCCCCTGTTTCTGTGTGGAGATAGCAGCGTGATTTACGGCCGCCGATTGCATCTTTATTTACGATGTAGGAAAAGGGGCTTACTGCTACTATACTACTGAAGCGTGTGATGCCTTCCCAGAGGCGAACGTGTTCATTATCGCATTTGAAGGGTCTTTCCGGGTCGTTCCGGATTTCAAAATGGCCAGTGCGGTATTATGATTGCATTGTAGCTTTCATGCTGAAGTGACATGAAAAGATTGCCAGTGTTAAGGGACTCTGAGAAATGAGGACCAATAGTCAAAAGGGGTATTCGCATTATCAGTAAAGGTCTTAAATTCTTGAAAATATAATAATATTACGCATATTAAATGGAAAAATATAAATATTATATATATATATATATATATATATATATATATATATATATATATTATATATAATATATTATATAAATATATATATTATATATATATATAATTTTATGCCCAGTGAACAAGTTATCCTTAATTTTTCTACATAAGTAAAATTAGCTAGCTTCCTTTGGAGAGAGAGAGAGAGAGAGAGAGAGAGAGAGAGAGAGAGAGAGAGAGAGAGAGAGAGAGAGAGAGAGAGACTGAAAAACTCATTCATATATATATATATATATATATATATATATATATATATATAATATAATATATATATATATATACATATATATGCGGGTGAACAAGTTATCTTACAATTTTCCTACACAAGTAAAATTAGCTAGCTTCCTTTTAGAGAGAGAGAGAGAGAGAGAGAGAGAGAGAGAGAGAGAGAGAGAGAGAGAATTTCAAGCACCTCTTGTCCGGGACAACCCAAAACGCCTGTGACGGGGCATTGCACATTACAAGGTAATTAGAGAGGACAATAAAGGAGCACCCGCCCCTCGGCTTAAACCCCATTAGTGAGATAATGGGTTGGACAGATGTGGGCGGGACCGCAATGTGGGCGTTTACTAATGCAGGGCAAGAATGAAGGGGAGAGAGAGAGAGAGAGAGAGAGAGAGAGAGAGATGGGTGGGCAAGGAAGTGGGAGGGGGTGACATTGAGAGGGCCGGGTTTGGCTATATCCTGCTGGGCAATTGCCCATTATCAATGAAAAATATTACAGTAACTGGGTACTGGTTGGTACCTCTTACCATATTAAATATCTCTTCACCTAGGTAAATTCATATCACTGATCGTTAAATAATTAGTTCTAGTGATTGTCAAATACTATAACTGAATGGATATAAATAATAAATGAAAGTAACCCAATCTAGAACAAAAATGTGCATTTTCCTAAAATTTACACTCTAAAATTCTGTACAGCGCATAATCAAGTCCATCGAAAATAGATCTATCTTTAGGTGGTCTCGGTCTAATGCTGTATGAGCCGCGGCCCACGAAACTCTCAGCCGGCCGTGGTGGCCTGTGTTGTTGCGTTGCCAGAAGCACGATTATGGCTAACTTTAACCTTGAATAAAATATAAACTACTGAGGCTAGAGGGCCGCAATCTGGTATATTTGATGATTGGAGAGTGGATTATCAACATACCAGTTTACAGCCCTCTAGCCTCAGTAGTTTTTAAGATCTGACGGCGGACAGAAATAAGTGCGGACGGACAGACAAAGCCGGCACAACAGTTTTCTTTTCAGAAAACTAAAAATGAATCTATAAAAAGATATCTTACTAGAATTCCTTTAAACTCCGTACAAAACCAAAATATTTCAATTTCATTTATAAATATTTCAATTTCTAAAATCCCAACCCACAAAAACTGTGTACCGAGCCCTAATCTCGAGGACCAAAAACCTAAACCTAAGAAAAAATACGAAACCTGACAAGTACATGGCTGGCAGATACGGAATGTTTACCTAAAGTTGAGAAGTGGTACAGGAACTCGGTCTTGACATTTGTTGTATGTACAATGTGTGCGTATGTTTGTGCGTCCTCAATCTGCTATTCTGAGACCTTACGTAAATAAATGATAGGCACGAACGTCACATTAGCATGCTAACAGTTTACTAGCATAAAATGGAAAGATAATGGTAATGTGAATATTTTACTAGCATAAAATGAAGAGATAATGTTAAGAGACTGTAAAGTAAAGGAACACATGTTTTGCTGACGTGAATATTTTAAAAGCGTAAAATGAAAAGATAATGGTAAGAGATTGTACAATAAAGGAACACATGTTTTGCTGATGTGAATATTTTAAGACATTAGAGGAACACACGTTTTGCTGATGTGAATATTTTAAGAATAAAATGAAAACATAATGATGCGAGATGTACTGTATAAAGGAACACATGTTTTCCTGATGTGAATATAATAAAAGTAAAAAAAAAAAAAGAAGACAGGCAGATACCACCAAAATTAGACTGACACATTAACAAAAGATAAAAGTTAAAATGGCAGACGAACATCCCTAGGAGAAAGACCATGAATTTCCCACAAAATGAATCCACAAATCACAATACTAAACCAACCAGGATCCCAAACTCCCAATTATCAAAAGCATAACTCAGGCTGCGACAATCCGTACCCGGCAACAGAAACACCTCTCTCCCGGGCTGCCCCCAAGGGGTATCAACGGAAAAGTGATGATGGGCGGCCCCCATCACAAAAGCGGGCGGGTTGGGAACTGACGTGGAGGGGGGGGAGGTAATGAAGGAGGGAAGGGGAAGGGGGAGGGGAGAGGGGTTATAGCAATGGGGTTTAGGAGAGAGAGAGAGAGGTGTCTTAATGTTGCACGCGTCCTAGACGAGAAAAGGGGTTTTCGGTGGAACCGCCCAAAATAGCCCACTAAGTAAGGCATGGGGGAGGAAGAAGAGGCTTTGTCGGTTGAAGGAATCACTTAACAGGTGCCACACTGGCGTCTCAAAAGAGAATGTACGAACAGCCAAATGTAAGTAGAAACATTACCTACCCCCAACAAGAACGTAACCTTTTCTTTATAACTTCAAAGGGCCTCACTACTTAAAAATGGCATTAAAGTTTCAGTTACATCATAATGCGCAGAATGTCTCCAACCGAACCTCATTTCTTTGAGAGAGAAAGGGTGGGTTGTGGGAGGTGTTGCCAAAGAAACATTCACGTTTTGTTAGCGCCATGTGTACAAGGGGGACAGACATCTGATTAACCCTCCTTACCTTGACCATATGAGGAAAGGGGAGGGACCTTCCCTCCTAACCCTTGAGAGATTTTTCGAAAATTCATTTTATTTCATTATTTTCGTCAGCTCCCAAAAATCCTACCTAACATTCTGTTATGTATACTTTTTCCCCTGGCCAGTTCACGTGACAGAAACCCTTATCTTCTTCATAAGCATTAAAAGCCTTCTTTCAACTTGTGAGTTTTAACATTTCAGCAGCATTATTCAGTAAATGTGTCTCGCTGTCGAACTTCTCCGTTCCAGAGGTCCTTTATTCTTCACACCGCTGGACTGTGGAACAGCCTCCCAGAGGATGTCGGGCAATTGGAACTCCAGAAGTTCAAGCGAAGGTGCAGTGCATTGCTACCCTAATACTATTCTTCTTGCATTTCAATACATATCTCTTTGTTAATTTATTATTTTTTTCTTTTTATATAAGTGAGTGGGATCTCTTCTTTCTGTATTTCCTTTTATCTCCTCTTACTTCTTCCTAATGAACACCTTAATATACTTTGGAAGCTTGAATTTCAAGTCAGTGGTCCCTTTGATGGGCTTGTTCATATGAATAGGTTTCATCATCTGAATAATAATAATAACAATTGTATAGAACTAACTGCATAGAATATATAAAGCAGCAGAATCCAGATTTTGACTTTTCCCCCATGAAATTGCTATTTTTCAGGAGAAGCAATTTAAAGTTTAAAACTCTCTATAGTGTCTATACTTTATAGTGTTTATACTCCCTGTGTGTAATAGAGACATGCCATGCCTTCTAGCGGTTAGTATTAAAAATACAAATAATACGTTTTTACCACAATATGGAAAACAGAACGGGCTATCAGCTGGTATCAGTAACTCAAAAAACACATTTTTTGAGTTGAATCACTCTTCTGCCGAATGAGCGATATATAGTGCTGAAACAGGGATATGACTCCCCAACTCCCAGATCAGTAATGAATACCTGGTAAGGATCCTAACAACAAAATATTTTATAATTACGGATATTAAATTTAAAGAACTTTAATAATTCAAAACCAGGCAGTCTTGCCTATATGAGAGAGAGAGAGAGAGAGAGAGAGAGAGAGAGAGAGAGAGAGAGAGAGAGAGAGAGAGAGAGAGAGAGAGAGAGAGAGGAAACTGGTTTTCACGTGTACTGGATGGAAAGAAAAGTTTTACTTGATTTAGATTAAGAAAAAGTGCAGAAAACTAAAGGGGGAAGAGAGAGAGAGAGAGAGAGAGAGAGAGAGAGAGAGAGAGAGAGAGAGAGAGAGAGAGAGAGAGAGAGAGATAATATTCTCTAGAAATGAGCAAAATGACCAAATTCTCCGATTACAAAAAACTATTCCTCAGTTACAGAGATTGACTGAGAGAGAGAGAGAGAGAGAGAGAGAGAGAGAGAGAGAGAGAGAGAGAGAGAGAGAGAGAGAGAGATTAACATTCTCTGGAAAGGAGCAAAATGACCATATACCCCGATTATAAAATGCTATTTCTCAATTGCAGAGACTGAGTGAAAGGAGAAGTGAAAAAATTATACAATCGAAAACTACAACAATGGAACACCAATCATCATCAACACGGAACGAACTTGAAAACAGAAGACGACAATTTATCGTCCGACATCGAATACTTCGCACACACAAACGAGAAACCTTTACGTACAGTACCTGAGGAAAGAACGAATATCCCCCTTAGCCCATGGCCATTCCAAGATAAATCTAGCCAACCAAGGACACAACGCAAGAAAAATCGCTTGATCTGTCACCAGCGTGTGTCACCACCAGCTTCCAAAAATTCCTGAAAGAAGCCACGTTCTTTTTAACAAGTGGTCTGTGATGCAACATGCAGACTGATTAGCCTCCTTCGACTTATCTGGGAAGGACACTCTCTCGGCCTCCCTAACCCCACGTCTCGTAGGCCTCCCTAACCCCACGTCTCGTAGTGACAGACCGCCTTTCGGCTTGTACCCTTCTGGGGAGACCAGGTTGACACGAGACGAATGGCACGTCTGCTTATGGGCGACGAGGGACGATACGGACCGAGATGAGAGATAAGCCTGTCATCTATACGCACGCAATATAAATCTACAACCACGGATTTTAAAAACATCCATGCGTTGGCAATCTTCATTTTTGACCAGCTCATTCTAAGGACCAGTTAGGGGTTAGGGAGGCCGAGTGACTGTCCTTCCCAGATAAGTCAAAGTCTCTTATATGAGGTTGAACGTATAATGCTGTATGAAACTCTCAGCCGCGGCCCATGAAACTTTCACCCACGGCGCGGTAGTGGCCTGAGTTGTTGGCATATATAGCGTCTTCGGCGCAAAGGAGTTTTTAGTACAGCGTATAATGCTGTAAGAAGCTATCAGCCGCGGCCCATGAAATTTTCACCCACGGCCCGGTGGTGGCCTGTCTTCTTGGCATATGTAGAGTCTTCGGCGCAACGGAGTTTTCTGTACAGCGTATAATGCTGTATGAAACTCTCAGCTACGGCCCATGAAACTTTCACCCACGGCCAGGTGGTGGCCTGTGTTGTTGGCATATGTAGTCTTCGGCGCAACGGAGTTTTCTGTACAGCGTATAATGCTGTATGAAAGTCTCAGCCGTGGTCCATGAAACTTTCACCCACGGCCCGCTGGTGGCCTGTGTTGTTGGCATATATATAGCGGTGCCAGACGTACGATCATGGCTAACTTTAACCTTAAATCAAATCAAAACTACTGAGGCTAGAGGGCTGCAATTTGGTATGTTTGATGATTGCAGGCTGGATGATCAACATGCCAATTTGCAGCCCTCTAGCCCCAGTGGTTTTTAAGATCTGATGGCAGACAGAAAAAGTGCGGACGGACAGACAAATAGCCATCTCCATAACAGTTTTCTTTTACTACAAAAAACTAAAAAAGAAAAACAAACCCATAACCATAATCAGTGCAGACAAATACGAGCAAGTGCATTAACGTCGGTAACGAGGCAAGTTGTTAAGAAATACAAGCAGTAACGACCGACTGCAACACAGAACCACCACAGCCCCACAGCCACATTCATTATGCCATACACAAGCGATATCTCAGGCAGAAGGAACAGTCATTAAGGTTTTAATGCGAATCACCTTCCCTCTGTCAACACTCCAGCAAGATCTTAAAACTTAATCAAAACACCGTCCATAATAGAAGCAGATGCTTTCCTACGAGGGACGCGGAAGGTTGCATACAAATGCAAAATTTTGACATGAAAGGAAGAAATGTCAGATTATACGCAACGGAGAGTAGATTTTATTTTCATTAATTATCTCAGTTATATTATATTCCCTTCTCGCAACGGAAAGCAGAAAAATACTATTGTGATTTTATTTTTATTAATCATCTCAATTATATTATATCCTCTTCTCGCAACGGAAAGTAGAGTACTATAATGATTTTGTTTTTATTAATTATCTCAATTATATTATAAACCCTTCTCGCAACGGAAAGTAGAATAAAACTAATTTTATTTTTAATAATTATCTCAATTATATTATACCCTATTCTCGCAACGGTAAGTAGAATAACAATGATGATGATTTTATTTTTATTAATTATCTCAATCATATTAAATCGTCTTCTCTGTTTTTCGTAATCATCCGGTTTTCTTTTGCACGTCGACTGAACAGTAAATGCCCAATGAACATTAAGAGTGGATTTACAATGTATCATTGTTTTTGAATCTCGGCGAAACATTTGGTTAATTAAACTGTACGAACATAATCTATAGTGTTTCCTAATATAATCTAGGTAGTTACTGAAGTCTACCAGCAGAAGAAAAGCAGGTAATAAGATATACAAGTAAGAATATTTAAGCTGACCACAACAAACCTGCAAACTGTTTCAACAACACCAGTCGCGTACAAGAGCCCTTCACCACAATAATAAAACTAACGCTGCAGCAACTCAAGGTTTTTTTTTTTTTACAAACAACATTAATAACAACTGCAGTCTAAAGCTGGAATTAAATTAACGCATGTCACATAAGGTACGTAAACATAACCTTTCCGGTCTGCAAATTCCTGAAATGTATGCCAGTATTGCACCAGCAGCCGCCCCCCCCTTTTTTTGCCGTGCCCCTAGGTTAGGTTAGGCTGGATTAGATAGAACTACTGATGTAATCTGGGTGTGGGAAACATAATGAGATTATTTTCAAGAAAATTCTTTGGCTAATTTTTAAGATATGGCGTCCCACTTTTTTTCAGGGAAAGGTCCCGGTACTCGGTTACGTCTCGGGAAATTGCTTCCGATCCTGGGGTTTGAATGAAAGCTTTTCGTTTATTCCCTGCTCGGATTCAGGCTATTAGCGAAAAACTTATTCACAAAGTCAAGGAGTCGGGAAGTTATGAGGTCAACTGTGACTATAAAAGATACCTGCTTTATTTGGTGGCCAGTGGAGTCTGTATGTGAGTACAATCATTTCAGCAGAAAAAGCACTGTGATACTTTGAACGAGATGTGTCTATATCACCTTTTAGAGACACTTATCTGAATCCGGCACATACAGATGTGCATGCATATGTATGTATGTATATATAGTATATGTGTGTACATATATACATACACATACATATATTTATATAAATAAATTTTATATATGAATATATATAAAAGAGACACAGTGAGAGAGACAGAGAACACATGCAAACAAAACGTGAAGAGGATTTTACGAAACCGTACAACCTAGATATGGTACCCTGCTTTACAAAGATGCTCGCTGGTGCGAAGATCACACAGTTCAAGGAAACCAAACTCACGGAATCAAACTTTCCATAAAAAGGAAAAAGTTATTATAATTCTCTATCTCACGAAGAAAGAGCAGAGAGAGAGAGAGAGAGAGAGAGAGAGAGAGAGAGAGAGAGAGAGAGAGAGAGAGAGAGAGAGAATACTGAATGGCGCAAAAAGCCCCTAACAAAATCTACTATGAATGTGCATACTATTTACAAAGCAAAATGAGGTGGTCTCCTATGGGTTATACTGTTGACAGCTCGGCTTGACACTGTCAGAGCGAACTAATACAGTACTTAGGATGGACGCCCAGGTTTTAAGAAACGGCAACAAAAAATACCCATCTTTAACTATGGGATGATGATGACTGGTGCAGCTGCCACGGTTAAACTGGCCCCTGCACCAGCAATGCCACCCAGCACAGCTGGTGCGATTTTCGCCAAACATTTTTCCGAATAGGCTCTCTAGCAGGAAGATGCCATGAGTGAGCCTGAGATTATCATCAACTAGGAGGCTCTGCTAACACAGGCGCCTTCACAACTCATTGTTTAGAACAGCACCAACCTGAACATACGATGGCTTGAAGCATAACTTAGCTAAGTGGTTGGTATTTTGGTTATTAAGTTTTTAGTTTTCTGTAAAAGAAAACTATTGTGAAGCTTTGTCTGTCCGTCCACGCTTTTTCTGTCCGCCCTCAGATTTTAAAAACAACAAAAGCTAAAAGGCTGCAAATTGGTATGTTGATCATCCACCCTCCAAACATCAAACATACCAAATTGCAGCCCCCAAGCCTTAGTAGTTTTTATTTTATTCAAGGTTAAAGTTAGCCATAATCATGCGTCTGGCAACGATACAGGATAATCCACCAGCGGGCCGTGGTTCAAGTTTCATGGGTCGCGGGTCATACAGCATTATACCGAGACCACCGAAAGATAGAAATATTTTCGGTGGCGTTGATTATACGCTGTAGCGACTGTACAGAAAAACTCGATTGCGCCGAAGAAACTCCAGCGCATTTTTTACCTGTTTTATAGAAATCCGTCAGAAATTCAATCATTCGTAAGTACAACCCTGTTACCAAAAGCGACAGTATTTTTTAGAGGCGTAGCAGAGTTAATGACCAATGTTATCAATGAGAAATTCAAAGATCCAAAGATATTCACCTTTCACTCTTCTTCCTCCTTACTGAGCCTTCATGAATAAACATTAGCCTCCTAACGACACCTTACCGATGCCTATCTGAAGGCTGTCAGAAGACGAAGCAGAAGAAGGATATTATGAAATGTTTCTGCAACCTCTCTTAATATTTCATTTCGAAATGTGTGTGTGTGTTTATAATTAAAAGCCTTGTCAACATCAGGATGCTCTACTAATTACATCTCACGACATGAATGCTTAACCTTGTTACATACAATCGATGCTCATTAGTTAATAATAAAAAAAATAATACTGATCTAAAATTATATATACCGCGCAACCTTGGGGATATGATCTGCATTCAAGGAGTACAGAGACCCGTTATCACTTGGCCCAAAAGCATCAACACAGAAATGACTCGTATTGCACGTAAGCTAACGGAATCCACTCGAGCCGTGTTTCGCAAAATCTTATCGGTAAGAAAAGACAAAGTTAACACGTTAGTTTAACCTTGCGACGGAGGAAACAGAGCAAGAAGAAGAAGGAAAAATGCCTCGCCGATTACTCAGCGACCCTTGACATCGGTTTGAGCACGGGATTGTGTCAACAAGAACTCCATTCATACCGAGTGATATGCAAGGCGCAGGCAGGTTCAATTACGCCCGCACTCTCGCCCGGGCAAAGTCACTCACGCACAAACGCTGCGACGAGATTACAAGCGTCTCTAAATGCAAAGTGTAATTACCAATTCCTTTAGGAGTAATTAACAAAATCATTAAAATCTCTCAAATAGGAAATGGGGAAATTTTCTAGAGAAGTAGCAAGCTCATTATAACAGCAAGTTGAGGAAAATAAAAAATATAAACGCGATACTAATGGCAATATCACTTATTGGCATTCACTGGGATTATATAAATTTCTGCCTTAATTTTCATTGGTATAAACACATACACATACATGCACACACACAAACACATTTACATACAGGCACAAACATATATGTACATATATGCACATACACAAATATATATAATATATATTATATATATATTCATATATATAATAAGTATATATAATATATATATATATATATATATATATATATATATATATATATATATATATATATATATTTATATAATATATATATATATATATATATATATATATATATATATATATATATATATATATATATAAAATGAACAGCGAAATAAAATCATAAACAAATCTCTGATCCAAAAATTACCACAAAGAAACCACACGGACAATTCGATTACAAAATCTTCACGGCAGGTTAAAACGAGGAAAATCACGAGAAACAGCAACAGACAATGTCCACTATAACAACAAATTTATGAAAAGAAAAAGAGAGAAAGCCGAAGACTTATGACCGTGGAAGCCACATCGAACCGGGAATGGCGTAAGACGATCGCTTGAGATAGAAGTCACTTTGGCTCATCATCAACAGCGACGTATCTGATCAAAATCTTCACGGCTGAGATGCATCCAGAGAGAGAGAGAGAGAGAGAGAGAGAGAGACTGACATGTCCTAATAGATATTTGACGGCTTCTGCTCGCTTTGGATCCAAAGAGAGAGAGAGAGAGAGAGAGAGAGAGAGAGAGAGAGAGAGAGAGAGAGAGATTGGACATGTCCTAATAGACATCTGACGACTTCTGTTCAGTTTGGATCCAGAGAGAGAGAGAGAGAGAGAGAGAGAGATTGGATATGTCCTAATAGATATTTGACGGTTTCTGTTCGCTTCGGATCCAGAGAGAGAGAGAGAGAGAGAGAGAGAGATTGGACATGTCCTAACAGATATCTGACGGATTCTGTTAGCTCTGGGTCCAAAACCGAGTCTTTTCACAGTGCAAAGGGGGATCAGCACAATAAAACGCTATGTACTGACAAGTACCGTTGCAAATTACACTGACTGGTGCAACTCTTTCATATTCTGTTGACTGAATGCCGTTACATAACGTATTAAACTGGCAAACACCGACATAATAAGTGTTGATTAAAACATGTTTCACCGTTACACTGCTTGATATAAAAATTACTTGCGTCATATTGCATATTATACCCCGTCTCTGGAATTATTTACATCAAAATAACCATAATAAGAACTGACATATTAATGATTACATAATTAACACAGGCGCCACAATCATAGAGAAAACAATACGAAAGTACAATCTCCTTGAAAGCATAACTGAAAATATGCCATAACCAACGAATGACGTCATACCTTCACTCAATATTCACGGAATGCAATGGAAGTTGAATCTCGAGAGTGAATCTCGAATGAATCATTACGATTCACAGAGACGGGAGGAGATTAATATGAGCGAACGCCCATCTTAACCTTAGCTTCATTGACTCGACCTTACATTTGTATCAAATGACATGAAATTGAATGATCCGAGTTTATACAACCCGACAATCAAGTTCCACCGAGTGTTCCTTATTGAATTGAATTGTATATAGGATTTAGGCCAAAGGCCAAGCACTGGGACCTATGAGGTCATTCAGCGCTGAAAAGGACTGAAAGGTGTAACAGGAGGAAGTAAGAGGGAAGAAAGAGAATATGAAAGGAGGTACAGTGAAAGGAACGAAAGGGGTTGCAGCTAGGGGCCGAAGGCACGCTGAATGACCTCACAGGTCCCAGTGATTGGCCTTTGACCTAAATCCTAAATTCAATTCAACAATGATATTACCAGGGAAATTAGAATTTCTTTTGAAGAAATTTGTTTACATGGAATTGAGTCATTACTCAAAAAAAAAAAAAAAAAAAATTTGCATTCCGTAATTTCGCAGTAATATGAAAGGATTTTTCTGGAACTCGTGGTAAAATATGCAACATTCCAACTCGAAAAATCCAAGTAGATAAAAATATCTAAAAAAAAATACTCGAGAGAGAGAGAGAGAGAGAGAGAGAGAGAGAGAGAGAGAGAGAGAGAGAGAGAGAGAAATTACTCATAGTAAGAGAGAAAAATATCTAAAAAAAAATATTCGTAGTGAGAGAGAAAAAACAATACTCGTGGTGAGAGAGAGAGAGAGAGAGAGAGAGAGAGAGAGAGAGAGAGAGAGAGCCCAGGATAAAACCTAACCACTGTCAGCAGATGCGAGACAACGCGGACACGATCGAGATTTACAATAAGGAGCCGCACTGTAATTTAGGAGCAACGCCGAACCCTGTCGTTACTACTTGACAAAACAGCGCTCGGGTAAAACACCACCATTCAGGTCCCTCTACTCCAAAACTGGACGCATCCTCGCACGTTTAGATAACCCGTGTGGGGGGGACTGGGGAAAATAAAGATAGGTTTATTATTATCCACGAGAATCGACGTGGAAACACCGAGGCAGTTTTGTCACTAAAAGGTAACCTCTCTCCCTCTCTCTCTCTCTCTCTCTCTCTCGGGGGACGGGGAAAATAGGTTTATTATCCACGAGAATCGACTTGGTAACACTGAGGCAGTTTAGCCATTATAAGGTAACCTACCTCTCTCTCTCTCTCAAAATACGATGACAGAGAATTTCTGCCTATTTACAAATTGTTTTCAGGTTTTTTATCCACGAGAATCAACGTGGTAACTCTGAGGCAGTTTTGCCAACATAAGGTAACCTACTATCTCTCTCTCTCTCTCTCTCTCTCTCTCTCTCTCTCTCTCTCTCTCTCTCTCTCTCTCAAAATTTCTGCCTATTTACAAATATTTACAAATTGTTTTCAGCAACTGAAATTGTTATAAAACAATTGTCTTTGTTTCTTGCTAATACTATCACGACTATTCTTAAAATACAAAAACCTACGCATAACATCAGTGTTAGGCTACTTAAATGCAATATTTGAATGATTAAGAGAACATGGGTTGAAATTCAATCCTGACTGAATTGGGCAAATGGGATGGGGAAGATGTGAACATAAGTAAATATTCAGTAATAATACACAATAACTCATAACAATACGTTCATTTAAAGTAAATAGTTTCTTCTAATATCAAGCATCAAGTTGCTAGCAGTACAAAAAAGCTCTCATTAATTATGTCAACAATATACAAAAAAATAATAACTCTTATCCCACCACACGTGTTTCAGACTGAAGAGAATTTGAGCAAATCTGACTGGGAAACACATTGTTCTAAAATTAAAGTGCGTATCAGTAAATGTGTATAGTCAACAGGCATAAATGAGTAACGCTGTATATATCACACTACACTCAACGACAATAATCAGTTTCTAAAAGCCGGTAAATTACAGTTCCGCCAAAGGAATACATAACATTACACTATGTCATTTTTAAGCCAATAAACAAGTCGGTCAATAAACTCCAGTATCTTATTGCATTTCTGCTTCATCATTCCTTTCGCCAGGATTCCTCGAATCAAAATAGACAGTTTACGTCTCCCAACCTACGCAAAACGACCAGAGTACAATGCGCGGTTGGCTGGTCATCTGAGTAGCAAGAACTCGGCCTTTGACATTCAGACGTTCCTTTTTAGTCAGTTACGCGATTCTCTAGACATTCTGAGAGAAACCTACCAAGGAATCTGTTAATGAAAATGAATTGAAAAATGAAAAAATCGCCAGCTGGAAAAACGACATTTATTAGCAACCAAACACTGATTTAGACAACAGAATCATATCCTTGAGATTTGTATGACTTTGCACAATTTGAATTACAGTAAACTATAAACTAAATTAATGAGAGAAGCCTACCAAAGAATTTATTAACGAAAATAAACTGAAAAATTAAAAAATTCGCAAGCTGGAAAAATGAAATTAACAACCAAACATTGTGATTAGAAAGCAGAATCATATCTTTGAGATTTGTACGACGTTACAGTTCTGAATTACAGTAAAGTAAAAGCTAAAATTAATGAGAGGACCCTACCAAAGAACTTAATGAAAATAAACTGAAAAATGTAAAAATCGCCAACTGGAAAAATGAAATTTATTAGCAACCAAACATTCTGATTACACAACAGAATCATATTTTTGAGATTTGTACGACCTTAAAAAGCTTGAATTACTGTAAAATATAGGCTAAAAGTACTGTGCTCATTAACGGAACTTAGAAAAAGCAGTACACACGCTCACAATACTCTGGTACAAACAAGTACAGTTATGTAGCCTCTGTCGCTCGAAAGAAATGCTTTATTGCTTTTCAGATTAAACAAACAACACACAGTAGTACGCGGAAGCTGCAATTTTCAAAGGGATTAATGGGTATCTAAAAACCACTTGGCTGACTTAACCTTTCGTCATTATGAGGACTTTCGGCCAGGATACACAGTCAAAACTTGTCAACATCAAGATATGATAATGATGCTACTTAGTAAGACCCCATTCTAAAGTTATAAATATTGTATTCACTATCTCTCTAGAATCGATAAATGAAGATTTCTGCGCGATCTCGAAGAAAAAACGACATGAATGGACATACATGAATTACAAAGGGATTGCAGCTGAACCGTAATATATGTCAGTAGCTTTAAATTTCAACCTATGAATCCGAATTTTCCATAGAAGCTTTTACAGACCAAAACAAGTAAAAAATGCGCCGAAGTTTCCTCGGCGCACTTGAGTTTTCTGTACAGCGTTTAATCAAGGTCACCGAAAATAGATCTATCTTTCGGTGGTCTCGGTGTAATGCGGTATGAGTCGCGGCCCATGAAACTAACGACGGCCCGGTGGTGGCCTGGCCTATATTGTTGCCAGACGCTCGATTATTTGCTAACTTTAACCTTAAGTAAAAAATAAACTACTGAGGCTAGAGGGCTGCAATTTGGTATGCTTGATGACTGGAGGATGGATGATCAATATACCAATTTGCAGCCAGCTAGCCTCGGTAGTTTTTAAGATCTGAGGGCGGACAGAAAAAGTGCGGACGGACAGACAAAGCCGGCATAATAGTTATCTTTTCAAAAAACTAAAAAGGTGAGTCCTCAAAAGAGAAACAAAGGAAAAAGGCGTATGGCAGATGCGTGTCAGAGGACCCCCCGACACCGGACAAGACAAACGAGGAGGCAAAAGATGCCATCTGGCATGGAACAGACCAACGTGTTGGGGCAGGTGTTGAACCCGCTGACAACTTCCATCACCATACAACTTATCTTGAAGCAGGGTATAGCTGTTATGGGCATTTCTTAATGAAACCTTTTCCAGGGACTTAGATTTCATTGTGCAGCAAGCAGTGTATGAAGATAATGAACATGGACGTCAACTGCTTGCCTTTAAGAGTCAATGTAAGGGCACTGATGACCATCGCTCAAACGTGAACTAGGATGCAACCAAAACTGATTAATCATATTCAGTTATAAAGAAATCCGTCGTTCTTTAACGCATACAGCGATTCTTACCTTCGTAAACATATTATTATTATTATTATTATTATTATTATTATTATTATTATTATTATTATTATTATTTCAGTAGATGAAACCTATTCATATAGAACAAGCACACCAAAGGGACCACTGATTTGAAATTCAAGCTTCCAAAGAATGTTGGTTTCAACCTCCCACAGCAGCAGACCCCCACACTGCAGCAGTAACTGATCATAATAGAGTCAATGATTTTTCATCGCCCTAGTGAGGGACACAAAGCCGCGACATCTGAGTGGCATGCCACGACACTAACCACTGTACCAGCGGACCAGAAACTGTCATTTACATCTTTTACAGCTGTAAGCCGTTGCCCTTGAAAGGGGTTGGCTCCAGAGAAAAAACAACACAGCAGTCACTGTCACAGTGATACTGCTGAATCGAGGATGAACCAACATGCGTCCCACAGCAGTTGCAAGCCGTTGCCCTTGGAAGGAGTTGGCTCCAGAGAAAAACAACACAGCAGTCACTGCTGCCACAGTGATACTGTTGAATCGAGGATGAACCAGAGCGTTCCACAGCAGCTGTAAGCGTTGCCCTTGGAAGGAGTTGGTTTCAGAGAATAAACAACACAGCAGTCACTGCCACAGTGATACTGTTGAATCAAGGATGAACAAACAGCGTCCCACAGCCGTCTTCCCCACTCTGGCAGCAGAAACCCTCCACAGCCACAATGGCTTCATACATCCATAAGGAAGGCTCTACAACAGTGCGTTGAATTGCCTTAGAATACGTCATCCACCTGTGTCTTGCGCGCATGAAATAAGTCTAATCCTTCGGGCCAGCCCTAGGAGAGCTGTTAATCAGCTCAGTGGTTTGGTAAAACTAAGGTATACTTAACTGCACTTTTTATTGATATGTACGGCATTTCTTTCCAAAACCTCCCTCATACCTTTTGCCTTGCTCTTTCTTGATTTCCTCTCCTCCTCACTCCTGAGACTTCAAAATTATACAGTCTTTCCACCCAACAATCTGTACTAACATTCCTAACTCCTCTTCGCTGTATAGCCTAATTTCTTACTGCTTCAGTTTTTCTTACACCACATATACTGCACAAAGGTGACCTCAAGGGCACCCATTTTTTTCCTTTTAGTTGCGTTCAACATTTACTCTTCACTTCTTCAAAGAGAAGTTGCCTCAAACCGCTTTCTATGTCTTTTCCCAATCTACCACGTAATTAACTCAGGCCTAAAAATGTACAACCATGTAACCAAGGCGTGGAATTGTAGTTTTTACTATCATGAACACTACTAGGCGGTAGTTTAAACATATTTAATCGCCTGTAATTAGTGAGCTATAATTACTACGAACACGTGTCCATATCACTAATGACAGATAGCGGCAGTGGTGCTCAATGGCATCTCTCCTAATTAACCACAAAACTAACGAGGCAATTACGATCAATCGGGTCTTATCTGACCAATAACAAAAAGGACACAGGGCGGAGGTGGCACTAACGGCCATTTAGAGGATACGCCCGAAGTGGCAGCGATCTGGACATCGAGACTAAATATCGCGAAGTAACGATCTAGACTCGCTTTCCGCGACACCTGGTTTCCAGTCAGGCCTCACTGATCAAAATTATGATACCCGTAACATTAAGGGAGTGATCTGTATTGATTTCAGTCGACTCTCCTTTATGCTAGGTAGACAGACACCCCTGTAGTTTTATTCCACTGTTCATGATTAGATGAGATTTATATACTGTACTGCATGAAAGCTTGATATAAGAAGCTGCGTCCTCAAACAATAACAACTCTCAAATGATAAGTACACCATTACAGTCTAATAATTATTGATACTAACAAACTGTGATAGATAACGGAGGCATAAAAAAAGCAACAAAAAAACTGTAGTGGCATATCACCGTTAAGCGAAAAGGTATAGCCAATCACGTCCATTTATGAGAAAAGGTATAGCCCATCACACGCGTATATGAGAAAAGGTATAGCCATTTACACGCATTTATGAGAGGAGGTACGGCATTTACACGCATTTATGAGAAAAGGTACAGTCATTTACACGCATTTATGAGAAGAGGTTTAGCCATTTACACGCATTTATGAGAAGAGGTTTAGCCATTTACACGCATTTATGAGAAAAGTGATAGCCATTTACACGCATTTATGAGAGGAGGTACAGCCATTTACACGCATTTATGAGAAAGGGTATAACCATTTACACGCATTTTTGAAAAGAGGTATAGCCATTTACACGCATTTATGAGAAAATGTATAGCCATTCTCAAGCATTTAACGTATCATATCTTGAGCCCCACATGGCCAAATGTAGAAGGAATTTAACAAAAAGTCAGTCAATGATTTCTTCTCGTTCACGGAACATTCTGACTGACCTAAGCTTAAAATTCTTCCCTTCATAGATTCCATGTTTTGAACTAAAACTTAAATACAGTCTTCATAATAAGACAACAATCAACCAAGCTTTCTTGGAATTACAACAGCATGTTCACGTCATCTAGGAATGTTTTCTGAGATGTCGATAATAAACACCATTTCAGAGCGAATTCGCACTTGATCTTATATTCGAGAAAACAACATTGTCACACACACAAAATTACATAAACCCTTTTGCATATACTTCAGTAACAGAGAACTGACATCAGTTCTGCCTCAGGGACCTTCACACCAAACAATAGGAACACAGCCTCACAAGATCGAAGCAGCAAAGGTTCACATACACAGTAGTTCCGCCTTGCGTTCCCCATCCGTGGGTCCCCGTGCATCTGCCTTAGTCATTTCGGCGGATCACGGCGTCCCTCCATTACGATCGTTTATCCATGAAGGCGGCCCCATATCGTAAGCCTACCGCCCACGCCCATAAATACGCTATTAGGCGATGCCTAAAAGGCCAGGCTGTTATGCCACCCTTCTTTCTCCCGGCCGGGGTGCCCTGATCTCGTACCTCACCGCCTTGCACAAGGAATGTGGGCAGGATTACTCGGGGTTTTTTTCTGCTTACGAATCTGTTCGTAATTCCCTGTTGTAACTGCCTCCTTTCCAGGTCAGTTTATGCACTATTACACCGACCATCTGTTCCGACGATTCCTCATATTCCAGCTCTGACAATCGCTCTGTTGTCGAAATATTGATATCAAGATAATACGCAAATCGAACCGGAAAGTTTATACCCACAAAATACGGAAATGAATTCACCAACATGTAAAGGGGAAACACACAGTAAAAGCTTTCCGTACAAATTGAAAAAAAAATGTAAAAAATAGGTCTCATTTTCATGCGGTCCTTCCTATTCTGCCCTAAAATGGAAGACTGCAGTATCTGCAAAAATACAAAACTGAGAAAAATGGTAGATACTCCCTTGCCTTACTACTGATTTTGCAGATACTGCAAATGGGACCCCTAAATAGAGCACTGAAGAATCATTCTGAAACTGCATTAACTTATGTATTGGTATTGCACGAGCCCAATAGGTGGCATATCTCAATTTCGAAAATTTTGCAGATACTGCAGTTTTCCATTTTAGGACAGTATTGGTCCCTGATGTTGAAATACTAGCAAGAGTTTAACAAAGAATACTCAGTAATTCATAACTATGCAAAAACAACATTTTTCTTAAAATATGAAAAAAAAATCCACTAGACACACTTTATAATAAATCGCAAATTTGGCAGAAGAGTTTTTTTGAGTTACTGACACCAGCAGATGGCCCGTTCTTTGTCCGATACTCTGGTAAAAACGTCTTAATTGTATTCGTAATAATAACCGCTAGAGGGCATGACATGTCACTATTACACTATAGAGAGTACAGAGAGTTCTAAACTTTAAATTGCTTCTCCTGAAAAAATTGCAATTTTTGAGTTATGTCACTCTTCTGGTAAATGAGCGAAATCTCCGGAGCCCACTTCTCCATCTGTATATGGTCGTAGTAGACTACAGCTCATCCACCACTAAACTGCCATTGTAACAAGCCAATAACAATAGATGTCTTCAGTGACGCAGAAGTGGAGGCAGATAAATCCCACAAAAGACTCTTGGCAGACTTGAAAAGAAAATCCTTAGCGGCGACGCTTGGGTGTGTTCACTTTGACCCTGGAGAGGTTTAAATCGGAACCAAACTGACAACCCGTTGTTGTTGTCCTTTTTCTTTTTTTTTTTTTTGTTCTCCTGACTCTAAAATACACACACACACACACACACACACACACACACACACACATTTTTATTCTTGTTGTTGGAACAACAAAGATGGCTGAATCCTCTGAAAAACGATGAAGTACAATTCAGCTTCCACGCTCGAGGGTCAACACAATGAAACAGAATTATTTCAGTGTAATAACACATATATACAGACACTCATATCTATATATATATATATATATATATATACTGTAAATGTATATGAATATAAATGTATATATATATACATATATACTGTATATCTCGAGTGTTGTGAATATTTTCTGCCTACGGATTCATCCAAGATTCGGCATTTAAATGTAAGAATTTAGTGCTTTTCCTTTGCAGCCAACCCCTGTTAAAGGAAACCGCTTAGCACTTAAAAAAATAATGCAATGTATATACTTGGTTTATATACAAATCTACATATAAAATATACATATATATATATATATATATATATATATATATATATATATATATATATATATATATATCATCCATCATTTTAAATAAGTAATATATAACTGTATGCATATATATATACACATACAATAATATATATATATATATATATATATATATATATATATATATATATATATATATATATATATATATATATATATATATATATATATATATATAATGTGTAAATGTATGTATATAATATATATATATACATATATATATATATATATATATATATATATATATATATATATATATATATATATATATATATATATATATATATATATATATATATATATAAACTGTAACTAATACACCCAGTTATGCCAATAGAAATATTACAGTCACTCCAGAGAGATATATATATGCAATACGCCCAATCATAACTCGGCGCAATTTTGACAGCCCTCTTATCCGCCCCGAGAGTTCCCATGGCATAAAAGGGAGAGGGTTCTTCCACAGGCCAATAAAAGCAACTCTGAAGAAGCAATAAAAGCAACGTGACAGAGCCCTCGTGGCTTGTCTGTCCATTCGAGAGGACCATCGTACCCGTCTGTCAAAGCTGAGATACACGAAGTCCATAAAATGCCGCCCCGTTGGGCGCTATTCGGCCCTCTTTTGTTACGGTAGTAGCTGTTTTATGTTCCCTCGCCTTCGCATTTGGAAAGACGCGCAGTTCATCGATCATTTGGTGTCTATACAACGCGTTTTTTATGAGTCAATAGTGTGTTCATGAGTGAATTCTCAATTACCTTTTCACTGGAATATTTTGGGACCCGCCTTTCAACTTTATTCTCTCTTGAAGATGTATTTAGACACGCTTTGGGCTAAGGAGAACCTATTCTTCAAAATTCTCTGTTAAATTATCAATTGGCTAACAAAGAGCTATCTACAAA
The DNA here is from genome assembly GCF_040412425.1 of Macrobrachium rosenbergii. Lineage (NCBI taxonomy): Eukaryota > Metazoa > Arthropoda > Malacostraca > Decapoda > Palaemonidae > Macrobrachium > Macrobrachium rosenbergii. Next base: position 29,377,410 of record NC_089753.1, on the reverse strand, counting down.
TCTGTGTAATTTTTAACCGTATGTTTAATTCCCCACTGGTGATTTTTAGTTTTCTGTAAAAGAAAACTATTGTGCCGGCTTTGTCTGTCCGTCAGCACTTTTTCTGTCAGGCCTCAGGTCTTAAAAACCACTGAGGCTAGAGGGCTGCAACTTGTTATGCTAATCATCCACCCTCCAATCATCAAACATACCAAATTCCAGTCGTCTAGTCTCAGTAGTTTTTATTTTATTTAAGGTTAAAGTTAGCCATAATCGTGCGTCTGGCAACGATTGAGAACAGGCCACCACCGGGCAGTGCTTAAAGTTTCATGCGCCGCGACTCATACAGCATTATGCCGAGGCCACCGAGAGATAGAGCTATTTTGGGTGGCCTTGATTATACGCTGTACAGAAAACTCGATAGCGGCGCATTTTTTACTTTTTTTTAACACCCTGGAATTTAATTTGAAAAAGTATTTTGTGTAAACTCCGAGTCTCATAAAGTTACAGAACCGGCAAGTCTTTTTGCTATAACAACATCCAGAACAAAGGTGTAAAGGTTCTTGCCAAATCATCTCCTGCCCAATCACGCCAGCTCCACTTCATAAAATTCAAATCAAATACCTCGAACTGAAGCTATATTTACCAAGTGCTTCTACCTGGAATATGGAAAGTACGTTTAAGAGATCTTCCACATTAATGGCTTGATATTTCATTCATGTTTGCGATTTTTTGCTAGGCAGTTCATCCCGAATTCCGCCATTTCATTACATATTTATGTCAAATTATATAATCTTGTTTTTTTGTCAAATTATATATCTTGTTTTCGAAGAAGTTGAAAACATAATCAGGTCGCCAAACGTTATATATCCATGTAAATTTTGTAGATGTAACTACAAAAATACAGTTTTATTATCTCAAGAAGTGAACAAGCAATTTCCTTCCACTGACTGGGCTTATTGATAAACAGGCAGCGATGACTTTCAACGGACAAGATGTCTCGTCTGACCAGACACTGAGGCATAAAATGGCTTTAGCTCACGTTTTTGTTTTATCTCCTCCTTCAGATTTTGCTCTCTGCGCTACAGAAACGATAAAGAGTTATGAAGTACATAAACCATAAACGGAAACAAATATGGAAACGTAATAATCAAAACCCTGTATCACCCAGCATAACAGAGACATTATTCCTTAAGTAGGTAGGTTTGAAGGTGTAACAGGAGGAAAACCTCAAAGCAGTTGCACTATGAAATGATTTTTAGGAGAGGGTGGAAAGTAAGATGGAAGAAAGAGAATATGAAAAGAGGTAGCAGTAAAAGGAACGAAAGGGGTTGCAGTATACAGCTGCATCCCCCTTATTTAAATTAAGAATCCAGGAAGAATATTCTACTTATATAAATAGCACATTGTAATGAATCAAGTACATACGAAAACAGAAGAAAAATAAAGGCTATTAAGATGCGATACTTAAAAATTGCGGAAATGAACACACGCTTGAGTACATAATAAATAAAACACGATGATAAAACTCAAATGGAAAACAATCCAAGCTATAAAAGCACATTTATGAAGGGTCGATCAAGACCAGCGATAATAAATCCTAAGATATTCACGGCTGTTAAGATTTAATGGCCGTAAACAATAAAGTTCAATACAAGCGAATTGCGGTGAATGCAATCTAACAGGAGAATCGTTTAAACAAGAGACTGACCGGTTTTGGTCCGGTGGAGACTTGAGCCAGACGCTAATTCTGATTGTGGTCCTGATGAAACAAGGTTTCAAAATCAAATGTCGTTATGATCACGAGGCCGCAGATGGCTAAAGGTTGACGAATTATCATAATTTGAATTTAATATAGAATTAAGCTCAAGCACTAGGACCTATGAGGCCACTCTGCGCTGAAAGGAAAATTGACAGTAAAAGGTTTGAAAGGTGTAACAGGAGGAAAACCTCAAAGCAGTTGCATTATGAAATAATCGTTAGGAGAGGACGGATAGCAAGATGGAAGAAAGAGAATATGAATGAAGGTACAGTAAAAGGAATGAAGGGGGTTGCAGCTAGGGGCCGATGGGTCGCTGCAAAGAACCTTCTGTAATACCTACAGTGCACCTACAGGAATCTACTTATTGGAGGCAAATATTCTAACAGAAAACAATTTAATGGAGACCAACTAACTGTATCATCACTATTCCTTTTTTCTATGAACTTTGGAACTTGAAAAATAATTGACGAAACCTACAAAAAGCATCACAAATATGAACAACAACAAACAAACCTACCAGAGAAAACCATTGTTGGATGAATGAGCAAATCTCATTTTATTCTAAGGAATTACGTCACTTGACATCAGACGTGACGAGAGCGAAGTGCCCATCAAGATGCCATAAAAACCAGGTCTTAAGGAGATGAACGTGTTGAATGCCATACTACAAGAAGTGAGAGAGAGAGGGCGAGAGATATTAAACTGTTCTATAAAAGGTGAGAAATGGACTCAAAAACCTAGCCCGTGAGACCTTACTGCCAAAAAGAATAAAAGGGGTAATGAAAAGATTCGTGTTAGAGGAGAAAGATGCTGCCGGAGAGAGAGAGAGACATAAAATCCTGTTATGACACTGAATAAAAAGTAAAATGCAAATACTACAAGACAAGAAAATGGAGAAAATGCGATTAAGCAATCCTGGCCGAGAATAAAGCGTCAAACACAATCTTTTCTATAAAAAAAATATCGCGATAAACTGCCGGAATCAAATTATTACAATTACAAAATGCGCATTAGTGTCTTCGGCGCAATCAAGTTTTCTGTAGAGCGTATAATGCTGTTTGAAACTTTCACTCGCGGCCCATGAAACTCAGCCACGGTTAGGCGGTGGCCTCAGCCACGGACTATGAAATTCATAGTCGCAGCCCATGAAACTCAAACACAGTCCGGTGGTGGCCAGTGTTGTTGGTACCTACATCGGTGCCAGAAGTACGATTATGGCTAAAATCAACCCTGAATAAAAAAAAATTACTGAGGCTAGAGGGCTGCAATCTGGTATGTTTGATGATAGGAGGGTGGATGATCAACATACCAACTTGCAGCCCTCTAGCCTCAGTAGTGTTCAAGATCTGAGGGCGGAGAGAAAAAGCGCGGAAGAACGGACAATTAATAGCCATCTCAATAGCTTTCTTTTGACAGAACGCTTAAAAACGAAGAACTATCGCGTTCCACGCGAGAGATGAAAACAATAGCGCCTTTCTGAAGGAACGCGGATAAAAGAATTGTATTCAGACAAGGCGAAGAGGGCGTGCTTCCACCGTTCGTCGCGCCCTTTAGAAAGTGGGGAATGACATGCTTGTGGGGAGTCGCTCGACGTAGGTATTCGAAGCAGATGTTAAAATCGTTGGTTTTATGTCCGAGAGGGAAAGTATGCAGCGATCTATGCTTATTGTTTGTAATCGTTTTCCCCGGGGAGTCAGAAGGCTTGATTCTTGTTTTTAAATTATATATATATATATATATATATATATATATATATA
>NC_089753.1:29208912-29368912 GCF_040412425.1 Macrobrachium rosenbergii | reverse complement strand
GGAATGACGCAACGCTCAGTGCTATCTAGGTTAAAAGAGAAAATTAATAAAATCATTCATTCACCAAAGTAAATCTGTGGAAAAATATAAGCAAGGCAGAGTTCGAGACTGAAGGCACTCGTGCAATTCCATGCAATGGCACCTTGAGAATTGATTCAGTATGTAAATCTATTGCATGCGCCACAAAAAGTGTCAAAATAATGTGTGTTCACCCGCCATTTCAGGGCAAAATGTGTGTTTGTGTGTGTGTGTGTGTGTGTATTTATATTATATATATTACAAACAAGCACATACACTATATATATACATAAATATACTGTATATAATATTTATAATATATATATATATATATATATATATATATATATATAAATTTCTGACTCGCATCAGGATCGAACCCAGGTCTTTCAATTGAAAGGCAAGACCGCTGCCAACCAGGCCACACAAGATCGATTCCGATGTCAGTCAGAAATTGATTTCTGTTCCACACGTGATTGTGTGTTGATAATTTCTAACATTATATACATATATATATATATATATATATATATATATATATATATATATATATATATATATATATATATATATATATATATATATATATATATATATATAAAGATAGACATATATTAAGACAGACAACAATTTTTAAATTCAGTTACAAATAGAACCCGGTTATGCGACTTAAATACAGCAGAAAGGAAACCAGTTTTCCTACCAACGAATTTATAAAATAAAAAAAAAAAAATAAAGGTTATGGCAGCAACCCAATGGCGAAGGTGTTTTAGGTTCATTTATGCAAATGCAGATTTTATAGTGACTTTTTCTAAGAAAATCTATTTTTGGAGAGTTGCCATAAATCAAGTTTTAGTTTTCTGTAAAAGAAAGCTACTGTGCCGTCTTTGTCTGTCCCTCCGCACTTTATACTGTCCACACTTTTTCCGTCCGCCCTCAGATCTTAAAAACTACTGAGGGTAGAGGGCTGCAAATTGGTATGTTGATCATCTACCCCCCAATCATCGAACATAGCAAACTGCAGCCCTTTAGCCTCAGTAGTTTTTTATTTTATTTAAGGTTAAAGTTACCCATAATCGTGCTTCTGGCAGCGATATAGAATAGGCTACCACCGGGTCGTTTATAAAGTTTCATGGGCCGCGGCTCATCCAGTATTATATAGAGACCACCAAAAGATAGATTTATTTTCGGTGGCCTTGATTATACGCTGTAGCGGCTGTCCAAAAAAAAAAAAAAAAAAATCGACTGTGCCGAAGAAAGTGACTTGTTTATGAGTATATATCTAGTTGAAATCACCAGTTGCAAGCATGTACAACAACTTTCAGTATGGAGAACTCTGCAGGTGGCTACAATATTCCTCTGCAGATTATAGCTAATAAGAGAACTGAGAATGTTAGGAAGGGAAGGGTAGAAAGATAAAGAGAGAGATACGAATGACAGAAAGAGAAAGTCTTTTGGTGCCAAACAATTAGGTACAATGAGAGGGTGAATTAGGAATGAAACGGCTTGATGAGAAATTGATGTATTAGAGAGAGAGAGAGAGAGAGAGAGAGAGAGAGAGAGAGAGAGAGAGAGAGAGAGTAACAGGTTCAAAAGGGAATGTTTTCCAGGGCGATATGAGAGAGAGAGAGAGAGAGAGAGAGAGAGAGAGAGAGAGAGAGAATTAACAGGCTCAATGGGAAATGTATTCCAGGCTGGAGAGAGAGAGAGAGAGAGAGAGAGAGAGAGAGAGAGAGAGTTCAAGAGAGAGAGAGAATTAACAGGTTCAAAAGAGAATGTGTTCCAGGCTGATGAGAGAGAGAGAGAGAGAGAGAGAGAGAGAGAGAGAGAATCAACAGGTTCAGAAGAAAATGTGTTCCAGGCTGATGAGAGAAAGTAACAGGTTCAAAAGGGAATGTATTCCAGGTTGAGAGAGAGAGAGAGAGAGAGAGAGAGAGAGAGAGAGAGAGAGAGAGAGAGAGATATGCAAGGACCAAGTCTACAAAGATCCCAAGAGAGATGTGGACAGTCCCTTTCCACCGACTAACACGAATGGAAAGAAACATCCAGAGCGTCGGGCAGAGGGCGGAGGGACATTCCGGAACATCCACAGTTAAGTGATCCATCAAGGGAGTGGACTGGGCGTTTTCTCCTATGGGCGTGGGCTTTCAACTGCCACAAACCCTTGTTCTGCACCGTCTGTTTCAATCTGTGGGGTGTGGGTAAGACGATAGGGCTGGGACTTCTGCATGTCCGAAAAATCTAAACGAAACTTTTGGAAAGAGAGGAACGAAGGAAGTACGCTGTGGCACCGAAAATAATTATATATATAATTTATATGTGTGTATATATTATATATATAATATATACACACACTATATATATATATACATTGTATATTTATATAAATTATGTATATTGAGAAAGCAGATAATGAAAGAAAGGAAGAAAAGTAAACAAAAAGTGGTGAATAGATGGCATGAAAGAAGGAATTGAAAAGAAATCACGAAAATGGGTGCATGAGAATGGCATAATCTTTGTAATAGTTGCATGAAACAGCTACTGTAATGGAAGTTTTCTCTTGTGGGGTTCATCTACGAATCTTTGCTTAAATATATATATATATATATATATATATATATATATATATATATATATATATATATATATATATATATATATATATATATATGTGTGTGTATATGTATATTATTAGCAAATACCTGTTTTATGTGCGTACGAGCATGTGTATACTCATTGCAAGGACTGGAGGCAGTAGAAGTTGATTGATTTCCTGCTCCACCTATGGGAACGGCTAGTTATTTTAAAGTGAGCCCCATAACTATCCATCTGACAGTACATTATTCCTCCTGGTTACTGCAAACGCCTCAGGGATAAAGTTTTGTTCTTACAGAATTAATATGTTGTCAATCTCCTTGGAAGTCATCTATTGTGCCGGGTTTGTTTGTCCGTCCGCACATTTTTGCTGTCCGCACTTTTTCTGTCCGCCCTCAGATCTTAAAAACTACTAAGGTTAGATGGTTGCAAACTGGTATGTTGATCATCCACCCTCCAATCATCAAACACACCAAATTGCAGCCTTCTAGCCACAGTAGTTTTTATTTTATATAAGGTTAAAGCTAGCCATAATCGTTCGTCTGTCAACGATATAGGCCAGGACACCACTGGGCCGTGGTTAAAGTTTGATGGGCCGCGGCTCATACAGCATTATACCGAGACCACCGAAAGACAGATCTGTTTTCGGTGGCCTTGATTACACGCTGTAGCGGCTGTACAGAAAACTCGTTTGCGCCGAAGAAACTTCGGCGCATTTTTTACTTGTTTATATTATTATCAATCACTGTGTTCAGCTGTCTGCTGGAATGTGTGTAAAGTTGATCGACGGAGAGAGAGATGGGTGTTAGGTATGACTGGATTCATTCTGCATTTATTTGATTTCCTCGGCAATTTGTGTGAAATACCAAATGTTGCTATCATGGTAAAAACATGCGGTGTGTGATATCCTTTACATATCTGTTCTAGTATTATATATATATATATATATATATATATATATATATATATATATATATATATATATATATATATATATATATATATATATATATATATATATATATGCTCACTATTAACCCATTTCCCCTGTCAATGGGTGGTCCAATGAAATAATTCGGCGCTCACTGGTCCATTCAAACTTGAACTGCTAAATCGAGAATGAAATCCTTTTGCAGTAGGCTTCTACAAAATAACTCACTTCATCTACAGTGTATCATACCCTTACAAACACTTTCCCTATCATATCCGCCATCTTGCAGCCAATCTTGCACTTGTGGGTAATTATGCACTTCCTTTGCAAAACCTATTTTACCCTTTTATCCAACCCTTTTTAGGTTTTCCTCTCATCTTAATACTTCTGAATTATACAATTTTTCACCCACCTTTCTTTCCACATAAAGCATCTCAAAATATTCTGAGCCATCTTTTCAACTCTACTAACCTTTTTACTAATTGCACTAAAATATCGCCCATTTTTAGGTTTTACTCTCCTCCTCCCTAATAATTCTGAATTATACAATTTTTTCACCAATCTTTCTTTCCACATAAACAATATATTCCAAAATATTCTGAGCCATCTTTTCTACTCTAATAACCTTTTTTAACTAATTTCCACTAAACAGCTCCCCATTTCTCAATCTATCATTTCTTACACTGCATGTCCTCTGCAAACTGCTCATCTAAAACAGCTTCAATCTTTTTATCTTTCATTCGCATTCTAAATCTCTTAACTTCAATAAATATGTTGGTGCAACGTCCTTTAATACACTCTCCACCTAGGCTTCCATATACTAACTTTCCTTTCCCACCTATTCTATTACTCACCAGCGTGAGTGGAAAAGATTGGAATGAGATTTGGGGTGTCCATGGAAGACAAGACAGTAAAGGAAGAACTGAAATGGCGAGAAACGTAGCACTGGTGAACAGGTAAGCCCTGGCGAGGGGATGGAACTGTATGTTTTGAGATGGACTGAGGATTTGCTAGTCAAATGAGAGTTTATGGAGGAAAGGCCTACCAAGTGCTGGATATATAAGAAAGAGGTATTGGGAAGGAAAGTCATTAATATCCGGAGAGTAAGCATGTGAGTGCAAGACATAAAAGTGAATGGCACTGTGTGTAAGGGGTCCGAAACGCTGCTAATGAGCCTGTGTGTAAATGTATGAAGTTTTCTGTGCATGGGTTTCATCCAAGATTCAGCAGTAAAAATATGAATGTGACTGATTGCCGATTTGTTTTTTCTCTTGAGGCCCCCTTTTCGGGAGAACCTGCTTAACTTAAAAACTATGATTTTTATATATATCAGTGGACGGTATTTCATCAAACCACGTTGAAACATATCTCTTATTTTGTGGAAAGTCTTTGAAAGTCAATATTCTTGAATTTCTTCCTAGACATTTATAAACAGTGCAAGCTATAAAGGAAAGTCAATTGCAAAAAGGTTCCATAGCATTATCAATAAAATAGGAACCAACACAAAAACATGTAAAAATTCACACTGAAGCTCTTAAGTTAGTCTTAAAATAACGAAGAGGTCAAGCTCCCAAATTAACATACAGAGAACACCAGTTACAGTACAAAGTAAAGCAGAAAAAAAGAAATTGCCACATAATGTTACCACTTTCTCTACCTGATCGCTTCTAAAGAGACTTCGTTTTCACAGCACATATTATATTCTTGGTCTTCACACATAACTTGACAGTGAATAAAAAACAAAAAAAAAAATTCACTATGCAAGCCATAAGTCATAGTTTTCAAATTTAGCTCCAGACCTTTTTAAAACCTAGCTAAAGGCTCAACTTAACAATAATTCCAAGAAACTTACCTTCAATTGCAGCCTCCACGAGCCTGAGAGTGTTGAGGTTGACCTTGAGTGGCTGGGAGGTCACCTCGAGGATAACCCTTGACCTATCCCGAGTGACCTCAACCGAGGGCCTGGGTTTTAAGAAGAAGACCTGAGTATCACCGGCTCGCACTCGACCGCCGCAGGTTGCACTCACTCGAACCCCTTCGACGCCTATCAAGTCCTTCGAAGTGTGGACTTCCGACGACGTGAGGGCGCCGCCCACATCATCTGCATCTTCGGAGACCTCGTCGGAGAGGTCAAAAGGGTCCTCGAGGAGTGTTGCCTCCTCGGCCGACAGCAAATCCTTCAAATGGTCGAGATAAACCTCTTCGCCTTTGAGGATGTCCTTGATCTGAACCATGACCAACTTGTACGTCCGGTTCCTTCCGTGACCTCGGGTCGACCCGACCTCGGTGATCTTGGCTGTGAGGACCAGCTGAGCATCCCTCCCGGCTTTCTCGATGTAGTCTGGCCAACAGGCTAAGGTGTGTGTTCCCGATATCAGCAGCAATCCCAGCAGGACTATAAAGAGCAAATGGCCATCCATGATTGGGAGGGACGAGGAAGCGACTGTGGCCGAAGAGCTCTCAGATTCTGTATTTCAGAGTCACATCATTCCTTTTTTAATCTGATTTCGCACTTAGTTCCTGAACGGCGTTTTGCCTCCTTGCTTCTCCTCAGATGCCTCTGAAGAGGGGCGGACGTATTAACCCAAGATGCTAATCAAATTGAACGGCTTACTTTTCTACAGTTGCGTCTCGCATGAATTTAAACTGGTGCTTTTGTTTCGCCTTATTTTAATTTTCACCTGTCAGACGACAGCGCAATATTACATTTTAGCTCTTCCAAAGCTGCTAACCACATGTAACCAACAACAATAAAACTACGTCACTGATAATAAAATACAAAGTTTACTTCTGTTTTTGGAAACCGGGTCACAATTTAAGAACAACTAATTCAAAGCTGTCACATATTCCAATTTTCTGGAAAGAAGAGAAAATCATTTAGTACAAGGCCCTTTCTGTTAAGGTAACAGTAATCTGAAACAAACAATCTCTCATTAAAAATATATATATAATGTTAATAAAGAGCATAAACAAACTGACCAAGGAAAAAAAGAGGTAAACCTGCTTCTATTTGATTCCTTAAAAGAAAACCTGAAAAAAAGTTCATATTCAACTAGTAATAAAAATGACGTATGAAAACTAAAATCTAATTTGGAAGCAAGAAATTCGTTTCCAAAATATAATACGAATTATTTCATATTATGTAAAGAAAAACTGCCATATGAGGCGTTCAACATCAGAAGGGCCTCTCGCCACAAAAAAATATTTTTGAGTTATAAGTCATCAAAAGTTCTGGAAATTCAACCTGGTCTAATTTCTTTATTTTTAATATACAAAGTTGAATTCTGTATGAGATGAAGTATTTGCCATCAGGAAATAGAATAGTATGCATAGAAAAAAAAATTATAGTTCAACTCCACCTCCTTTTTGGGAAAAAGGGTTGATTATTTTAAAGCTGATCAGGCGAAAAACGCCACTTTCAAAAGTTGGGGCGAGATGCCCTTCCAATGCTGAACGCCTGATATCCAGTTTTTATTCACCGAGTAATACCAATTAAAAACCGATACACACTGTATTCCCTTCACCAAAATAAACTGCGCATCATATTTCCCCAACGATGAACAATGCAATTAACAAATGCGAAGCGACACTTGAACAATAGCAAAACGTCGCCGAAACAATGAACGTCATAAATTAGACCGGTTCATTAGCTGCAAGAAATGAAGCCTTAACGAAGGTTAACAGTGACAAAGAACTTCCATTTGTTAGCACGGTAGCTCTCTCTCTCTCTCTCTCCTCTCCAAAGTGTCCCCCTGGACAGCGCGCCGCCCCCTCACCAAACGCCTTATGAGGTTAGGGGCATATTGTCTGAGTGGGAGGTGATGGAAAGATGTTGCAAGAATTAACGAACAATACTCTCTCTCTCTCTCTCTCTCTCTCTCTCTCTCTCTCTCTCTCTCTCTCTCTCTCTCTCTCTCAGTATGTCCATGTATCTACATCTCAATCTATCATTAGAACGTGACAAATGGCTATCAGTTCCATCTGCTACGTGCAGACTTCAATGGCGAGGGTGTTAGGGGAGATCTGAAGGGCTTCTTTGGTGCTGATGTTCATGCAGATGTCTGCGGCATCAGTGGCTAATCGTGGGTTAGGCTGGAGTTAGGATGGTGATGGCAAAACGTATGGAAAATCCAATTATAGTAATACTATGCACAAGGCATTGGCACTAAATCTTCTTTACAAAGTGAGATGCAAAATTTTGAGACCTAAAAAGCTCAGTGTTGACCAAGGAAAGAAAAGTCTCTAATAATCTTAGAAAAGAAAGACATGGGTATAGTGTAGCTTTTCAGTACCCTAATACTCTTAGAAAGAAATGTTATACTGGAGAAAGTGGTTGATCCCTGGACCAGGGGAAACGGGTACACATTGCAGCCTGGCAGTTTGGGTAATGTTTACAGCGCCATACTGCCCTAAAATGGAAGACTGCAGTATCTGCAAAAATACAAAACTGAGAAAAATGGTAGATACTCCCTTGCCTTACTGCTGATTTTGCATATCCTAGAGATCGGACCCCCTAAATACTCGTGGCAAGCATTGAAGAATCATTCTGACACTGCAGTAACTTGTGTATCAGTGTTACACGAGCCCAGTAGGTGGCATATCTCAATTTCGAAAATTTTGCAGGTAATGCAGTTTTCCATTTTAGGGCAGAATACTGTGTACAAGGCATTGGCACTAAATATTCTTTTTAGACATAAGTGGAGATAACGACAGTGGCAAAATTTTTTTTTGAGAAAATAACGACTATAATAACTGATGTCTATACAAAATATCTTGAAAATTTCAAACAGTAAAAACCAAAAGAACTTGAATACATTGCGCTTACCGGAGGATAAAACTTTATTCAATAATAGTCACTATTCCGAAAACCGAGCCATTCCTTCGATTTTCCTCACGCAAATAGATGGAAAACTTAAAAAGGAAACATGCGACCTTTCGTACTTTTTCCCAGCGAAAAAAAAAGTGTGTACGGACAAAAGGAGCCACGGATGCCCAATTACGGGCAACTACGAACAACCCTTCAATTGCACACTCAATGAGGCCGCGGCTTTTATGGTTCTCCTTTTCAAACTCCGGCACGACAGACAGCCATTAAAATCAGCAGGGAAGAAGCGCGGAAAGAAATCTCTTGGGAAAATAGTGTAAAGGACTCTCGAGAGGAAAGGAAAAAGTCCTGCTTTACATATAAGGGTAAAGTGGTCTTGAACTAAGGTACTGCGATCCGCTGATGTCCATTTTTAAAGGTGAAGCATATTCGAACGTTCAGTTCAAGAAGACGCTGTGGAAGAAATCTGAAATTATTGGGGTGTTTTCTGTACAAGCAAACCTATGTTTTAAGAGATGAAATTATTCTTATATTCTCACTGGCAGGCTTCTCGCAGTTTTCTACTTGATGATATCGCTTTATCAGCTGCTTACCTACAAGGGGCTATTTCCAAAGTTTTACCAAATACTGCTAATCTTGAGGTTACTTTCGTAATCATCTCCCAGTATTCCAGGTTTTTTTGCCACCCCGGTTTTTAGACCCTAGGTTAGGTTAGGCTAGCTTAGGTTAGGTTGGTGAAAAAATCACTGGATCTTTATCATGATCAATTGCTGCCGCACTGTGGGGTCTGCTGTGATGGGAGGTTGAAACCAAATTTCTTTGCAAGCTTGAATTTCAAGTCAATGGCCCCTTTGGTGTGCTTGTTCCATGTGAATTGCTTTCATCTACTGAAATAATAATAACAATAATAATAATAATAATAATAATAATAATAATAATAATAGATCTATCTTTCGGTGGTCTCGGCATAATGCTGTATGAGCTGCGGCCCACGAAACTTTAACCATGGCCCGGTGGTGGCCTGTCCTACATCGTTGCCAGACGCACGATTATGGCTAACTTTAGCCTTACATAAAATAAAAATTACTGAGACTAGAGGGCTGCAATTTGATATGTTTGGTGATTGGAGGGTGGATGACGAACATACCAATTTGCAGCCCTCTGGTCTCCGTAGTTTTTAAGATCTGAGGGCGGACAGAAAGAGTGCGGACGGACAGATAAAGCCGGCACAATAGTTTTATTTTACAGAAAACTAAAACTATATTAACTGTAGGTTGAAATACCTCCAACAGTTTAAGAGCTGTGATGACACGAGAAGTGACAGATAGATAAACAAACTGATGGAAACAATTTTAGTTCCCAGAATTCATCAGCAGACGATTAATAAACGAGCCTCGAAAGAAAGATAAAACCATCAGTTAATGAAAAAAAATTCGCCAAAGTACAACCTTGACTGTCCAGTCAATATTGATTCAACAGCAGAAAACAGAGAGAGAGAGAGAGGCCTAACGCAGCCATCCATTTTTGGGGGGAAAAAAATAAGCAAAATGTTTAAAAATGTTTCACTGACGTAGCAACAAAGGCCTCTCTGCTCCTGTCCCCCCCCCCCCGCCCGCCTCCCACCCGACTCCTGGGTCAAGCCCCAAAATCCCGAGGATTAAGAGAAGATCTAAGATGTTGTTTTATTGTCAAGAAAGCATCGAAAACGTTCCCTTGATGTACGATAGAAGCTGGAACAACGTTTGGTGACGTGCACTTGATACTATCTTCTCTCTCTCTCTCTCTCTCTCTCTCTCTCTCTCTCTCTCTCTCTCTCACTAAGGTCATCATTTCACTCTGAAATCTCCTTTCCATCTACTCTACAATCACAATCTCATCTCTCTCTCTTTCACTCTCTCTCTCTCTCTTTCTCTCTCTCTCTCCATACTCACTAGGGTCATCGTTTCACTATCTGAAATCCAACATATTCTCTCTCTCTCTCTCTCTCTCTCTCTCTCTCTCTCTCTCTCTCTCTCTCTCTACTCACTAAGGTCATCTTTTTACTATCTGAAATCCAACATTTCTCTCTCTCTCTCTCTCTCTCTCTCTCTCTCTCTCTCTCTCTCTCTCTCTCTCTCTCTCTCCAGACCACAATTCAATTAAGCAAAACCCATCCTTCCTTTTACCTGCAATATTTCTATTATCTGAAATTTCAGTGACCAACTCATCGAATCGATTTGCGAAACAGACTGAATATATACAATAATTATTAACCTGTTCATTATTATTATTATTATTATTATTATTATTATTATTATTATTATTATTATTATTATTTAAATAGTTTAACCAGACCACTTGAGCTGACTTTCAGCTCTCTCATAGGGCTGGAGAGAAGGATTAGAATAAAATACCAGGTCTAAGCCTGAGGCCAAACTCTGGAACCGAATATTTCATTCGGTGTGACGATGAATGAGTGAAAATTAAAACTAAACAAGTTTTCTGTACAGCGTACAATCAAGGCCACCGAAAACAGATATCTCTTTCGGTGGTCTCGGCATAATGCTGTATGAGCCGCGGCCCATGAAACTTTAACCGCGGCCCAGTGGTGGCCTATCCTATATCGTTGCTAGGTGTATAAATTCGTTGCCAAACTTTAACCTTAAATAAAATAAAAACTACTAAGGCTAGAGGGCTGCAATTTGATATGTTTGATGATTGGAGGGTGGATGATCAACATACCAATTTGCAGCCCTCTAACCTCAGTAGTTTTTAAGATCTGAGGGCGGACAGAAAAAGTGCGGACAGTCAGACAGACAAAACTGCACAAAGGCACACACTTCCACACTGGAACAAATGCACAAAACAAATAATACATTTACTCACGCATCCATACATAAATAAAAAATATAAAATCAGAATAAGTAACATTTTCAGATTTTTTTTTTAAAATTCATTAAACGACTCAAAGATTTTCGCATTTCATCATTTACTTATATTTATATTTTATCAACTGAATTACAGCTTCTCATGAACATCAAAATCGAACCTGCTCAAACCACTCAAAAACACACTGAAATGTAACATGACCTCGCCATACCAAACGCGAATTTTGAGAGAAACTCGTAAAAACACTGGGTAAACTAATCCCTTTCGATATTAATCGGGAAAATTCCTTGTTGGAAAAAGCATGGAGAATAAAACTGTCCATTCCACGGCGAGGGCTGAAACGTAACCCAAGACTAAGTGATGAAACATTATAGTAAAACAAGAGTTAGACCTTGGAAATAAATAAATATATATATATATATAATATATATATATAATATATATAAAATATATATATATATATATATATATATATATATATGTTTGTATATAAATGCATATATATATTCAAAACAGTTACACACAAACTGAAAATATAAAGATTTCTGAAGCCTAACTGTACTAAGACAAGTAAAAAATGCGCCGAAGTTTCTTCAGCGCAATCGTGTTTTCTGTACAGCCACTACAGCGTATAATCAAGGCCACCGATAATAGATCTATCTTTCGGTGGTGTCGGTATAATGCTGCATGAGCCGCGGCCAATGAAACTTTAATCGTTGCCAAGCACGATTATGGCTAACTTTAACCTTAAATCAAATAAAAACTACTGAGGCTAGAGGGCTACAATTTGGTATGTTTGATGACTGGAGAGTGGATGATCAACATACCAATTTCCAGCCCTCTAGCCTTAGTAGTTTTCAAGATCTGAGAGCAGACAGTAAAAGTGCGGACAGAAAAAAGTTCGGAGAGACAGACAAAGCCGTCACAATAGTTTTCTTTTACAGAAAACTATAAAGTCAAAAGTGACATTTCCCATAATCTCCAGAAACTCTCCCACAACAAAAGTGGGAGTCATATTCTGTTTAGGCGAGTGTAAAATAAAAAACGATGGTTTACAAGCCACGAAGCACTGAAAAAAAAATTGTAAAACCCTCCACAATGTATCACAACACAATGACCATCCAAAGCGATCTTAAACGCCCAAAATTTTAATGGGCAACACTAAAGGCCCCTTTTCAGAGATTCCAAAACACCTACGACGACGATCCGGCGAAATAAAAATGGCGGAATCCATATAAAGGAGACGATCAGCAATGAACGTCGTAAAAAGCTCGAAGCTCGCCGCCACCAGATGCCCAACAAATCTCCCTTTACACAGAAGCCGCCTTCCCTTAATCCCCTCCCGCCTTTATGGGCGTTTTATTCGAATGTCGTAACGCGTTCCCTTCGCGTTTAACAGTGACGGAGATTAAGCCCGAATGAGTCAAGTACCCAGTTTTAGAGAGAGAGAGAGAGAGAGAGAGAGAGAGAGAGAGAGAGGGTGGAAAAACTTTTTTTTGGATTCCGTAATTGGATTTGTAGTTAACATCTGACCAAATAAATCACTTGACACACTCGCTAACAGAAGGGGGACTTAATTGCCCTCGCAACTACCGAGGCAGATAACTCCCTCAAAACCACCGCCCCGGTTAATTCATAATGGCCACACTTAGATAATATCAAAGGAGGACGATAGGATTCACCCAAATGGCTGCTTTCATTCGCAAAGACACACCGATGCTCGATAAGAATCGCCAGACTCGCCGCGTGCCGTCTATCCGCGCCCACGCAAGATGACCACCGCCTCTCCGGATATGGGTATGAAAGATCTCTTTCAAAAGCAACTCAGATGTCCTCAGTCGATAAGTATCTGCTACCGAATAATGGCTTCTGAAACCATTTAACATAAAGACAAAAATTTAGTATTCGGCGCCACAGCCTATCCTAGGATCAACTCTATTTTCTTTAAATGACTAAAACACTGTACCAAGACAAGGCGATGAATCACCACTTTTGAGAGATGTATGCCGATAGTCTTAATGGTACGACAGCAAACTACACGACTTATAATGAAGCACCAGCTATCACTGGCAACCAGATTAAGATAAAAAATCCTAAGATAAAAATGCCAATTATGTGAAATTAATTTCTCATCAAAAAGCAAGATAAAATGGAGTACAACAGTGATATGCTCCACAGTAAACAAATAAAAAAGGGATCTTTATAGTTTATGGTGGTCACATAGCTTATCAAGGATTTTTTAAAATCATACTACAAGAATGAGAGAACAAATGTCTAACAAGGCGCAATCGAGTTTTCCGTGCAGCCGCTACAGCGTATAATCAAGGCCACCGAAAACAGATCGATCTTTCAGTGGTCTCTGTATAATGCTGTATGAGCCGCGCCCCATGAAACTTCAACCACGGCCCGGTGGTGACCTATCCTATATCAGAAGCACGATTATGGCTAATTTTAACCTTAAATAAAATAAAAACTACTGGCGCTAGATGGCTGCAATTTGGTATGTTTGATGATTGGAGGGTGGATGATCAACATACCAATTTGCAGCCCTCTAGCCTCAGTAGTTTTTTAGGTGTGAGGGCGGACAGAAAAAATGCGGACATAAAAAAGTGCGGAAAGTGCGGACGGACAGACAAAACCGGCAAAATAGTTTTCTATAACAGAAAACTAAATCACGAGGAATGGTGGAATTTTTTTAAGTGGGCATTCTTATCGCACAAACCTAAATATGGTAAAACATGATAACTGAGAAACAATTCTTTCTTACTGCATATGAAATACCAGAATTCTGTGCAATCTGGAAGTATCCTGATCAAGAAATGTTAAACAATATATACTGAGCAAACCAGAGTCTTCCCAGCAATTAATATTGCAATACGCCAATAGATTACAGCATTACCTAATTACCTAAGTACTATAGAATGCTACAAAATAAGACTCGAATTCTACTTTTTCAACATCAGTTCCACAGTGTGCAAGTATCTTAAGATAACCGCCATTAAGTTGGATGCATATGTGAAGCTAAGAATTCTGAACACAAAAGGCAAGCTTTTATACGTGTGAAGTGTGTACTCTCATGACAAGCATAATTATATAAGGGATGTGCGTACTGAACTACGCAGCATTAAACGAAAAGATGGTTTATTTTATATCAAGAACTTTCTTTCCACGTACGAGTCTGTTCAACCAATAATTATCCTCTGATTTGCAGTTATTTTTGTGACACTGAATTCCTTAAATAACGGCTAAATAACAAGTAAACTTGATCCTTTTTTAGCAATTATTTTTGGGATACTGTATTCCTTAAATAACGGCTAAATAACAAATAAACTTTATTCTTGGCAAATATACACTTTAGACGAAGTTAACAATAACTATCAGTTTATTTTGCAGGTTATTTTTTGTGATATTGTATTAAATAACGGCTACATAAAACAATGCAGCACATTAACTTTATTCAAACAAAATGTCAACTGAACATAGAATTAGAGACAATTTTAACTGCAAGACCAATCCCCCATTAATCAAAGGAAAACACAAAAAATGAGGCTGGCCTTCGACTCCCTATTAATCAAAGGTTATAGCAAAAAATTAGGCTGCTTATCGGAGGGCACAAACTATTAAAAAAAAAAAAAACTCTTTCTGCAGAGATAAAGAACGCTGCTTACCCCATCTGGTCCAGCCCTAGGAAGCTATCTACGACTAAGATTAATCGCTGGCAGTTGTGACGAATCACTTAATTTTGTGGTGAATATTATTAGCGGCCCAAAATGAACCTGCGGTAAACAAGTTAAAAAAAAATGCGCCGGAGTTTCTTCGGCGCAATCGAGTTTTTTGTACAGCCGCTACAGCGCATAATCAAGGCCACCGAAAATAGATCTATCTTTCGGTGGTCTTGGTATAATGCTGTATGAGCCGTGGTCCATGAATTTTTAATCACGGGCAAGTGGTGGCCTGTCCTATGTCGTTGCCATAGCACGATTGTGGCTGACTTTAACCGTAAATAAAATCAAAACTACTGAGGCTAGAAAGCTGCAATTTGGTATGTTTGATGATTGGAGGGTGATTGATCAACATACCAATTTGCAGCCCCCTAGCCTCAGTAGTTTTTAAGATCTGAGGGCGGACAGAAAAAGTGCGGACAGAATAGAGTGCTGAAGGACAGACGAACTCGGCAAAAAAGTTTTCTTTTCCAGAAAACTAAAAATAAAACGCTACAGCCGGTAAGCGTTTGTGAAGGAGTATACACCTTCAAGTTTTAGGATGTATGATCCCTATCTTTTATAATCCCCATTAATTTAAGTCTGATTCGACTTTTGATGAATTATTGTACGCAGTTGAATACGAGGGTAACATTCCAACTTAATTTAATCGTCATCATCAGTAATAGAGAGAGAGAGAGAGAGAGAGAGAGAGAGAGAGAGAGAGAGAGAGAGAGAGAGAGATTTTGTTACTAAGCTACTGGAGAGAGAGAGAGAGAGAGAGAGAGCTGTGTCTAAGCTACTGGGGAGAGAGAGAGAGAGAGAGAGAGAGAGAGAGAGAGAGAGAGAGAGAGAGAGAGAGAATAAATTCTGTCAAAATATAACCACTGAACTTTACCTGAAACCCGCCAAGCCAAAATACTGGAAAGAAAATATAAGGAGTCGTATTCCCTTATGTAGTCACTCAAAAAAACTGACGACCAAACAAAATTTCGACAACTTTCGCCAGAGACACACAAACACGTCCGTAAACACGAATATCTACGCTGCCAACACATCATTCCGCGCTAATCGCGGCCTCGTATATCTTTCGAGTCTTGGAAGGGGGCTTTGTACTAAATGTCGTGTGAGAGTCCCAGGCGTATATTCAACAGATCCAATTATGCCATTTTTGTCTTCTGGGCTGGACCCGCTTAAGGTAAGGTTAAAGACTCCTTGCTTGTGCTGCGTAAGTTGTGATACTCGGCTGATTTATGTAACCTTGCTATTGCCAGCTTTTTAACAGTTGCCCTGTTGTTATGGATTATATGTATAATATGTATACATATATTATATATATAATTATATATATATATATATATATATATATATATATATATATATATATATATATATATAGAGAGAGATATTAAATTTATAGCATAGAGAAAATACGCACACATATATATAATGTTTATGTGTGATATATATATATATATATATATATATATATATATATATATATATATATATATATATATATATATATATATATATATATATATATATAGAGAGAGAGAGAGAGAGAGAGAGAGAGAGAGAGAGAGAGAGAGAGGAAAATCAAATTCTCAAGCAGCTTAGAGAAATGGCATGTTAAGCAAACTCCGCCCTTCCCCACCCAAGAACGAAAAACAATGAATATATAAAACAAGAGAGAGAGAGAGAGAGAGAGAGAGAGAGAGAGAGAGAGAGAGAGAGAGAGAGAGAGAGAGAGAGAGAGGAATAATTATGACTAACGAGTAGCCTACTCAGAAACCATCATCGTCGTCCTTCTCCCTAAAACCAGACGGTGTAAATCAAAACAAGTTCTGAAGCCTCATTAACCCTGTTTTCTTCACGATCACTTTCCGAAAGATATTATGAACTTTCAGGAATCCCATTAAGGGGCAGGTCGCCTTTATAAGGGCATTGTAAATCTACACATTAAACTTTACCTTACAGGTGCAATGTCACTCAACCTTAAGGGTGCTTTGTAATACTATTTCTTAAACTCCTCTTTGAGTCGCCTTGTGATACTAGCCCAGTGGTTTTCAACCTTTTTGTGCCCATGGCCCATTTTTGGCATCCCTAAATACTCATGGCCCACTGCCCTTGAGAATTGTGTAATGACAATAATAGAATTATTATAAAGCATTTTCAGAACACTGTCAGTTTAAAATTTTCATTTATGGAATTATTTTTCAGAACGCTTGACTAGTTATACATTTTCATTCATGAAAGAAAGCCTTAAGGCCATCTTCTATTACAGATACCATAAATTCAACCGTAAAGAGACACCGAAACTCAACCCTAAGGGCTCCTCGTAAAATAATACTAAATCAAGAAGTTCATATGTAAGGACACCCTGTAACACTCAACCGTGACGTCAACTGAAAGTTACACTGTAACAACCTTAAGGGACCCTTTTCTGCAAAACTTAAAACTTGACCTTAGGTTGGATTTGATTTGATTTTTGAAAATTTGGCTATAAAGCCAATCTCTGGGACACTTTCAGCCATTCATTGCTTTAGCCCAGTGGTTCTCAAGCTTTTTTTGGCCCATGCACCCTTTCACCATACGTCAGAATGTCATTCCTCAACCCCCTTCCAAATTTCAAAATTGTCTGCCTCGAAAGGTGCATTGAATTGAACTGAATATAGAATTTAGGCTAAAGACCAAGCACTGGGACCTATGAGGTCATTCAGCGCTGAAACGGAAATTGACAGTAAAAGTTCTGAAAGGTGTAACAGGAGGAAAACCTCAAAGCAGTTGCACCATGAATCAACTGTTTAGGAGAGGGCTGATGAAAGTAAGATGGGAGAAAGAGAATATGAAAGGAGTTACAGTAAAAGGGACGAAAGGGGTTGCAGCTAGGGGCCGAAGGCACGCTGCAGAGAACTTTCTTAAGTAATGCCTACAATGCACCGCATGAGGTGCACTGACGGCACTGCCCCACTACAGGAACAGGTGCATTCCAAATAATATGCATATTATACTAAAAATCCTTGGTCACAATTCTCCCACTCAAACTCTGAAATTCCCCCAAGGGGGCATCCCCCCTGGTTGAGAACCACTGCTATAGACAGTAGAAATCGGGAGTTAGAGTGGCTGAACAGCAAGATTTGAAGACGAGAAGCAGAACGGAGGTAATGTAAATAGCTAGGGGCAACAGAAACAATGGCATTCCAAGGATATCTACTTTTCTGTGTTGATAATAAAACTGATAGACAATTATTAAGGATGATAACCATCAGAAATAAGACAACATAAGATGACAACACCAATATGCTCCAGATATCAATATCTTGGGTGTCACATACATAGGATCAAGTATTCAACAACTGCGGCAAGGATACGTTACATCAGATGTCGTTTGCGCCTCAAAGTCGATCCGTGAAATCAATCCACGATCTGTATTGTAATATATATATATATATATATATATATATATATATATATATATATATATATATATATATATATATATATATATATATATATATATATATATATAATACACTACTATTTGAAGCTTAGTCGTAGCCAAGACTAGACTGGTGGTTTCCTACGCATGCAAACTCATAAACACACTAGACAGTGTACATGTACATAACCGCATATTTATCCTTTCATTTTACATCCTACATTTTACAGCTTTACTCTTTATTTTCCCTCCGCACTCCCTTACTTTATCTCAGCTCGAACGATGGGAAATGAGCCCCCTTGATGACAAGCTGGGGCGCGGAATCTTCCCGCATATTTTGGGGCGAAGGAACTCTGTTGACTTTGTACGTTTAGGAACTTTGGAAAGATTGAATGCTAATTCGCAAATTTGCGTGCTTTCCCCCCATTTTTTTAGGCCTCCAAATTTTCCGCAGTTTGAGGGAAATTCTGTTAGACCATAAAGGGGAAGCCCTTCCGGTTCTCAGCTAGTCTTTTGGGTTAAGGTTTAGCTTCACTGGCCCCATTTCTTTTAGGCCTACCTGGGAAGGGAAGAAGTTCCGTTTCTCTATTTTAGTTTGAATGCAGCAGCAGATGGAAGTTTTGATTCATCAACATCATAATCGCTGCCAGACGCAGGATTATGGCTAACTTTAACCTTAAATAAAATCAAGGCTACTGAGGCTAGAGGGCTGCAATTTGGTATGTTTGATGATTGGAGGGTGGATGATCAACATACCAATTTGCAGCCCTCTAGTCTCAGTAGCTTTTAAGATCTGAGGGCGGGCAGAAAAAGTGCGGACGGACAGACAAAGCGGGCACAATAGTTTTCTTTCACAGAAAGCTAATTTGGGATTAAATTCCAGAGCGTTTCGTTCCTAGTATTAGTCAAGACAAATCCTGCTCTCGAGCAGACGAACTGGAACGGACCAATTTCCAGCATTCCGGTTTGCAACAGAACTCGTTTCTTACAGGTCACGGTAGGTATAGCCCACCAGAAGCAGTAGCTTCTTGAATGCCTTCTCACTCTTTCAACTAATTATAGTACTTGACCCTCTTAACACAAAAAAAGTCTTTAGTATTTTCTTTTTTTCTGCGCGTCCCTTGAATACTGTAAAAACTGGTCGAGTACTTTGGTATGCAAGGACCGGCGCAGGCAAGAAGAAGCACAGTTTATGCAAATTGCTTTTCCGTTGTGTAAATTAGAATGCTTCAGTATAGGGAATGGATAATGCCTGCTTTTCCCCGTAAGTATTTAGTGCCGTCAGTGCACCTCATGCGGTGCACTGTAGGCATTACTTATGGTTCTTTGCAGCATGCCTTCGGCCCCTATTTTCAACCCCTTTCGTTCCTTTTACTGTACCTCCTTTCACATTCTCTTTCTTCCACCTTACTTTCCATCCTCTCCTAACAATTGATTCATAGTGCAACTGCGAGGTTTTCCTCCTGTTACACCTCTCGACCCTTTTACTGTTAATTTCCGTTTCAGCGCCGAATGACCTCATAGATTCCAGTGCTTGGCCACTGACCTACATTCTGTATTCAATTCAATTCAATACCTGCTTCTAAGACGAGGTCTTCGTGATGTCTGACAACTAGTTTTGTAATATAATGGACAATGGTAAAAATATCAAGGTGAAAGATAACACCAAATAATTTCCAAATTAGCCTTATTACTAGATTATGAGTATAAAACCAACGGCACATAATACATGAGCTTTGAAGATTACTGGTATTGTTGGAATCAAGAATCATTTCTTCGTTATTTTCTTCTGCTTTTACAAATAACCGTTTCTTGTAACAAACAATACTTTGGAGCAATGTTACGTTATCTCTTAAAATTCTTGAGAAATCTACATGAATCAAGGTTTCGCCATAACATTGAATACTAATTGTAATTATCCGTAATAAAAATGACATCTGAGTTCATCAACCGAATCTAAACAATTGTACTGCTAATAACAGTCAAATGAGTTAAGTTACCTAAAGTAATTACCCCTTAACCGGTCACCCGACAAGTTAATCAGTTATGTATTGCAATTATCATTATGTGATTTGCATATCTCTCCCAAACCTTATAACCTTCCAGCACGCATTGCTTAGTAAGTTTCATGAAAATATTCATGAGACAGTAAGGACTGTATGTACTTAGCATGCTATTTTCTTAGCATGATATTTATGTGTAAGAAGAAGCGTCTATTACAGCTTTTATCGGACCCAGACCATCACCATAGTTATCATAATTATCCATAGTTGAGTTGAGTTGAATATAGAATTTAGGCCAAAGGTCAAGCACTGGGACCTATCAGGTCATTCAGCAGTGAAACGGAAATCGAAGAATGAGGTTTGAAAGGTGTAACAACTGTTAGGAGAAGGTGAAAGTAAGATGGAAGAAAGAGAATAAGAAAGGAGGTACAGCAAAAGGAACGAAAGGGGTTGCAGCTAGGGGCCGAAGGCACGCTGCAAAGAACATCAAGCAATGCCTGCAGTGCACCGCGTGAGTCGCACTGACGGCACTACCCCACTACGGAGTAATTACATCATAAGCTTTTCTTCCCAGTGAGTTTTGCCTAGGTTAACATACGAGTCCCGGGATCGATCACGGGGTGGGGAAAAGCTACTTATGCCCTTTTCCTGACAACTCCATCGTATCTTGGTGTATTTGGCGCAAGCATTCTCATACACACATACACCCTTTTGAGACAATGACACAGGATACAAAATCATTCAGGAAAGTAAACCCACTTCTCACCCGGGGGTCAGAAGAATTGACTCATCGTTACGACGAATTAAGAGAGACAGAAAGCGGTGATAATCCCTACTGACACGAGACAAATCTCGCTCCGAGAACATGATCTTAGGACGGGTGAAGAATGAACTCGTTAACGTTGAGCAGCCCTAGACGATCGAAAGGAAGAATGCAAGGAGAGAAGACCTCTTTCTGGAGTCAGTGAACACTGACCAACATGGCCGATTAGTGCCGTCAGTACACCTCATGTGGTGAATTGTAAGCATTACTTAAGGTTCTTGGCAGCGTCCCTTCACCCCCTAGCTGCAACCTCTTTCATCCCTATTACTGTACCTCCGTTCATACTCTCTAACCTTCCATCTAACTCCCTCTCAAAGTGCAATTGCGAGGTTTTCCTCCTGTTACACCTTTCAAACCTTTAACTGGCGATTTCCGTTTCAGCGCTGAATGACCTCATAGGTCCCAGTGCTTGGCCTCTGGCATAAATTCTATATTCAATTCAATTCAACATGGCCGACGCCGCCGCCAGAATCTCTGAAACTCCCTCCGTCAAAAGGCGCCCTTCAGAAACTCGTTTCGTGTCTGTTGGGGAGGTGATGCTGCGAGTCATATTAGCCATTGTCGGTTGGGATATTCATTTAATGAGAAATAAATCAGGCCATAGTTTACATAAACATAACCGATCACCGGGGACTTCACAGTCGGCTTATTGTACCGACCGGATAATGAGCCCAGATTTACCGATTTATTTATTCGCAGGCAATATAATGAACATGAAAGGTACACGACCTTCCGCTGTACCCCGACAACATACAAATTTCCATGAAGGATTTTACGATCTTACTCGGGGAGATAAAGAGGCAATGTTGTACCCTTCGGCTTGTATCTCCTTGCGCCGATATGCAAGAGTTGAAGAGGCCCTCATCGGCATACGAATAAGCCAATCAAGTACCTACATGACATTCGGGGTCTATTGTTCCTGTCACTGCTTTCTCTTCCTTTTCAGAGGAAGCGGATTATTCTTTTTTCCTCGATCTTGAACGATGAGTTCGTAAAGCGCTCGTATACAATGTCTGTCTGTCCTTCGCTTTGCCCTGACGATATCCCTTTGAGGAGAAAAAATAACAAGTAAAAAATGCGCCGAAGTTTCTTCGGAGCAATCGAGTTTTCTGTACGGCCGCTACAGCGTATAATCAAGGCCACCCAAAATAGATCTGTCTTTCGGTGGTCTCGGTATAATGCTGTATGAGTCGCGGCCCGTGAAACTTGAACCATGCCCAGGTGGTGGCCTGTCCTATATCGTTGCTAAAAGCATGATTATGGCTAACTTTAACCTTAAATAAAATAAAAACTACTGAGGCTAGATGGCTGCAATTTGGTAGGTTTGTTAACTGGGGGGTGGATGATCAACATACCAATTTGCAGCCCTCTAGCCTCAGTAGTTTTCAAGATTTGAGGGCGGACAGAAAAAGTGCGGACGGACAGACAAAGCCATCTCAATAGTTTTCCTTTACAGAAAAAAAGAAGAAATAATGAAGACCACAAACGCTAACAAAAGTTAACAATTTGATCTTTCGTTACAGTACTATGATAAGAGCTGAGAGAGAGAGAGAGAGAGAGAGAGAGAGAGAGAGAGAGAGAGAGAGAGAGAGAGAGAGAGAGATGAAAATGAAAATACTACAACCAATAACATCGTGAGTTTCAACGCCACCTATTGTCATTCAAATGACTTTCTTAGTCCCGCAGTCAATGGGCTCACGTTTGCTCCGATTGGTTATAAAGATTTCAAACCCAAACTAATAAACAGGTTCAGTTCCTTTACGATGTCGATAAAACCAGCCCATAGAATTAGCTCTAAGTGATAGGCGCTTGATTGAATTTTAAAAAGACATAATAGGAGGCCGTATAAAAATACGGACAATAAATCTTAAGGCTTGTCGAATCATAACTTTAAAACGTGATCAGTTTTTATTGGGCAGTAAAAGGTAAAACGAGGGGAGATTAGCTGATCAGGCAGTAAAAAGTAAAACAAGAGGGGAGATTAGCTGATCAGTCTATAAAAATCTCTCTGTATAGAATACAACCTGTAAGGTGAATATTCAAATGAGGAAAAAACGAGGATACT
Organism: Macrobrachium rosenbergii; assembly: GCF_040412425.1. Taxonomy (NCBI): domain Eukaryota; kingdom Metazoa; phylum Arthropoda; class Malacostraca; order Decapoda; family Palaemonidae; genus Macrobrachium; species Macrobrachium rosenbergii. Next base: position 29,345,641 of record NC_089753.1, on the reverse strand, counting down.
CTGAGAGAGAGAGAGAGAGAGAGAGAGAGAGAGAGAGAGAGAGAGAGAGAGAGAGAGAGAGAACCATGTCAACGCCATTAGCAGAGGGAGACGGAGACAGAAGAGAAAGAACCATGGTGAGGGAGGGAGGGAGATAGGGAGGAGATAGGGAGGGAGGGAGGGACGAGAAGCTTTATGGGTGTGATGTCTCCCAGTCTACCTCGTCAAAACATCACACAATCTACATCCTCCTACAGGAGACACACGTCTAAATTAAGGATTTTTGTTTGTTATTGCACGCCCGCCATCTTCTGCGTAGCTTCCAAAACACAGGCGCCTGTGTGTTTGGGACCTCAAAACATTCAGGTAGCTGGGTGGTGGTAGTAGCTGAACATATGCCTATTTTCTCTCATTCTTTTTAATATTCAAGGGGTGTGCCTACAATGAAAAGTCAAAAGGGATTTGCCTACAATGAAAAGTCCAAAGGGGTATGCCTACAATGAAAAGTCCGTCCTCACTTTTTTCTGTCCGCCTTCAGATCTTAAAAACTACGGAGGCTAGAAGGCTGCAAATTGGTATGTTGATTATCCACCCTCCAATCATAAAACATACTAAATTGCAGCACTCTAGCCTCAGTAGTTTTTATTTCATTTAAGATTAAAGTTAGCCATAATCGTGCTTCTGACAACTATATAGGACAGGCCACCACGGCCGTCTGAGTGTTACAGGGGCCGCGGCTCATACAGCACTATACCGAGACCACCAAAAGATAGATCTATTTTCAGTGGCCTTGATTACACACTATACAGAAAACTCGACTGCGCAGAAGAAACTTCAGCGCATTTTCTACTTGTTTATAGATGAAACGCAGAAAGGAAGAAAGGATTAATTAACGCACAAACATTACCCAAATTGCAAACAATATGGTGGTCCTCGAATCAAAAAAACAATTAGAAGCGAAGCCCCAAATTACAGGCCACTGAAGGTCTTGCTCTGAGGATGACACCATCTGGCGCCAAACACGGAGCACCGAAGCAAGACTAATGACAGGGTGCTAAATTTGGCCACGAGGAATGATAAGAAGTTCAGCATCAACGAGACCAACAAATATTGTTGAAATGTCAAGAACTCACAAGTCAGTCAGCCAGCCTTCAGCCCACATGGCAAATAATTACGTTGCGCGAAAACACATGGGTACACTGGAAAAATAAAAAGATGTACAAACGGTCACAAACAAATAAACGCAACGGAGAATTAAATGTTCGTGTTCACCACAGATTTTCTTACATCACCGTTTCGTTCTGTACATGATCTTAAGCCAAGAATTTATCGAGTGAAGGAGGATACATAAGCCAAGAATTTATCAAGAGGAGCAGAATACTGAATTTGAAAGGCATAGTTATTGAAATGCCATTTTCAAATGGTTAAACTGTCAGTGTGTTCTAACTTAAAATTTCCAGCCGACTGGAAATATCAAATCTGGATGTAAGAACAAACAAGATAACAAATCCAGTTCTAGTTTTGTTCTCTGCGTAAACTTTACCTTAAGAGTCCTGATTCCCCTTGTATTTCATGTACAATACATTTCATGTACAATTCGACATCAAGCTGACACAGCTCTCTAATGAACAAAAAGTAACATTCAGGTCGAACCAAGATTCTACAGACGGTTCGAACATTAGTTACCGGCCAGGGGCTGGAGTTACCTCGTAACATGAATCAAAGATGTTACAACAGAAATTGGAAATTCTTGGATAAAAAATTCTTCCTGAAATGAGAATCACGAGACTTGATTCGCCACCCCACTATTGCAACAGTGTTTATTAACGAAGCAAATAAACCGAAATGATAAAAGCATACACTCTCGGAGATAAACTGCTTTAAGATTTGGAAGCGGGATCGTGTTAGTAATGGCTCAGAGAGAGAGAGAGAGAGAGAGAGAGAGAGAGAGAGAGAGAGATGAGAGAGAGAGAGAGAGAGAGAAAGAGAGAGAGGCTGAGAGAGAGAGAGAGAGAGAGAGAGAGAGAGAGAGAGAGAGAGAGAGAATCATGTTAGTATTGGCTGGAGAGAGAGAGAGAGAGAGAGAGAGAGAGAGAGAGAGAGAGAGAGAGAGAGAGAGAGAGAGAGAGAGAGAGAGAGGGGTCATTTAGTCCCTAACTCTGTGTAATAAGACGAATAAACCGAAAAGAGGTTCCGACACCTTAATTGAAATTTACAACCTGGATAATTCAACCCCCTTTGTATAAATTTTACCCCAAAGCTATCAGAAAGCGTCTATCCTTCACACACCATATACCACAACCGCTTTTGTTTGCGATCGATCCCACATTACTTCGCTCGCGACCCCTTCGAGATATGATGGCACCTCAGGTCCATATTGGACGATTCATCTTGAATTCCGTGAAATCTGTGAAAACCTTTCTCTGGCTGGCAGTCTTTCTGGTGAGATTCTGGTGGTGGGTGAATCCAAAGGCTGTAGGGAGGATGGATTGAAGGATTTGTTAGGCCAGACGGAATGTTCGTAAGATTGCCGATCACGGATCCGACTTTCCTTTGTGGAAAAAAGGACATGGAGCCCATGAATGTTCACAGTGAAATCAAGGCCATCTTCTAAATCTGACATTAATAGTAAATGGAATATAAAACGTTGGGACCTATGAGGTCATTCAGTGCGAAAACTGAAATTAACAGTAAAAAGTTTGAAAGGTGTAACACTAGGAAAACCTCGAAGTTAGGAGATGGTGGAAAAGTACGACGGAACAAAGAGAATATGAGCAGAGGTACAGTAAAAGGAACGAAAGGGGTTGCAGCTAGGGGCCGAAGGCACGCTGCAAAGAGCCTTAAGTAATGCCTACAGTGCACTGCGTGAGGTGCACTGATGGCACTAACCCCCTACGGGAGACATTAATGGTAAAATCATACAATACCAACGTTTTACTTTCCTCTTAAGTCCAGTCAAGCAAGAGAGGTTATTCAATATACAAGTGACTTCCATATATATATCTAACATTAATCCTCAAATATATAATAACATGGAATTCACTGTAGATTGGGAATAACTCACATCATAGGGAATTATAATTAATAAGAGCATCTGCCCTTGACAGCCGAATGGTCGAAGTCTACTGTTTATCACTGTATCTAAACCCAAGACCCCGGCTCGAATCCTGTTTGGCTGATGTGCTTGTTAGTTTAAATTCCCCTTAGGTGTACTTTATTCCCATTTATAGCGAACTGGATATTGAATAACAGTGGCTTAATATACAGTATATGTGTATGATGTATGATGTATATGTATATGGATGCGTATAAATATATGTATATATATATCATATATACATGTCTTTGTATGAATATTAACCCACAAATCTCCTTAATATCGAATTCATGATACCTTGGGAATAACTTACAACTAAGTATAGTTATAATGCATATATATATACATTATGTATATATATACAGTACAAATATATACATAAATATATTATATATGTGCGCGTGTATGTGTAAATGTGTGAATACATACACAACTAACATCGAATAAACATATGACATTTTTCATAATTTTAATGTGAAATAAAGCTATAATACTACAAACAAACAAACAAACAAAAACAAACCCTCGCCTTTCCCACCCACCCACCCAAAGCTAAATAGCCTGAGTCCCTACAAAAAAAAAAAAAAAAAAATATTTCTCTTCTAAGCCTCTTCGTCCATACTCAGAGCAGAAAAAGAAAAAAATTCCTGCGCTATCTCTCCTATTCACTGGGACATGAATATAAAATTCATAATCTCATTTCATCAGCTAAAGATGGCAAAACTATGCTATAAAATTTCGTATAGGATAGGCCTAAGTGTAAGAAACTGGTATTCACAGTAAGAATACCAGTGTTTTGACGGATTTTGATTGTAGAATTTCTCCGCTACAAGAATAAATGCACAATAGTAATGAATACCTGTGTTTTTAAGTATTTTGACTGTAGAATTTCTCCGTTAAAAGAACAAATACACAACAGAACGTTAAAATTCAAGAGGTTTGCATCGGCTCTGATCAAAACAGCAGCAGACGAGCGAATTCAGCAGACGTCAAAACAAACATCATGTGATGGCTGTCGCGCCATCGGGACAATTTGTCATGAAGATTCATTAGCGTCAGTCAACACCAATGCTTGTCAGTCACATGCAGTCAGGAAAATACCACTTGCAGAATACGCATGCGTAGACAGAAGGCTGAACGTGGTTCTCTTTAGATTACAGTGGTTCTCAACCTTTTTTTTTGAGCCAGGCACCCTTTCACCATTATGTCAGAATGTCATTCCCTTGTCCGCTTTCCAAAATTGTCTGCCTCGAAAGGTGCATTTCAAATAATAAGCAGCAAAATACTAACATGAACATACAAGCTAGCAAAGAGAGAGCCCAGCGTGACCTCTCAGCAGTGCGGAGCGATGCACTCTGCGTTTTGTGTGGTCCTAGAGCCAGTTTGAGCCTGCCCTGAAACTCTAAAATTCGCCCCTAAGGGTAATTCCCCCATGATTGAGAGCCACTGCTCTAGAAGGACTTTCTAACTATTTAAGAGGATTTCATTTCTACGATTCAGTTGAAAATCTTCGTTATGAACATTTTTAACTTAAAATTACATGTTTCGTTTTATTTTAAATACTTTCTTTCAAATCATCCTGTTGACGGATAATTTTTTCCTAATGGCTCCTCCACTGTCCTTGCTAATGATTCCCTTCCAGTTTTTCATCCTCAGACCATTTTATCTGAAGATTTTCTTTTCCTTCTTTATAAACACCACGTTTTTTAATAAGCTGTCGTGATAACAAGCTACAGTACAAATTAGCCAAGAATAAACAAAAACAAAGAACACCCAAAAAGAAACTGTTGCTGTTTTACGACAGACTGACAGCTGCCATCCACATCTCATGTTGCAGCGAATCCTTTTAAATTTGCCCAAGAATGAAAGTAGCTTACTGATAATTGCGCCATCCGGCACATGACTCTTTGGTTTTTACTGCACACATAAGCTCAAGGCCACAATACCCAGTCTTCTTGTAACATCTTATAATTACGGCTGACTATTTGACGCGCACTCCGCCAACTATTTATATCAGTGAGCTCCTAAACTGGTGAAAAGTTAATTATATATATATTAGCCTTGGATTGTATCATGAGATAAAACCTGTATTCTTTGAGCTGAATATAGAATTGAACTGAATATACCTTAGGCCAAAGGCCAAGCACTGGGACCTGTAAGGTCATTCAGCGCTGACACGGAAATTGACAGTAAAAGGTTTGAAAGGTGTAACAGGAGGAAAACCTCAAAGCAGTTGCACTATGAATCAATTGTTAGGAGAGGGTGGAAAGTAAGGTGGAAGAAAGAGAATAGGAAAGGAGGTACAGCAAAAGGAACGAAAGGGGTTGCAGCTAGAGGCCGGAAGCACGCTGCTAAGACCCTTAAGTAATGCCCGCATGAGGTACAGTGCTGTTTTAACTTTTGGACTGTTTTCCTGAATGTATGACTTATCGTGAAATATCTAATCTGGTCAGAAAATTTTACAGTCAAAGGAAGAACTACAGAGTTCAATCACAACAATGATTGTAAAAACAATGATACAGATGATTACTATAATGGCACGTTTTCCCCCCCCCAAAAAAAATATATATATATATATTCTTTACAAATTCTGTTCAAAATTTACAGCTCTTAAAACTTCTTATACAAATTCTGTCAAAATTTTCAGAAATATAAAACTTTTTCCAACGACGGAAAGCAAAAGGCATTATAATTAACATAACACAAAGCACTGATAAATATGCGACAAAAATATATCAGAAAATGCCGTTACTATAAAGGCAGACCACCTTTAGTTCTTATAAAATTCTTTTTTATATACATGATTACTCACAAACTGCTTGTACGAATAAATAAAATTTAAACAGCACCAAATGGAAGAGAGAGAAAGCCTCTTCTACACCTTGGGAATCTTATCACTTTCAAATATACCACACTACAAAAGAGAGAAAAAAAATATTCAGCTGTTTTAGCACGAATGTCACATTCGCCAAATGAATCAGCAGTTAATATGCACGAGGGGGACACAGTCACTCATTCCACCACACTCTCCATCCTCCGGGATAGAGCAGAACAGAATAGAATATTGAATTTTGGCCCAAAGGCCAAGCACTGGGACCTATGAAGTCATTCAGCGCTGAAAAGTAAATTGAGAGTAAAAGGTTTGAAATGCGTAACAGGAGGAAAACCTCAAAGCAGTTGAACTATGAAATAATTGTTAGGAGAAGGTGGATAGAAGATGGAAGAAAGGGAATATGAACGGAGGTACAGTAATAGGAATGAAAGGGGTTGCAGCTAGGGGCCTAAGGGAAGCTGCGATGAATCTTAAGTAATGCTTGCAGTGCACCGCATGAGGTGCCCCGATGGTACTAACCCCCCCGGGGATAGATAACAACGGTGACATTATCAAGTAAGTAAATTTATGCGGATATAATTCTTACGTTATTAAGTGACATTTTTTTGTGCTTTACAGCACCATACTATAACTGATGATTTCTCTCTCTCTCTCTCTCTCTCTCTCTCTCTCTCTCTCTCTCTCTCTCTCTCTCTCTCTCTCTCTCTCTCTCTCGTGTTTACCTGTTCGTCTTCCTCCTCACGGATTGGAGAGGTCATTAAGATACCCGTCGAATCTAACAGTAATTTCACGTTCTTTTCTCTAACCCCATAACCTCATCCGTAAGCCCTCCTCTCTCTCTCTCTCTCTCTCTCTCTCTCTCTCTCTCTCTCTCTCTCTCTCTCTCTCTCTCTCATATCAGAGGGTAAACACAAAAGCTGGCTACATATTTATAGTTACCCAGTGACATCAACATCTTTGTTTTCATGAACTTCGATAAGAACTATGAAACGGGAGATGAATGGAGATTTGTAAAAGATAAAGCACAGGAGAGACGTTTGAGTTCCGGAATTCTACAGAGCCCTTGCAAGGCGTCACAGGGCACTGGAGCCGATGATGATGATAAAAATGATAAAAAAAATTGTACTAGTAAAGTCCAAATGCTTCTCCCGTCAGTTTTATCCTAATTTGTCCTCACCTCTTAATTTGTCCTTACCTCCTGAACTGTTCAACCTGTTATCTACCTTTACCTGTACACTAGCATGAAAGGAAAACAATCTTTGTTGTACTGATAACCCACAGCAAATTGTCCTGTACCTTGTCAGACAATTAGCCCTGTTCATCCCTCAATTTAACCTACCCCGCACACCTGTCGGGTAGGTTGGTGTTCCTGATCGCTTTTATCTCGGTACAAGCATGTAACCGATTTGTTTACAAATTCGAACCTTAAAACCATTAAAAGGAGATAATTCAATTACTGTCATTATCGAACATGAAGATTTGTACAACACAGTTCATATGACTGGATACCAAGGACTGTAAACTGGTTATTTCTGTCCGCCTGTAGGTGTCTAGAGGGAATACTTTACAATTTACCTCCACCTGTTATTCCTAAATAAGGAAAGTGGCAACGGAATAGAGACTGAATAAAACATACATCTTTTAGCTTTCTGTAAAAGAAAACTATTGTGTCGGCTTTGTCTGTCCGTCCGTACTTCTTCTGTCCGCCCTCAGATCTTAAAAACTACTGAGGCTAAAGAGCTGCAAATTGGTATGTTGACCATCCACCCTCCAATCACCAAATATACCAAATTGCAGCCTTCTACACTCAGTAGTTTTTATTTTATTTAAGGTTAAAGTTAGCCCTAATCGTGCGTCTGGCAACGATGCAAAACAGGCCACCACCGGCCCGTGGTTTAAATTTCATGGGCCGCGGCTCATACAGCGTTATACCGAGACCACCGAAAGATAGATCTGTTTTCGGTGGACTTGATTATACGCTGTACAGAAAACTCGACTGCGACGAAGAAACCTCGGCGCAATTTTTAACTTGTTTGAAATGTACGTCAATCGAAAATTAATATGCAATTTATATGTACGCAAATACACAGAAACATATGTAATAATTAATATATAAATATACACATATATTACACATACGTACAAATTAATATGCATCTAACAAGACGGATTAACGATATATTCATAAGTTTATTGGTATGTATAACTCCCTCCATACAGAGCCATCCATAAAAGGAAAACAACTGTGGCAATCGCATCAATAAATCTCCACTGGTGAAGCCAGTCCTTTGCAGCCATAAATCACCGTGTTGTTTAAACAATAAATCACGAAGCGCAACCCCACTGAAGCGAGCTAAACTACTGGTCAACTATTCAAGAGGAAAAAATTAAGTACTGTAATATATATTATGCTTTTGACTACTGGTTTTACATATATAAAAATAAACAAACTTTGGTTGAATGTATTCACCCGGAACTAAAACTGAGCAAGGCGTAGTTATGGAATGGAATATAGAGTTTAGGCGCACATGCCAAGCACTGGGGCAACTAAGGCCATTCAGCGTTGAAACGGAAATTGACAGTAAAAGGTTTGAAAGGTGTAACAGGAGGAAAACCTCGCAGTTGCACTATAAATCAATTGTTAGGAGATGGTGGACAGTAAGATGGAAGAAAGAAAATATGAATAGAGGTACAGTTAAGAGGAATGAAAGGGGTTGCAGCTAGGGGCCGAGGGAACGCTGCAAACTACCTTCAGTAATGCCTACAGTGTACCCCCATGAGGTGCACTGACGGCATCTACCCCTACAGGGAGTAGTTATGAAAATATCTAAATATCCAAGACAGATCATAAGAAAATAAGGGAGGAGAATATTTTACTTTTGTAACTAGTGCTGTCAGTGCACCTATTGCACTGTAGGCATTACTTAAGGTTCTTTGCAGCGTGCCTCTTCTGCAACCTTTCTTTCCACCCTCTCTGTTCATCAATCTGTTTAAACCCTCTCCTACAACTGCTTTCATAGTGCAACTGAGGTTTTCCTCCTGTTACACCTTTCAAACCTTTTACTGTCAATTTCCGTTTCAGAGCTGAATGACTTCATAGGTCCCAGTGATTAGCCTTGGGCCAAAATTCTACATTCCATTCCATTCTAAGCTTCTGTCGTAATTGTAAATCCACAAAGGCAAGCGGACATAATATCAATTGGACGGACTTCCATAACACCAGACCAAAGAAAACACGCCCGACCTTTTCCAGAACAGCAACCTGATGGAAGATCTACAGTACACAGCTACCTTCGAACTCCCAGCGATGCGTCGGTGGAATATCAATCACTGACCGCGGGGGGGTAAGAGAGATAACTCAGGGCAACCTGGCAAGTGATTCCTGCCGAATTGACAGGACATTGTTGCACTTGACGCCCTGATATTTATCTCCGATGTTAGATAATTGATCGCAATGGTGTGTTGTGCCAACGCCTCTCCCGTCATTGTGACCCTCAGATTGACTGATTTATAGATTTTAGGCACACACGCCAAGCACTGGGGCAACTAAGGCCATTCAGCGCTGAAACGGAAATTGACAGTAGAAGGTTTGAAAGGTGTAACAGGAGGAAAACCTCAAAGCAGTTGCACTATGAATCAACTGCTAGGAGAGGGTGGAGAGTAAGATGGATGAAAGAGAATATGAATGGAGGTACAGTAAAGGAAATGAAAGAGGTTGCAGCTAGGGGCCGAAGGGACGTTGCAAAGAACCTTTGCCTACATTGCACCGCATGAGGTGCACTGACGGCACTAACCCTCTTAAGGGGTGTAACCCTCAGAGCGGCCCTCCGGTTTTTCTGTCTTCAAGGCAGGTCAGTAATGTCTGCCCTGACAACTGGTTTTATGAGTGATATGAAATTAATAGTGAGCGATGGCTGACAGCTCCTCGAGCTAAATTTGTGTCTCGGATAAGCCTAAGAAACTGGACGAGTGTAGAATTATAGTTTTTGAATGGTGTTTACTCCACATAATGTGTTTAAAAGAAAAAACAGTCAGAAGGAACGGAAAGAAAATGGGACCAGATCCCAAGCGTGGAGATTTTTTTTCGCACACTTGTACCGTTAGAGAGAAAATAAACCACACTTTGTCTCCGATTCAAAACTGCTCATGGACAGACAAACGACTGACATAAACAAGCAAAGAAAACGAAAAAAGAAATATCAGGCTAAGGCCACTAAGCCCCTCTCAACTTATTTGGACAGAGGGTCGGCCGCATCACCCATTCTCTCACAACCCGCCGCCCACTAAAACGGAGAGGAGTGAAAAGAGAGGGAAGGGGCAGAGGAAGTGGGGGTGGGAGCCACAGGGCAATAAGCTAAGTAAAGGACGCGTAATAAATTGCAAAGCAGATGACCCGATCAACCCGAGATGCGGCTGGATAGCCGTCTTCCAGTTAAGCATATATATACACCTGCCTTATCTGCCGGCCATCTCAATAAGCTTCATTCTGTAGCTTCGCTATGTCTCGGACGGTAAGTACCGCCCCTCCCCCCCCCCCGCAAACCTTTACCAGCAACGTATTTCTTGTGATGGGTGGTGTTTCCTTATTTGGCTTCTTGCGATCTGCAAGCACTTCGGTTGGCTTTTTTTTTATGGCTGTTAAAAACCTAAGTTTAATCAAGCCATTATATTACATTCAATATCGTTTCGCCCCTCTGCCGAAATGTAGCGTGACAAAAACAATCATTAGGGAATGTGAGGATATCTTTATACGTTTCGAAATAATCTTCAAACGAAATTTTGACCACTTTCTTAAAATCCAAATGTCTTACCATGCATGAAAAAATGAAAATTCTTTTCCCGGAATCAAATAATAATTTTTTCTTGAAGTTGCCTCCTGAGAATCTCTGCCCTTAACTGCGCACATTTCCAGAGTCAATCATCTTCCTTCGTCATTCAGTGATTCCTGGTTGCATTATGGACAATTCAACGAGAATTTCCACAGACATATTTCTCGTGATTTTATTCAGATGTGGAGAAATACAAACACTCGTTTATCTGTTATCACACACATTCGAGATATCCTATGATTTACTAAAAGTGCTTTAATGGACTCAAGTGATACACGCTGAAAATTTTGGTTGGATTTAAATTCTCTCTCTCTCTCTCTCTCTCTCTCTCTCTCTCTCTCTCTCTATCTCTATATATATATATATATATATATATATATATATATATATATATATATATTTATTTATGCATTTATTTATATATATATATATATATATATATATATATATATATATATATATATATATGTATAATACATATAAAAAATATATATGTATATATAGGCTACATTTGCGTGTGCACATCCACGCTGCCAAAAATATAAGTCCATCTTTTAACCACAACAATGAATCAATCACGCTCATTAATCCTCGCGCACATACAAAGCTCGACTATATATATATATATTATATGCTATATAATATATATATATAGACATATATATATATATATATATATATATATATTATATATATATATATATATACATATATGTATATAATATACATATAAAAATATATATGTATATATATAGACATTTGCGTGTGCACATCCACGCTGCCAAAAATATAAGTCCATCTTTTAACCACAACAATGAATCAATCACGCTCATTAATCCTCGCGCACATACAAAGCTCGACTGGAGAGTGGGCTCTAGAACAATAGGCTAAGCAAACAACAGAAAAAGAACGACCCCCGCCATGTGACATTTGAGGAGCAACAATGAACAAGCAAAGGCTGTCTCCTTGCTCCCATGCGATAACAGACCTCTGGTATCAGAGGACAGAATAAGCACCAAAGCAGATTGAGAAGAGTACGCATTTCTTTGTTTGTTAATTCGTAAGTTTCAGTTACGAATATTATAAAACGAGTAAAAAATGAGGCGAAGTTTCTACGGCGCAATCGAGTTTTCTGTTCAGCTTATAATGCTGTACGAAATTCTCGGCCACAGCCCATGAAACTCTTAACCAGCCGTGGTGGCCTGTGCTGTTGCGGTGCCAGACGCACGACCATGGCTAACTTTAGCCTTAAATAAAATACGAACTATTGATGCTAGAGAGCTGCAATTTGGTATGTTTGATGACTGGAGGGTGGGTGATCAACATACCAATTTGCAGCCCTCTAGCCTCAGTAGTTTTTAAGATCTGAGTACGGACAGGAAAAAGTGCGGACGGACAGAAAAAGCCGTCTGAGAGTTTTTGTTCAAAAAAAAAACTAAAAAATACCGTATTTAAGAATTATCCTTTATATACTTTTGAGTAAATTATAACTGTCATGTCAAGACTAAAAAGCGCATTTAAGAATTATCATTGATATACCTTTGAGTAAATTACAACCGTCACATCAGGATATCTACGAGAGAACTTACTTCCCGTGATCTGAGATGAAACTTTCAAGACAACGGACCTATGCCCAATTTTTTGTGATGTAACCTGACCAATGCCATCCGAGCAAATCAGGATAGTCACGGTACCATGCAGTGCGAACACAGTAACTTGAGAACGGATGTCACATAAGTTATCCAGGTTTATGGGACCATTGTTGCCCTTGCTACAAGAGCAAAGACTGAACTTACTGTCACTACTGTACTGTACTAAGTCTACTAAGTTTCTGCGGAATAACCTGTGAGCTAATGTGCTAAATCACTGGTTAAATACCACTGCCACAGCATTGGCAAACCACGATCCCCACAACACCATTTCACAGACTATGAACTGAAATATCAGGAAATTTCAGCCCTATGTCCTGGGAAATTTTAGCCTAAAGTCCTTACTGATTACAGAATTAATTCCCGCCATCCTCGGGAAAATCCTAAGTCCTAACTGATTCCAGAATTAATAATTAATTCCCGCCATCCTGGGGAAAGTCCTAAGTCCTAACTGATTCCAGAATTAATTCCCGCCATCCTCGGGAAAATCCTAAGTCCTAACTGATTCCAGAATTAATAATTAATTCCCGCCATCCTGGGGAAAGTCCTAACTGATTCCAGAATTAATAATTAATTCCCGCCATCCTGGGGAAAGTCCTAAGTCCTACCTGATTACAGAATTACTTCCCGCCATCCTCGGGAAAGTTCAAGTAAACATGCTTTTAAATTTAACTACCCTAACCACTGCCCCAAGAAAATACAGCCATTCACAGGTTACTCAGATTTCTTATACATTACCGGATTCAGCAACTAAGGACTTACGAATTTTGCGTAGTAACTCTCACCCTGAGTGGAATTGGAACTGGATTACAGAATTTAGGCCAAAAGGCCTAGCACCGGGACCTATGAGATCATTCAGCACTGAAAGGGAAATTGGGAGTAAAAGGTTTGCAAGGTGTAACAGGAGGAAAGCCTCGCAGTTGCATTATGAAACATCTTTAAAAGGGGTAAAGTAAAATGAAAGACAATATGAACGAAGGTACAGTAAAAGGAATGAAAGGGGGTGCAGCTAGGGGCCGAAGGGACGCTGCAAAAGTTCTTTAAATAATGCCCACAGTGCACCACTGATAACACTAGCCCCCTACGGACCGCACCCACTGGGCCTGTAGGCTATGATTCTGAATGAACCGCTACTGTCGTCATCCAACTTGACTTGAATTCCAAATCACCTTTTTGTCTACGTGATGGTTTCAGACCAAACGTGTCCAGGGCCTTCAAATTTTGTCAGATCACTACTAGAGGACATCAGCGTCTGCGTGCGAATCATCCTTATCTGGAGCCGGTTTTATAGTCACTCCGAACATTTTGTGAACCTCGAGGGTACAGCTAAGATGACAATGCCAAGAATCTTTGGATGTGAAAAACCAACTTGGGTTAAAATTTTACGCTGTAATATAATTTTCACCGAGTTAATTGAATGTAGAATATAAGCCAAAGGTCAAGCACTGGGACATATGAGGTCATTCAGCGCTGAAAGGGAAATTGACAGTAGAAAGGTCTGAAAGGTGTAACAGGAGGAAAACCTCAAAGCAGTTGCACTGTGAATCAACTGTTAGGAGAGGGTGGAAAGTAAGATGGAAGATTGAGAATATGAAAGGAGGTACAGTGAAAGCAGCTAGGCGCCGAGACACGCTGCAAATAACCTTAAGTAACCCCTACAGTGCACCGAATGAGGTGCACTGACGTCACGACCCTCAATTTCACTGTCAAGATGCATGGATAATACATACCGCCCAAAAGATTTCGATGTGAATTCTAACATCACAATAAGTACGCAAGACAAAGTGACACAAATCGACCAAAGATTGACTGAGTGATTTATAGATTTTAGGCATACTTGCGACTCTCGGAGTTCAGACAAATCGAGCGTTGGCGTAACATGCAGGTGATGGTCTTACGATACGTAAATAAAAAGTATCCACAACTTGCACTGCTACCACAGCAGAGTTTTTGCCGCAGCCTAACCATATGTCACAGCGGATAATAGAAAAAACTTATTTCAGTGAAAGGGTGAAAAAGAAAATGTTACGCTAAAAGTTAACCATATCGGAGAGAGATTCAGTACGAACTACTTCAAAGAGAGAGAGAGAGAGAGAGAGAGAGAGAGAGAGAGAGAGAGAGAGAGAGAGAGAGAGAGAGAGAGAGAGAGAGAGAGAGAGAGAGAGAGAGAGAGACTTCAACACACGAACTACGACCAGGAAAAGCGTGGCCATCTGCACCTATAAAATGCACACGCGAATACTGGAAACATTACAGCAATATTATGCAAACAATAAATCATACAGAATCATAACACAACACTTAGGCAGTTCGCCTCAACCAGTGAAAGGTCTAAGGGTTAGATTCCCGGAAGCCACCCAGCTCACCCACGTGCAAGCAAGCAAAGCACTTGCAAGAAGCAATTATAAAACAGCATGAAGACAAGTGATGTGACAAGGACCAGTAGTTTCCTGCTCGTATCAGAAGGAAGGAGAGAGAGAGAGAGAGAGAGAGAGAGAGAGAGAGAGAGAATTGCTCGTTCACCTTGTGTTCTAGTAGTACCGTAGGTATATCGTTTCTCTCCGGTCACGCTGTGATTATGACACAGCGCCTATGACATCACTGGGCGTTTCGCTACGAGCGAGACTTTAATAATAAATCTGCGTTGTTTTCTCAGGAATCTGGACGAGGAAGTTTCAGAAAATAGCCCCCTCCCCCACCACAAAAAAAAAAAAAAACGAATCAGCTAAGGCAGCAATCATCCAGAAACAAGTAAAATGTGCACCGAAGTGTCTTCGGCGCAATCGAGTTTTCTGTACAGCGTAAAATCAACACCACCGAAAATAGATCTATCTTTCGGTGGTCTCGGTATATTGCTGTATGAGCCACGGCTCATGAAACTCACAGCAGGCCGTGGTGGCCTATCCTATATAGTTACCAGACGTACGATTATGGCTAACTTTAACCTTAAATCAAAAAAACTACTGAGACCAGACGGCTGCAATTTGGTATGTTTGATGACTGGAGGGTGGATGATCAACATACCAATTCGCAGCTCTCTAGCCTCAGTAGTTTTTAAGATCTGAGGACGGACAGAAAACTTGAAAGTATAAGCCGGAACGACTTCAAGAGAGAAAAGGCAGAGATGCCATCACCTCGTAAAGCCAGTGTTGCTTTAACAGCTGTACGTGTTAGATTCCAGATACGCGAGTCCCATTCCTGACTTCTAGAAATGATGATGATGATATCCGCAGACGGTGCAGGATAGGAAATTAGAATTCAGCCCGGATGCCAGAAGGTCGATTTGATGCAGAGAGAGATTTAAAAGAAGCCCTTTGCGGAGACGGACTGGGTTTTCTGCAAGCTAAGTGAAAGATCGTCTGTGTCTCTTCCAAGCAGACACACTTTTATTCGTTTATATATTATATATATATATATATATATATATATATATATATATTATATATATATATATATATATATATATATATATATATATATATATATATATATATATATATATATATATATATATATATATATATATATATACTATATATATATATATATATATCCTGATTCTTGTATATATTGGTTATATATATATATAACTATTATAACTAAAAATATATATATAACATATATATATATATATCATTTTCACACTTGTTGGCCGTGTGGATATTAAAGGACACTTGTAGTCCTGAGTTCTTGTCTTTCGATGGTTAAAAGCCATATACGACGAACTTTTTATCAACTAAAAATATTCCCTTCGTGTAACATATATGAAAATATATTATTTCCGTAGTATAGAGCGTAATTGGATATTACAGGACGTTTGTAGCTTAATGCTTGTATATGAATCACATATGATGTGATAAAAATTCATTCATATATATATATATATATATATATATATATATATATATATATATATATATATATATATATATATATATATATATATATATAAACGTGTGTGTGCGCGCGCCTGTGTGTCCACAAAAATCTCCCGAAACTCCTTTCAAGTGAACCAGAGTGACGCGCATCGGACAGGCAGTAAAATTGACCGAGAGACCTGCAGCCTGGGGAGAGTCAACCTGCATTTATCTTCTGAGGGATGATTGCTGTATATGTGACCCTCATGAATATTCGAGCAGTTTGCAGTCTGAGGGGTAATTAAGTCTTTCCCTGTCTCAAGGGGAGGACGGGGCTAAGTCAATTTAGGCAAATATATATATATATATATCCGAAGGCAGGTCAGTTTCTGGAACCAATTAACTGTGATGAGTCTGGCTGCGTGCTTCTCGATGCTTCGCAAGTTTCTCGGGGCATTTGACTGAAAGCTTGTGCTGTTTACGATGAATAAATTGGAGACCAAGTGTCCTCAAATATTTCTTAAGTGAGCAAACATTTCATGCCTATATAATCTGTATTTCTTTCAAACAAGAGATCCACGCTCACAAAAATCAACAGAAGTTAAAAAAAATACGTCCTCAAATATTTCTTACGTAAACAAATATTTCATGCCTATATAATATGTATTTCTTTTACAAAGAGATGCATGCTCATAAAAATCAACAGTAGTTAAAAAAAAAAAAAACTTATGCGTAGCGTGGAACCTAAAATTACATTAAAAACGAAAATGAACTGTCTTCTTACGCCCCCATTCCAACCAAAGATCTAGGCTCTCTCTTATTCAGTGACACAAAATATGAATAAATTAAAAGATAAAAGATTATGAGCAATTCCTTCTCAAGTAACGAGAAACGACAACAAATCGTATATCACCGAAAAGTGACTGATTCAAAAGAAACCTGAGAAGGATTGAAGCCATTTAAGTAAACCAATCCCTTTCATAAGTCTCTATAATCACAAGATCGCACGGCGGAGCAGTTACTAAGATCTAAAACACAAGACCCTCTCTTTTTTATCCAAGTCAGTCACTGGGAAATTCAGCTGGATTTTTTTAAAGATATCTAAGTGCGTGTGTGTGTGTTTGACAATTCATAGCACAACTCTTGTGAGAGCATGCCATCTACATGAAAGGTCAAAATGTTTATGCATGTTTACACACAATGCCTCTCGGATTTATTGTGTGTGTGTGTGTGTGTGTGTGTGTGTGTCAGTTCATAGCACGGCTCTTGTGAGACCATGCCATCTACATGAAAGGTCAAAATGTTTATGCATGTTTACACACACTCTCTCTAAACACACAAGGCTACAAATTAAAGCTTGGTTCACTTGTTCATCAAAGTTTGTACAATTTAATTTTTCATTGTCCAGTTTTTTATGAATTCTAGAATGGAACATTAGCATATTATAAAAAATAATCAGTTACTCACAGAGTACAAAACTTTCATCGGAATCGGTTACCTAAAAACCTGAACTACATAAAGTGACAACTCACAATCTATACTCGAAGAGTTACAATCGCAAACTTCCATTTCTGTTTTGTATCTACCATATTGTATGACTTTCCCTTCGATCTATAAGGATATAATATACTTATCAAAAGTAGAAGAATAGTACTGCCCTAAAATGGAAAACTGCGGTATCTGGAAAATTTTCGAAATTGAGATATGCCAGCTATTGGGCTCGTTAAACACTCATACACAAGTTACTGCAGCTTCAGAATGATTCTTCAATGCTTTATTTAGGGGGTCCCATTTGCAGTATCTGCAAAATCAGTAGTAACGCAAGGGCAATCTGCAGTATCTACCATTTTTCTCAGTTTTGTATTTTTGCAGATACACTGCAGTCTTCCATTTCAGGACAGAGTAGATATAACAAGTGTACACTGACTTTATACCATTATCTAAAAGTAACCCACTAATAATTCGAATACGTTATAGACTCTTAATATCAACAAATTCATTCCTCATATTCCATTCGCTAAAATGATTTCCTCATTCCCATATACCTCGCTATAATGATTTTCCTCGTTCCCATATGAATCGCTATAATGATTTTCCTCACTCCCATCTAACTCGCTAAAATGATTTCAATTTTTTTTTTTTTTTTTTTTTTTTTGTATTTTGTGCATCTTTTTAATGATAAGGTTACTCACAGATAGCTTGATTTTTATGGTGTAGCTTTTACTATTAAAAACAACATAACCAAATTTACGAATAAAAAAAAATAACTACGTCAGTTATAAGTAGCGTGGAAGCTAAAATTACATTAAAATGAAATGAACTGTCATATTACGCCACCGTTCCAACCAAGGATCTAGGCTCTCTCTCTCTTATTTAGTGACACAAAACATGAATAAATTAAAAAGATAAAATAGAATATGAGCAATTCCATCTCGAGTAACAAGAAACTACAACAAAAGCAAATATCGTATCACAAGGAAAAGTGCCTGATTCAAAAGAAACTTGAGAAGGACTGAAGCCATTTTAGTAAACTAATCCCCAATTACCCTTCGTCTGCAAATAACAAGGTGACCAAATGTAATACAGAAAGTCGTATGTGACCTGTGGGTATAGACGTAATTGCAAATCAAGCGACAATTACAAAACTTGGACACAGAATAGTATATGCAAGAAAAAACTGAGTTCCTGTTCGTTATCAGTGCTCCCTGAATGACAACTCATGCTTCTTATTCCCAAGGAGGAGAGAGAGAGAGAGAGAGAGAGAGAGAGAGAGAGAGAGAGAGAGAGAGAGAGAGAGAGAGAGATCCGTAAGTATCTGATACCAGTATCACATGCGTAAGTGTTTATATGTTGTCTTCCGCAATGTCGAGATAGTCTGATTCTATCCTGGCGTGGCAACATAAAAATATTTATGTTGTGGGATTGATAGCGAGACAAACGTGGTCAACGTTGCGGGTTCCAGGCACAACCTCAAAATAATATATATATATATATATATATATATATATATATATATATATATATATATATATATATATATATATATATGTCTAATTAGTGTTTAAATGTTTAATTAGTGTTTAAATAGTTTAATCTCTCTCTCTCTCTCTCTCTCTCTCTGCCTACTTCAATATGCTTTCTGCCAGCCAGTCAACTAAGAACCGTCACGAACGGTTTGAAATTACTGCAAAGATCTAACCATGAACAAGAACAAAAATACCAGTCAAGGTTTGTCATTCACTGATAAACAATTGATTTATCAAGGAGGTGCGAATGAGCACTGTACTCGAAATATTCAGTCACAACAACAGTGCGCACAGCCATACTGCCCTAAAATGGAAGACTGCAGTATCTGCAAAAATACAAAACTGAGAAAAATGGTAGATACCCCTTGCCTTAAAACTGATTTTGCAGACACTGCAAATGGGACCCCCTAAATAAAGCACTGAAGAATCATTCTGAAACTGCAGTAACTTGGCTATCAGTGTTTCATGAGCCCAATAGGTGGCATCTCTCAATTTCGAAAATTTTGCAGATAGTGCAGTTTTCCATTCTAGGGCTTTATATTCTTACCCTGGGAAACCAATAGACACGTCAGTTAGGAGAGGTTGAATTTATCGCTAACAAGACCACTATTAAACATTTAAAACAGGTAAAAGTAAAAATAATATGCAAAGCTGTCTTACCGGTTCGGTGTTACTAAGTTAGCTGTCGCTGACTCACGACAAAA
Source organism: Macrobrachium rosenbergii (assembly GCF_040412425.1). NCBI lineage: Eukaryota > Metazoa > Arthropoda > Malacostraca > Decapoda > Palaemonidae > Macrobrachium > Macrobrachium rosenbergii. The sequence continues at coordinate 29,325,667 of NC_089753.1, read as the reverse complement.
AAAAATAACAAATTTTCGTACAAATACGTCACTAATCACTGATATTCTCCTCTATTTCCTTCGCCACCTGTAGCGGAAGTTAACTTTCTCATTTTCTTTACTTCTCTGCTATATCCAAACGCCACTGTAGATCACCCAAGTGATTTCATCTTAAGAAGTAACGAAAACGGGTTTTTCTTTTCTCAACGAATGGAGAAATGACACTCAAACCAACATCTAATTTCCGCGCACACGATAAACAATCACTTCCAAACGCCAACCACGTGTAATGCACGGCGCGCAAGTGGGAACGAAGGTCGGTATGGCATACGGGGTGGGGTGGGGGAGTCAAGGATTGGGGGTGGTGGTGGTGGTGGTGCTAGGATCCCTCAACAAGGAACACTTCGAAGCATCCTTCCGACCGAGTAGGAACGGGCAGGAAGGACGACTGAGTCGAGCGAAGTCAAGTGAAGACTGAAGTTTCGGGTCAAACCATCTCTGGCCCTTGCTATCAAGAAGGGGTGAAAGGGGGGGTGGTGGGTGTGGGGTGGGGGGTATGGGGCGGAGGGTGCCCAGAGAGGGAGTGCCGCCGGACGGAGAGAGAGAGGGAGAGAGAGAAGCAAGGGCTGTTCTCCATGAGGCACAGAGAAGGGCACGGGGCATCCCCTAGGAGGGAGAAACCCCCAAGAGTTCCCTTCAAAGGGTGGAGTGCCCACTGCCCAAGAGAACCAGTTCTTGCAAGCCCCTTGCAAGGATAAGTTGACGGTCGTTCGACTGTTTACTTCGAGTGAGGTTTCCGCTGGCTGTCAGGAACTGTGTGTCAGTGTGGACAGAGGTGGGTCGAGTTTATGGGTCCAGGGTGGGATTTTTCTTCAAATGTGATTTTTACCCTTCTTGTCAATCTCCCCTCCACCTATATTGACATTCACATGATGATGATGATGAAGATATGTGAGAGAGAGAGAGAGAGAGAGAGAGAGAGAGAGAGAGAGAGAGAGAGAGAGAGAGAGAGAGAGAGAATATTCCTGCATAAGAACACCAGCTGAACTACTGTTGATGAAGGAATGGCTCAAAATCATTTCAAATTTGAATCACTAATTCGAAACAGAAAAATCCAAATAGACTACAATACTGTTAAGGAAATGAAACAAAAATGTTTTCTGTACATTGTATACTCAAGGCCACCGAAAATAGACCTATCTTCCGGTGGTCGCGGTATAATGCTGTATGAGCCGCGGCCCATGAACCACGGCTCGGTGGTGGCCTTTCCAATATCACTGCCAGAAGCACGATTATGGCGAACTTTAACCTCAAATAATATCAAAACTACTGAAGCTAGAGGGCTGCAATTTGGTATATTTGATGATTGGAGGGTGAATAACATACCAATTTGCAGCCCTCTAGCCTCGGTAGGTTTCAAGATCTGAGGGCGGACAGAAAAAGTGCGGACAGAAAAAAGTTCGGACGGAGAGACAAAACCGACACAATAGTTTTCTTTTACAGAAAACCAAAAAAAGCTAAAAGTAAAACACGAGTCTCCTCCACCATTTTCAACCACGAGCGCTATCAATCAAGTGCTGTACATGAATGCGAAAGCAATCGGTAACGAGAATACCAGAGAATGAGCAAAGCATCGCAGCAGAGGCCACCAAGCGAATGTCTAAATTCGCTCACGGATAAGGTTGTCCAAAGCCGTAAACTTAATCAAATTCACGCAAAGCAGAGAACTGAATTGAATTTAATATAGGATTTAGGCCAAAGGCCAAGCACTGGGATCCTTGAAGTCATTCAGCGCTGAAACGGAAACTGACAGTAAGGTGGTTTGGAATCAATTGTCAGAAGGTGGAAAGTAAAATGGAAGGAGTTACATGGAAGGAGGTACAGTAAAAGGAACGAAAGGGGTTGCAGCAAGGGGCCCTACGGGCCAAAGAGGCAGGGACCCCAAGGAAGTTCTGGACTGGACAGCGAACGTTGTCACTTTTGTCAATAAATTTGCTGCTTCCAAATATGTCTCTTCCTATTGATGCCATTGATGAACATAAGACAATCATTTCTATCAGACAAGAGTATTTGATCAGATCATGATAATATATTCACTTGTTTACCACTAATATACTGCGTCTACACCCAAATGAGCTTTTGCCTATTGGATTAAAACCTGGAAGCCATGATTAGTTTATGCTGTATGTAACTTAACTCGTATTGTACAAATACAAAGATACCAAGTCATCTTAAATGTACAGCGTCAAAATATTCTGAATGAACAGTCAGCAAAAATACACATTTCCTTTTATTTTAAACCCTGAATGAACAGTCTGCAAAAATACACATTTCCTTTTCTTTTTAATGTAAATTGCATGTGTTTACGTATGTTTGTGTAAATACACCCGAGGGGAATGTTACTTTGTATACCATTTACTCTCATGTTAATTGCATGTGTTTACGTAAGTTTGTGTAAAATATACCAGAGGGGAATCTTACTTTGTATACCATTGCCCTCATGTTAATTGCATGTGTTTACGTAAGTTTGTGTAATATACCCCAGGGGAATCTTACTTTGTATACCATTTACTCTCATTTGTGTACCTACACTCCCCGTACTTCCCACATCAATCTCCGCACCTACCTCCTCTTCCTTCCGCTCCAAAAACAACAATAACGAATTGCGAGAAAACATTAAGATGACTAACGACGACAGTAGCAACCGTGATAGCATTAGCAGCAGCTACAGCGGGGTGCGAAAACCGCCAAAAGGGTCTCGGCCCAGTTGGCGGGAAAAAATGAGATCACGTCGGGTGGCGGGAAGAAATAAAGGATTGATGGACACTAGTCTAAACCGCTTGAAAAGAAGCGCAGTTAACCATGAGAAAAACTGGGAAGAGTCGAACCTGGTTCCTTGGTCCAAAAAAAAATAAATAAATAAATAAAGATAAAAAAAAAAACAAAGTAAGGTTGACTTGGTCGGACAAGGAGGATGAACAGAAATGATATAATTTGAGATAAACAAATAAGTAAAAAGTGCGCTGAAGTTTCATCTGCGCAATCGAGTTTTCCGTACAGCCGCTACAGCGTGTAATCAAGGTCACCGAAAATGGATCCATCTTTTGGTGGTTGCTGCATAATGCTGTATGAGCCGCGCCAGTGGTGGCATGTCCTATATCGCTGCCAGAAGCACGATTTTGACTAACTTTAACCTTAAATAAAATAAAAACTCCTGCGGTTAGAGGGCTGCAATTTGGTACATTTGATGATTGGAGGGTGGATGATCACCATACCAATTTGCAGCCCTCTAGCCTCAGTAGTTTGTAAGATCTGAGGGTGGACAGAAAAAGCGCGGACGGACAGACAAAGCCGGCACAAAAGTTTTCTTTTCCAGAAAACTAAAACGACTTTCTACGATAGAAAGTATAGAGAATGGCCGGCAATTATAAATATGTTAAACAATTAGATGCCTGCACGCATACATGCTGTACACATTCTCATGTATGTGCATACTTCATACATACATATGCTACATGCATACACCTGTCTAATTACACAATAATATATATGTGTGTGTATACACAGGCATTGGGACCTGTCCTCCAATGGCTGTCGGCCTAAGAAACAGGAGATCAGCGCCTGCCCTATGAGCCTACAGAGTCCCAAGAAGACTAACTTTTTAACCAATACATATATACACATACAATTACAACCACACATACATACAGTACATATATATATACATACATACATACATACACATACATACATATATATATATATACACATACACTAGAACAAAGAAAGAAGAACAAACAGAGCGAGCCTCACACAATCACTGAACATCACATAGTAGCGTAGTCACACCCAGTCACACCTGACCAACAACTCCACAGTCGTACAGCCCAACTCCTTCTTACACATACATAATTAGAACCGAAAGATTTTGGGGAAAGGTTTCTTCTAATTTTCTTTAAAACGATTCAGAAACGAACAAATGTCATAAGTGAATAAATTTAGGGAACGTTCACACGTTGTATCATTTTTTATCTCGCCTAATCATAAACAATAAAAAATAGGTATTAAAAATGTGAGGAAGAGTAACAGAATCAAGACAAGTGTTGCAAAAGGAAAGTGGACAAGGCACGCTGATAATGACTATAAAAAAATTGAACTGAATTAAATATAGAATTTAGGCCAAAGGCCAAGCACTTGGACCTATGAGGTCATTCAGCGCTGAAACGGAAATTGACAGTAAAAAGTCTTGAAAGGTGTAACAGGAGGAAAACCTCAAAACAGTTGCACTATGAATCAATTGTTAGGAGAGGGTTGAGGAATTTTTATCAATAAAAAAAGAAAAAGGAAGAAAAAGAAATATGAAAAGAGGTACAGTTAAAGGAACGAAAGGGGTTGCAGCTAGGGGCCGAAGGCACGCCGCAAAGAACCTCAAGAAATGCCTACAGTGCACCGCACGAGGTAAACTGACGGCATTACAGGCCTACGGGGACTAAAGAAAATGGGAAAACAATGGACTACTCTAAAATCTAGAAAGAAACGGTATGAGGAAGGACAAGAGAGAAGTGAAAATACCATAATATCAAAATTAGCATTTATCAAGATGCGGGCTAATGCCTCTTCTAACGGGAACATCCCAGAGAGAACACACCAGTTACAATCCAGCGAGCGAAAGAGGAGGGACATTCCGCCGCCCTGCCCTGGAGGCCTTTGGCGAACCACCTTTGCTCAACTGTCCGCGGAGGCAACACGAGCTGGTACGCACACACACACAGACATAGAGCTTTCTGGCTTTCTGCAAACACAGCCTCTCCCGCATCTGTGTATACAGGCTACCAGAGGGGGGGGACCACTCTAAAACGCGCTTTCGACACGCGATATTTCACAGGTAATCTGTGTCACTTAGCGTGCGTTTTCACAAGCGCTCCATTTGCATAGATTTGCATAAAATGGGACCGCGACATTGGCTTCTTCTATTCAGGGACACGCAAGGCTTTCTGGCGGCAATTGCCTCACAATGAGCAACAAGAACATTAATTGTCCGACGGATCGTAACGACAAGGAAACTGCGTTCAGAAGTACTGTCGTACACGATGTGACAAGATTTAGCGCTCAGAAATATCGTCTTAGAAGATGTGACAAGATTGCGCGTTCAGAAATATCGTCTTACAGATTGTGACAAGATCACTCCTTTAGAAATATCGTCTTCGAAGGTGAGACAAGACTGAGCGTTCAGAAATATCGTCTTAGAAGAAATTACAAAAAAAAAAATACTAATGTAACTAAAATTTTTAAAGTAACCAAAATAGAAAAGTGCTCGTACCAAAATTTGCGCACGCTTGACTGAAAATCGCTAATAGCATAAAAAACGTTAAGTAAATTGTCTGGGCATTAATGCCCACTCCTGTACAAGCGTTAACAAAAAAAATGAAACGTTCTGCGGGGAGCATTTTCCGAGATGTAACCGAGTACCGGGACCTTTCCTTGAAAAAAGCGGGACGCCCTATCTTAAAAACTAACCATAGAATTTTCTTGAAAACAATCTCATTATGTTTCCCACACCCAAGTTACTAACATCTGCAGGATGTAGCTAAGTTAGCTAAGCTAACCTAGCCTAACCTAACATAACCTAACCTAGGGGCATGGCAAAATGAAACCGGGGCTAGTGCAATACTAGCATACATCTCAGGAATTTGCCTCCTGGGACAAAGGAGCGCCTTGGGGTACTCCACACAATAGCATCAAATCATTGCTTGAACAGCTTCAGACAAATTTTTTTTACACGACTGTGGAAGCACCTCATAAGGCAATCTGATAAGCTACTGGAACGTAGTATGCAGGGTGTGCTCACAGATGTGTTGCACCGAAAAGCTGCTTTCTACAAGCATTAGATGCTGAATGGTACCAGAGAGAGAGAGAGAGAGAGAGAGAGAGAGAGAGAGAGAGAGAGAGAGAGAGAGAGAGAGAAATGTAGAGAAAATCAAACATAAATAAAAATCAAACATAAATAAAGAGAGAAGAGAGAGAGAGAGAGAGAAATGTAAGCATAAGTAAAAATCAAAACATAAAAAAATCAAACATAAGAGAGAGAGAGAGAGAGAGAGAGAGAGAGAGAGAGAGAGAGAAATGTAAGCATAAGTAAAAAATCAAATATAAATAAAGGGAAACGAGAGAGAGAGAGAGAGAGAGAGAGAGAGAGAGAGAGAGAGAGAGAGAGAGAGAGAGAGAGAGAGAGAGAAATGCAAGCATAAGTAAAAATCAAACATAAATAAAGGGAAAAGAGAGAGAGAGAGAGAGAGAGAGAGAGAGAGAGAGAGAGAGAGAGAGAGAGAGAGAGAGAAATGCAAGCATAAGTAAAAAATCAAACATAAATAAAGGGAAACGAGAGAGAGAGAGAGAGAGAGAGAGAGAGAGAGAGAGAGAGAGAGAGAGAGAGAGAGAGAGAAATACATGCAAATGTAAAAAATCAGACTTATACCTTCATAAAGTAGAGAGAGAGAGAGAGAGAGAGAGAGAGAGAGAGAGAGAGAGAGAGAGAGAGAGAGAGAATGCATGCAAATGTAAAAACTCAGACTTACACCTTCATAAAGGAGGGAGAGAGAGAGAGGGAAATACTTACAATGCAAAAAAAAAATAAATAAAAATTATGATACCGCTATAAAATGACGGAAAATATACTTTCCTTAAATTCTGCTGCATGTAAACGGCCCTTATTCTTTCTTAACTAACCGAGGAGTTATTCGACATAAAAATTTGGGAAAAGTTTATAATATCGAATATATATGAGGTCTTAACTTTTCATTAGCGTCACACTTACAAAAAATTCGATAGATAATAAAATTCTATGGTAAATGACCCGGTTAGTTTTCATCCGTCCCTCTTTCATTGCAATGAAGATTATACACACACACATTATATATATATATATATATATATATATATATATATATATATATATATATATATATATAAATATATAATATAATTTATATATATATATACATATATATATATATATATATATATATTATATATATATATATATATATATATAATGTATAATATAATTTATATATATATAATATATATAATACATACACATACATTACATATGTATATATATATATATCACAGTAGATGTATATATATCATATAAATATATATAATATAAATATATATAAATATATATATATATATATATATATATATATATATATATATATATATATATATATATATATATATATATATATATATATACAGAAGTGGGCTCAACAAATAAAAAATGCGCTGAAGTTTCTACGGCGTTATCGAGTTTTCCGTACAGCGTATAATGCTGTACGAGCCGCGGCTAATGAAACTTGCAGGCACGGCCCGGTGGTGGCCCGTCCTATACCATTGCCAGACGCAGGATTATGGTCAACTTTAACCTTAAATAAAATAAAAACTACTGAGGCTAGAGGGCTGCAATTTGGTATATTTGATGACTGGAGGGTGGATGATCAACATGCCAATTTGCAGCCCTCTAGCCTCAGTAGTTTTTAAGATCTGAGGACGGACAGACAAAGCCATCCCAACAGTTTTCTTTTACAGAAAACTAAAAACAGACTTTAGGCCCAAAAGGCGAAACGGCATTTTTCTACACAAAACAAAAAGTTGCAGACGGATGTGACGTCATATTGCCAAGTAGTCTCCGGGACGTGAAACTCACATAAAAATGTCATTACGGAATGTCCCAAAAGAGGAGGGGGAGGGCCATAAGACTTCAAAAGTCATTTTCTAAAGGCCAGAGATATCTTGAAAGCTCATTCTTCGTAGGAATGATGCCGCAGAAACTTTCATTCGTATGCTTATTACGCTGCTATGACACGCGGCAAAAATACTTTGCTAAGTCATTTTGACGGAGGAAAGAATGCCCATATTCATAGGTCACAATGCCCATATTTATAGGTCGCTTGGAGAGTTGAATATGTCAAAAGAACGGGTGGGCACGCTTAAGATGCAATGCAGTCAAAATTACTAGAGGCCTAAGGCACGCTGCAAAGAACCTAAAGTAACGCCTACAGTGCACCGCATGAGGTGCACTGTCGGCACTAACCGCCCTGCGGGGCAGAGAGCAAGACGGTTCATCAAAGAACTACTGAATTATAATTACGGGCAATTAAAATCTTCAAAACTCCTGTTTAAACGCTTCATTTTCACTGAAGGAAATATTTGTAGAAGCTCTGATGACGAGCAGAATGAATACCCTGGAGAACTGGTAAGTGGACGTCTGGTAATTGAGTAATATAAAAGTAGCAGAAATAAGTAGTTTTTTGAAAAACCTCCAGACTCCTCTTCTGCGTAATATCTGTGTTGTTATTTAATTTTTTAATAGTGTGTGTGTGTATTTATTTAATTTTTTAATGGTGTGCGTGTTTATTTCATTTTTAATGGTGTGCGTGTTTATTTCATCTATTATTGGTGTGAGTTTTTATTTGATTTATTAATGGTGTGTTTTTATTTCTTTTTGTAATGGTGTCTGTGTGTTTTTATTTCATTTATTAACGGCGTGTGTGTTTTTTTCATTTATTAATGGTGTGTGTGTTTTATTTCATTTATTAACGGCGTGTGTGTTTATTTCATTTATTAATGGTGTGTGTGTTTTTATATCACTTATTAATGGTGTGTGTGTGTTCATTTATTAATGGTGTGTATGTGTTTATTTCATTTATTAATGGCGTGCGTGTTTATTTCATTTTTAATGGTGTGTGTGTTTTTATTTCATTTATTAATGGTGTGTGTTTTTATTTCATTTATTAGTGGTCTGTGTGTTTTTATTTCATTTAATAATGGCGTGCGTGTGTGAGCAATGGAATACAGAGTTAAGGCCAAAGGCCACGCACTGAGACCTAAGAGGTCATTCAGCGCTGGAATGGAAACTGACTGTAAAAGGTTTGAAAGGCGTAACAGGAGGAAAACCTCAAAGCAGTTGCACTATGAATCAATTGTTACGAGAAGGCTGAGGAAAGTACGATGGAAGAAAGAGAATATGAAAGGAGGTACAGTCAAAGGAACGAAAGGGGTTGCAGCTAGGCGCCTATAAGGAAGGCACGCTGCAAAGAACCTTTAAGTAAAATGCCTACAGTGCACCGCATGAGGTTCACTGACGTCACTAGCCTCCTACGGAACCTGGTGTGTGAAGCGGACCTGAATAACGATCATCTTTTAAGGTGAGAATTAATGAAAGCTTACTAAATCGGATATGGCCCCGTGTGTGTTAAAGTGTATTAGCTTGTGTTCAATTAACCCCTCCGGCGGGGTGGGGGCACAACCCCCGACACCGCCCTCTTCCAGAAAGGTGTTGGCTGGTTTAAAAAAAAAAGGTCAGACCTGTGAATAGCCGTATGATTGTTGAGCTAAGTGAGAATGAATTGCATTATCTTGACTCTGGAGTTTTGTTCGACGCGTTTTCCATTGACGTGTTGTATAATATAAATTAAAACCATATACACACACACACTACATATATATATATATATATATATATATATGTATATATAGGCCTATACAGTATACATATATATCATATAAATATATATATATATATATATATATATATATATATATATATATATATATATATATATATATTTATATATATAAATATATATATATATATATATATATATATATATATATTATATATATATATATAATGTGCTATATATACATATAAATATTCATACCACTCAGTTCTAAAGAAAATATTTACCACCACTTAATCGAAGCAACAACATTCAAAACTAGATAACAGTAACGTCCGAGTCCAGATAAAGTCAGATGCAGCCACAGCAAAATGCAACCGCGCCCCATCCGAAAAAAAAAAAAATCAAATAAAACCTAAGAAAGGTATTTCCTGCTGAACCTTTTAAGGCAGAACGGTAAAAAATAAAAAAAAGATAAAACCTAATTCTTAGAAGACCCGATTTACTCTTTTATTAATTGCATGTGATGAATAGGTTAAGCGAAGCGTGGGCGTCGGGAGAGTCAATATTGGAGATGAAGAAATAAAAAAATAAATAATAAATGCGCAGATGTTTCTTCGGCACAATCGAGTTTTCTGTACAGCGTATGATCAAGGCCGCCGAATGTAGATCTATATATATCTTGCGGTGATCTCGGTATAATGCTGTATGAGCCGCGGAACATGAAACTTTAACCACGGCCCGGTGTTGGCGTGGCCTATATCGTTGCCAGACGCACGATTATGGCTAACTTTAACCTTAAACAAAATCAAAATTACTGAAGCTAGAGGGCTGCAATTTGGTATGTTTGATGAATGGAGGGTGGATGATCAACATACCAATTTGCAGCCCTCTAGCCTTCGTAGTTTTTAAGTTCTGAGGATAGGCAGAGAAAAGTGCAGACAGAAAAAGTGCGAACGGACACACAAAGAAGGCACAACAGTTTTCTTTAGCAGAAAACTAAAAGAAAAATAGGAAAACTCATCGAGAACGATTACTGCACACTGTGGAGATAAAAGCCACATGGGAAAGTGAAAGAAAATAATAAAAAAAAAAGAATTACCAAAACAAATATGGCCTTTACATCTGCAAAAATAGATGAAACATTATCACCCAATGGTGATGACGAGTGAGATAATGGGCAAATAAAACCCCCGGGGGAAAACAATGAAACATATAAAAGTGTCAAAATAAACACAAGTTATCAAGCACCAAAGCTGGCAGAGATCCAAGATGGCACTGACCGGCTTAGCTTTGCTAACAATTCAAAGAGACCAGGAGGAGTAGTAAAAGATGAGGGGTTGGGGGGGACGTGCAGGAGGAAGGTGGGGTGGGCGGGAGGGGGGGGGAGACTAAAATAGCTACGCCCACCAAAGTAAAATTTGAAGCCAACAGTCTTTTCCTTGTTAAGCAACAGCAGTAGTAAAAATGCTTAAGTGCTTTCCATGCTGATGTTCCTGGTATTGTTGGTGTGACCAGCTTGCATGATGCATTTAAAGAATAGAACAGAATAGAATTGAACAGAATTGTATATAAAATTTAGGCCAAAGTCCAAGCTCTGGGACCTACGAGGTCATTCAGCGCTGAAACGGAAAATGCCAGCAAAAAGGTTTGAAAAAGGTGTAACCTCGCAGTTGCACTATGCATCAATTGTTATGAGAGGGTGGAAAGTAAGATGGAAGAAAGAGAATATGAACGGAGGCAAAAGTAAAAGGAATGAAAGGGGTTGCAGATAGAGGCCGAAGGGACGCTGCAAAGATCCTGAAGTGATGGCTACAGTGCACCGCATGAAGTGCACTGACGACACTAACACCCTACGGGCCGAATAACCAAGAGGGTTTAATGCTGTGGCTGAATCAATAACGAAATAATCGTAATTCATAATCATATGACGTACAGTGAACTGAGAATTATTTAGTAACCTTTTGTCATACCTGATCACAAAATTAACAATGAATGTAAACTACAAACCCAGCGTAGATGAATAAACAAACGAATTACCACAGACGCCATCAGACCCCCAGAAATAACAACTAAACAAAGCTTTATAGCGAATCCCCTAACTGAAGAAGTTCAATGCAACCGTCGATGCAAAATAGCACTGGCCTTAAGCATGGCATAGTCAAGTAATCCCCAGACCCGATATATCAAAGTACAGATGTAGAAGAGGTTTACATATGTGAAGACTGGATATGTGGGAGGAGATGGACTGTTAATTGCAGATTCCTGTCTTATGAGTCGGGTGACTTCAGTCGGGTTAAGGTACCACAAGCGGAAGAATAAGAGAGCAGGAACTGAACTGAATCTAGAATTTAGGCCAAGGGCGAAGCACTGGGACCAATGAGGTCATTCAGCGCTGAAACGGAAACTGACAGTAAAAGGGTTAAAAGGTGTAACAGGGGAAAAACCTCGCAGTTGCACTATGAATCAATTGTTAGGAGAGTGTTGGAAAGTACGATGGAAGGGAGAGAATATGAATGGCGGTACAGTAAAAGGAATGAAAGGGGTTGCAGCTAGGGGCCTAAGGAAGGCGCGCTGCAAAGAACCTTAAGTAATGCCTGACGGCACTAACCCCCTACGGAAGTTAACATAGCTTTTGACAAACCGATGATCACTTAAACATAGAAATAATATTCCCCTATACAAAAATTAATATCATTTATCCCCTAAGTCAATCAAAGGCCCTAAAAGACCCAAAATAATGGCATTTGTTAAAGAACTTCAAGTACTCTAACCTTAACCCTGACAGGCTTCTTTCACTGGAAGGTAAGCTAGTCTATGGACAAGACTTGGAAAAGCGGTTAGTTAGCAACTGGCGACCTATGACGTCACCCGGTGCTTAGAACCGGTAGTTAACACCTTTTAACAGCGATAACTGTACCAAATGAAAGGCATCTTAATGGTCATTCCTCCTGTAATAAAATCTGGTTTATCATCTAAAGCAAAAAAGCCAGTTGGAACGTATGGTATGTGTTTATGAAAATATTAGGCATAGCACAGTTTATTTTTTATGATTGGGATATGCGTGATTCGATTCCATACGGCAGCAGTCATAACTGATTAATTATTATTCACCTTCGACATAATCATCGCGGTCTGACATTCTACAGCTAAGTTATTAGCGAAATCATCATCATCAATTTCATTTTAAAAAAGTTTGCTAAAAGAAGTACAAGTCTTATCGTCATTAACATCTCCCCCAAAACGAAAACAATATGTACTCGAATTACTTAATATTTCAATTTAGGAAATCTGAAGAGCTAATTATACAATTATTAAACATCATAATTGACTACAGCTATATTCAGCAAGAGATATGACTGAATTTCAGGCCGTCCATCATGAAACAGGCTTCCTCCGAGTTCATCCAACGGGGTCATCTGAAGTGACCTCGACTCTAACAGACTGCTCTTATGAAGACGTATTATGTCCAAGGGCAACTCATGGCGGCAACGGCCCATCGAATCCCCCCGGGGGCATCGTTAGAGCAATGCAGATCCAGGCCGGGCGATATTCCCGCCAACCGCTCCGTGACAAAGCACTCATAACCACAAGGTGGCGGCACCAGATGGTCGGAGCCATCTGAAGCAGAGGCTCTCTATTTAATGAACTGAATTGAATATACACTTTAGGCCAAAGGCCAAGCGCTGGGACATATTAGGTCATTCAGCGCTGAGAGGAAAATTGACAGTTAAAAGGTTTGAAAGGTGTAACTGGAGGAAAACCTCAGATGGAAGAAAGAGAACTGAACGGAGGTACAGTAAAAGGGCTGCAGCTAGGGGCCGAAGGGACGCTGCAAAGAACCTTTAGTAATGCCTACAGTGCACCGCATAAGGGGATCTGATGCGAGGCTCTCTACTTAAGGTTCACAAATCCCGCAAGGGTTTAGTTGGACGGTTTCCTGTGAGCACATAGATTGGCTGATGACAACGTCAGCAAGACAGAGAGAGAGAGAGAGAGAGAGAGAGAGAGAGAGAGAGAGAGAGAGAGAGAAATGGGCAGTACTTCTCGCGCCCATTATGCTAATTTACCTACAAGAAAACAGCCCAAACTGAAGATAAGGCCTGGTTGCTGTGACTTTGGAAAAAAATACCTAAATTTTCGTGTTTAGCAAAGACCTTTGCGATGTCAGTTATAAACTGCGTACTAATATTTTTGCAGTTTCAAGCATTCATTAGCACTGACTTCGCCATAACTCTTACAACCCTGCATTCAATATAAGGTCAATGAGGGTCATGGTTAATGTTTGGGTTGGTGCCTCTAAGTTTGGAAGAGCACTCCTTCAAGTCTTCCTAAACAATTTATTGGTCTTTTATAGTTGTAGTTATTGCAGTGACAACAAAAAGCAGGTCAAATAGAATGTACCGAGTGTTGGGTGCGTAGTCCAAGAACCAACTTCTAGTGGTTACTGGGTTAAATGATGGGCGTAGTGTTACTAATTGGTCGTGATGTGCTTCTTGCATCTTGGTAAGTCATCACAGGCTAATTAATGGTCGCTCTGATAACGCTGCAACCAGAAGCGCGGTGAAAAGTCGTTGATAATCCTTCAGCATCAAGTCAATGCTCGTGATAAAATTAAATGTACAAACAGGCAAAAGTGTAGCTGTTGATATCACAAAGGTTGATCTTCAGCATTGCTTATTAAAAAGGATATATGTACTATACTCAGCAACTTTTATATTCAGTGTAATAAAGGGAAAAGACGGTTCATTTAATATGTATGTGTACTTTTTGTTAGTCTTCTGTAAAAGAAAACTATCGTGCAGGCTTTGTCTGTCCGTCCGCACTTTTTCTGTCCCCAGATCTTAAAAACTACTGAGGCTAGAGGGCTGCAAATTGGTATGTTGATCATCCACCCTCCAGTCACCAAGCATAGCAAATTGCAGTCCTCTTGCCTTTGTAGTTATTTTATTTACGTGCTTCTGGCAACGATATAGGATATGCCACCATCGGGGCGTGGTTAAAGTTTCATGGGTCGCGGCTCATACAGCATTAAACCGGGACCACCGAAAGATAGGCTTATTTTCTTTGGCCTTGATTATACGCTGTAGCGGCTGTACAGAACACTCGATTGCGCCCAAGAAACTTCGGGGCATTTTTTACTTATTACTTTCATCACTGATTCAACGTGATTCGTTCTGTATACTCATAACTATTTCAGAGTCACGGGCATACAGAGTATAGTAGAGTTCATATTTCATTGACGCCAGCTTGATTTTTTCTTAATATCTATGTGAAAACCACGGCACCTATTCAAGTGAGATGCGATTCACCTTCCGTTCAGCGAGTACAACGAATCCTTTTCCTTTCCTCGTTGCAATGGAATGGAATACAGAGTTTAAGCTAAAGATAAACCACTGGGACCTATGAGGTCATTCAGCGCTGGAAAGGAAACTGAGAGTAGGTAGGTTTGAAAGGTGAAACAGGATGAGAACCTCACAGTTGCACCTTAAAATAATTGTTAGGAAAGGGTGGACAGCAAGATGGAAGAAATATCAGATGAATGGGTGTACAGTAAAAGAAATGCAAGGGGTTGCAGCTACGGGCCGAAGGCACGCCGCAAAGAACCTTTAGTAAGGTGTACTATCGGCACTACACTCCTACGGGGGGTAAGTACATAGAATCCTTCTTCTTTCCTCCTGGAGAACAACCACTAAACAAAAAGCTCTTCCCCCTCTACGTCACAGCCTCCAGCAGAGTGAAATATCGGAGGGAATAAATCTCTGAAGGCTTGCCAATGCCAGCAGGGTGATTGTGGGATTGTCGGTATGATGCAAGATCTATTATAGCTTTATCTAGTAAATGTATTTGTCGACGACGCCGGGGCTTGATAATTTCATGAAGGTTAATTTGGCGTCTGCAAGGTCCTACTATCCATGACTCCAGGGTGAAGGAAAACCACCTTTTGGAAGGTTCTACGCGAAGGTAACTCCAGAGGACGCTATAATAAATGGTATGTCATTACTAATCGCTGTGAGTTTATATCTTTCTTTAGTTGAGCCCGAAGAGAATATAATTATATACTGTATATATATATAATGTGTGTATATATATGATAATTTTTTGTTGCGCAAGCAGTACAGAATACCTGCGCGTATATGAGCAAGGCAAACACTCACATACGCACACAAACACAAAAAAAAAAAACTGAATATCAAGGGACAGTCAACTTCCAGAACTCAAACCTTTACCAAAATTCAGAGAATGGTAGTACACCAAAGGCCTTTGCCTTAAGTTCAAGACTACGCAGCAGATTTTTATTGAGCCATCTCAACTGCAGAACATGCAATGAAACTATAAACGTCTTTTGATTCGGCGCCAAGCAATAATGACAGCCTCAAGTGGTGTTGGAAACGTCAGATTCGCAGCTGAACGACCGTAAATAAGACAACTAAGGAACCATAAATTCACCTTACAAGGGACACCACCGAAGCGATGGAAAACCCACAAAGTCATCACCATACTTCTCATTTGCACTCTTCGAACAATTAATCCTATTACTTTCATAGCTATTTCGAGTGGTTCTCCTGAGAGAGAGAGAGAGAGAGAGAGAGAGAGAGAGAGAGAGAGAGAGAGAGAGAGAGAGAGAGAGAGAGATTCCTATATAAGTAGGATGAGGATTACCTCGTCGAGGTAATCCTCATCCCCTTTTGATGGTATACATTTTGACAGAGCGGTGAACACTGACTATTTCTTTCTCTCTCTCTCTCTCTAGCTGCGACCAACAGTTGTCTGATAACTAGGTACGTAATTCACTACCTATACTTGCCCTAAAATGGAAGACTGCAGTATCTGCAAAAATACAAAACTGAGAAAAATGGTAGATACTCCCTTGCCTTTCTACTGATTTTGCAGATACTGCGAATGGGACCCTCTGCATACTCTTGGAAAGCACTAAAGATTCATTCTGAAGCTGCAGTATAACTTGTGTATTTTGTGTTTCACGAGCCCAATAGGTGGCATATCTCAATTTCGAAAATTTTGCAGATACTGCAGTTTTCCATTTTAGGGCAGCATAAGTCAAATGAGGCACAGAATTTTTAAAGGGACGCGCCCACCTGTCCCTCCCCGTCCTGTTCTGGATTCGAAAACGTGTTGTATGGTCGTCAGCTAGACGAGCTGCCACCCAGAGAGAGAGAGAGAGAGAGAGAGAGAGAGAGAGAGAGAGAGAGAGAGAGAGAGAGAGAGAGAGAGATTCTTAAAGTTAAAGCACTCATCTTTCCAGTTTTACGAATTACTAACTCTAGAAAGAAGACGGAGTAGACCAAACGAACTCGAGATGCAAATATAAAATTACGTCTAGACATCCAGGTTAACAAAACTGGTGCACAATGTGTGTAGTCATGCACATCTGAAGTGGGCCTTTCATCGCCATTTTTAACTGGGTCATTCTCGGTCCACTTCGCTTCATTATATCTATCTAAAGTCGCCTTGTTTGCTGTCTAATGAGCATTACATGAATTAAGATCAAACTGCTTCAGACAGGATTATCTTACCAAGTGAATGTGAAAGCGCATTTGCATAAAGACAGGTTCTCAGATTCCAATGGTATGTATAAAGCGTGAAGGCTACCGTGTGTAACACACACATGCATGCATAGTTATACTGATATTCAATTGAATATACAATTTATGCCAAATGCCAAGCACTGGGACATATGACGTCATTCAGCGCTAAAATAGAAATTAACAGTAAAAGGTCTGAAAGGTGTAACAGGAGGAATACCTCGCAGCTGCACTATGAATCAAATGTCAGGAGAGAGTTGAGGAAAGTAAGATGGACGAAAGAGAATGGGAACGGAGGTACAGTAAAAGGAACGAAAGGGGTTGCATCTAGGGGCCGAAGGCACGCTGCAAGGAACCTTACGACCATGTTTTGAAAGCTGGATGAGGTTTCCATCTGTTCCGCAGGTGCGAATTTTTAAATCGGGTTTGCCCTGGACTTTCGGATTCACTGAAGCTTATTCAAGCTTATTCATCTTGTAAATACAACATTTATTTACTTATTTATTATTATTATTATTATTATTATTATTATTATTATTATTATTATTATTATTATTATTAATTTATTTATTTATTAATTTATTTTTATTAATTAATTAATTACTAATTATTAAAATATAATTATAATGATTAATTATTATCTATTAACACTTCGTCTGTTTTTTACAATTTGTATAAATAACATTGACTGACAGCCATCAACATTATATCCAGCGTAGTTAAGCCCTCTCTCTCTCTCTCTCTCTCTCTCTCTCTCTCTCTCTCTCTCTCTCTCTCTCTCTCTCCGGTTTTATCAATCAAAAGCAGTAATAAACACTGCCACATTTAGCTACTAATACTTTCGGCTTGTGTTGGCTAAGCCTCAAATATCATTCCCCGAGGCATTTAAACCTAATAAAAAAAAAAAATAAAAGAACAGGTGGAGAAGATATGAGAAAATAAGAACGAGAAAGCAGAATGAACAGACAGGAACCACGGAACACTTATTGCAGTGCCAAAAGTGGAACCTGAAACTGAGAACCTCCCATCGAGGACGCAAGGAATGTATTCAATGGGGGAGATGCGGCTACAAAAGTAAGAAAACCTCATTTGCCAAGCCAATGAAGATAGTGCGAGCGGCTTCGAGACGGACACTGTGGCCTTTGACGACAACAAACAGCGTCGTAAATGGAGGCTGGATTAGGAGTGCTGTCGCAGCTCGGCGACTTGAGAAGGATTCAGCAAAAAGGCTGGTCTCTCCTTCCTCCCTTCCTCCCTTTCTTCCTTCTACTGGCTGGAGGAATGTCGCCCAAACTTTCCCCCCTCACCTAAAAGGATTTGTCGAGGATCAAACTCTGACCCTTTTTTTTTAAGGCATCGCACATTTTTCCGAAGAAATCGAGAAATTCGTTTTTCGTGACGAACACAAACTCCCACTCATATTATATATAAATATATATAAATATATATATATATATATATATATATATATATATATATATATATATATATATATATATATATATATATATATATATATATATATTTATATATCTTTATATATACTCCTCGGGCAACATATATGAAAATATATTATTCCCGAGGTAGAGTGAATAAAAAAAAACAAAGAGTGAATTGGATATCAAAGGACGTTTGTAGCTTAATGCTTGTATATGAATCACGGTGATGTGATAAAAATAATTTCACCTGTCACAAGTGAATATTTACAAGTTCCGTCATATTCAGCTGGCTAAAACACACACACACAGAGAGAGAGAGAGAGAGAGAGAGAGAGAGAGAGAGAGAGAGAGAGAGAGAGAGAGAGAGCCTAACCTGAACCCATCACGGCGTAATCAACGACACCCAAAACCAAAACAGTAGTCCGAAGTGGGCGTCGACCCGAGCAGTAAAATGTTAATCACGCAGGGTGCCATCGGTCTGTCAGATTCCTGAGCTGTTAAAGATGATATATTTCGTGCTTACTGTCAGCGCTGATCATAAAGATTAAAGGACAGCAACAGCGTCCATATGGCCGAAGGGAAACCATTACGTGTTGCAAGTAATGATGAAAAATCGAGCAATGACTAGAATTATTTGGAGTATATAACCCCTTGATGGAAACTTAAATTTTCTCAATGTGGAAAACATAACATTTCTCTAAACTGACAACTGTCAGAGGAATAAAGACCATCAGTTAATAAACGTAAATAGCGAAAGCTGAATAATTCGCAAAAGACTGAATAACCGCGTAAAAAATGAGAAATGCAAACAAAATTTTCAAAATATATACCTAGGGCTCATAACCACAAAAACGCAAGTTGCTGTAGTTTCAGAATGATTCTTCAAAAATGAGAAAAAGGGGTCCCATTTGCAGTATCTGCAAAATTTTCGAAATTGAGATATGCCACCTACTGGGCTCATGAACTACTAATACACAAGTTACTGCAGTTTCGGAATGATTCTTCAATGCTTTCCACGAGTAATTAGGGGGTCCCATTCGCAGTATCTGCAGAATTTTCGAAATTGAGATATGCCACCTATTGGGCTCGTGAAACACTAATATACAAGTTACTGCAGTTTCAGAGTGATTCTTCAATGCTTTCCACGAGTATTTAGGGGGTCCCATTTGCAGAATTTGCAAAATCAGCAGTAAGGCAAGGGAGTATCTACCATTTTTCTCAGTTTTGTATTTTTGCAGATACTGCAGTCTTCCATTTCACGGCAGAGTGCCCCACGACTCCTACCAGTCGGAAACAGAGATCTAGTGTCCTTAACTTAAAAAATGTTGCAATGGCAATGATAAAGACCTCAAGACGACCGGAAAGGTACAACAATCACGAGAAAAGCATCTGATCCCCTCATATAATAAAAATTCTCCCGTTCGGAACCTCATACACCAGAACATATGGCCGCCCGACCAACCAACTTCATAAATACCACGTGACTTACGCTGAACGTCACTCAATCCTCGTTATATAAATTCAGACCTAAAACTACGAGCGAATAGGATCGACTCTCCCACAGCCACAGGAGGGAAGCACGAGCCCTCTCGCCCCGTAAATTAACCTTTCTCTTCTCTCCCTAAAGAAGTCCCGGGTCACTCCGAAAATGCCCGCGGTTTCGTGGGACGTGCGGGCCTGAAAGCCTCGTTAAGGAGGTGGGGGCAATTCCTGACACACTCATAGAAGCCTTGCTGAAGTTACGCCGACGTTTATAGTGAACTGAACCGCTAATGGGAGCAGATATACGGCTTCGGGGGTGATGTGGGTTATGCCATTTTTGGGGAAACAGCGCTGAAGAATTGGGATGTGAACGCTCTCCTTTGATGCGCCTCATCTGACTGATTTTAATGGCCCGCGTCTGTAAGAGGATCGTTCCAATTTTGGAAATGTTAGATTATAGAATTTAGGCCAAAGGCCAGGTGCTGGGGGCCTATGAGGTCATTCAGCGCTGGAAGGGAAATTTGCAGTAAGGGGGTTTGAAAGGTGTAACAGGAGGAAAACCTCGCAGTTGCACTAAGAAACAATTGTTAGGAGAGAGAGAGAGAGAGAGAGAGATAAAAACGTTACTTCGATCTCACCATTAAACAGTCCCCACGCAAGTCCAAAACCACCTTAGCAAAGAATGTAAATAACATTTCTTTTACTGGAAGTAGACGCAGTTCCTCTCTCTCTCTCTCTCTCTCTCTCTCTCTCTCTCTCTCTCTCTCTCTCTCCAACCACTTTTCACCAAGTTTCTCGTGTCAGTCTCTGTCTCAGCCCCTCCTGTCTCTCACAGTGCCAAGATCTCGTCACTTCTCTCTCGAGGCATCGGGGTCGAATTTGGTGACTAATTAGTCACCAAATTCGACCCCGATGCAACGATCATCATATGGTCTGAGAAAAAGTATTTTGAATTCTTTTATTTTCGCTTATATGCTTTTATTTCGAAGGGGGAGGGAAGAGGGAAGGGGAGGGGGAGCACACAGCTAAATTAACACTTGTTCATGTGCTCCTGAAAGGGGGAGGGGAGGGGGAGGAAGGAGGAGGACACATCTTAACATTTGATCGCCCGCTCCGGAAGGGGGAGGGGGATGGAAGAGGGAAGGGGAGGGGGAGGACACAGCTTATACTAACACTTGATCGTGTGCTCCGGATGGGGGACGGGTAAGTGGGAGGGGAGGGGAAGGGGATGGAAGAGGGAATGGAAGGGGAAGGGAAAAGGGGAGGGAATGGAAGGGGGAGGGAAGAGGGGAGGGAAGATGGAAAGGGAGGGGAGGCCTCAGCTAAATTAACACTTGATCTTATGCTTCAGAAGGTGGAGGGGAGGGGAGGGGATGGATGAGGGAAGGGGAGGGGAGGACACATAAATTAACACTGGATCATGTGCTGTGGAAGGGCAGGGGAGGGAAAGATGGGAAGAGGGGAGAGAGGGGGGAAGGGGGAGGGAAGAGGGGGAAGGAAGAGAGGGGGAAGGGAGGGGGATGGAAGAGGGAAGAGAGAGGAGGAGGAAGAGGAAGGGGACACAGCTAAATTAACACCTGATCGTGTGGAGGGGGAGGGGAAGGGGAGGGAAGGGGAGGGGGAGGATGGGGAGGAGGAAGAGGTAAGGGGAGGGGAAGGGGAGGGGATGAGGGGAGGGGATGGGTGGAAGAAGGGAATGGAAGAAGGAAGGGGTAGGAGACTGAAGAGGGAAGGGGAGGGGTAGACACAGCTAAATTAACACTTGATCATATGGAGGGGGAGGGGGAGGGGGAAGAGGGAAGGAAGGGGAATGGGTAGAAGGGAGGAATGGAGGAAGAAAGGGGGTAGGAGACTGAAGAGGGAAGGGAAGGGGAGGACACAGCTAAATTAACACTTGATCATGTGCTAAGGAGGGGAGGGGAGGGGGGTTGATGAGGGAAGGGGGAGGGGTTATAGAGAAGATAGATTCTACCGAGTCAAAGAAGTTGTGTGTGGAAAATCCGAAGTTTCATACAAATCCTGAGATACTGGAAGAGGTCACTGTAGGGTCACTGGAGGTCACTGCTGACCTACTGATCATGTTAAGGTTGTATTGTCACCGGAATTGAGTAACCAAACAAAATTTCAAGTCCATCGGACGAAGGAACCTGGTCGAAAACTGAGTTACAAGATTTGACCCAAACAGCGACAGACAGACGCAGAAGTCAAGTTAAATAAAATCATGTAAAAATGAAGTTGCCCTCGGCCTCAATCAGGACATGGAGCGGATCAGCGAATGGTGTAGTTGGTGGGGTATGAGGCTGAACTCCAGTAAAACAAAAACACTGATGATTAGCAGATCTTGTACAGATTTTCCACCTCATCCTCCCCTCCAGATGGATGGAACTCTGCTGAATAAGTCTGAAGCTTTGACTATTCAAGGTATAACTTTTGACTCACATCTTACTTTTGAGAAACATCTAAAAAAGTGTCAGCAAAAGCTGCACTAATGTTAGCTATTGCACAAAAGACCTCATATATTTGCAACAGTGATAAAATCAATGCATCCTGTTTTAGGTCATGTGTCCTTCCTTTAGTAAAATACTGTTCTCCAATATAGATGTCTGCTTCTGCCAGAGATTTCTCTCTTTTAGATAGAGTGGTTCGTGGTAAGTTTCTGTTTCCTAATACCAGCAGTTATGACTTCGACCATCGACGGATGGTCTCTCGTCCATTTTTCACATGTTGTATTTTAAAAGAGCTCTTTCCCATCCTCAACTGACCCCTCATTCCCTACTGCCTGCCGTGATTACCAGTTAAAATTTAAATTCCGTGATTACCAGTTAAAATTCAAATATCAGCAAGGTTGACGAAGGCACCTTGATTCATCTGTAAGGTGTCAAACAGTGGCATTCAGGCATCAGTCTAAATGGTAACCATAACCCATCAACTTACCCCTCAGAAATTTTGTTTTGGATACAAAAAGTGCACTTCATATGGCAGGAAACAGTACCTCTGCCTTGCACACTCATTTACCTTTGTGGTTTTTCTTTTAATATATCCTAATTCTTGTGTTTAGGATCTTTGCTGGTGAAGCTCATCTACCCTAATATATACTAATTATTGTTCCAACGTCCGTGTGACAGTCACATTGCCGGCTGAACCGCAAAAAACCACAATGGGATCAAGGAAAATTTAAGATTTTTGGCTGGAAAATCTCAACCAGGAAACTGTGATACTACCTGTTACAGAACAGTAATCCCTCGTTACTGTAGACTCTTTAGCAAAGGAATCACCAAAATCCACAGGCAATAATTACAGTATTTTTTTTCCTTAAAAACTTTGTCATGTCCAAAAGGTCAGAGTCACACGTCTTGCAAGGTGATTTTTAACTACCGAGTTAGTAAATGGATGAGATATTAAGGTACTAGTGGGTGAAACCTACGTCAGTAGTGGTGCTGCATGCTACTGTTACATTAAAGGAGCCAAAATCCTTTAATATGTACCACCGCCAGGTTTCCACGTGCAGAGGCCACCAGCCAGACACAAAACTGATACTGTAGTTAGATTTCAAAGTTTAAGATCAAAATGATAAACTGCAAAATATTTTTAATTATGCATTATAAATGTATAAACACTCATTTCATGTCTCCCTGGGGCTCACAACTACTGAATGGGATGATAGTGTGATGCAAGGCAACATTCTAAAGATCTTAATAGGATTAATGTTGGTCTCATTGTCAGTCTGCATTTGAAGTGCGTACTTTACCTCTACATACTCCATCTGAAAAAGAAATAAAAACCAATTAATATGTAGTACAACACTGAAAAATCACATACTTTTAAACAGAAACAGGAGCCTCATTACACAGAACTACCCTAACATTTTGGAAAAATTATATTTCAAGCAAACTACTTCACACATGGCTTCCTTGGCCTACACTCTCTAATGATCTTGCCATAACTGAAGACTTCTGTCTTTAATCCTATACAGAAATCTTTGAGATGGATATATGAACAGAAGTGCACAATGTGGGGTCAAAGCTCTAGCAGGGATCCAAGGACACCTGTAGCCTCTTACTCTACTCTATCTGGCATTTGGGATGACAGTGTGATAGCGCCCCAGGCATAACTGACACTGACCTTCAGAGGGGTCACTCAAGTTGAGAAAAACCTTCAAGACTCATTAAATCCCTAGTGAAAGGTGGGGGGATTGTTAGACAGAAGAAAGCTAATTCTGGCTAAAACCAACTGATGCATTCAGATTCTGGCTCTATCTCACCCTTCCCTGTTAAAAGGGAACACAGAGGGAGAGTTATCTTACAATCTATACCAAGACTGCGTGCTCAAAGCGATACTTTCCTGTCTGTAATTGGTCCTGCCTTCACTACCTTTTAAACCAAAGAGTATTTCTGAAAGCCTAGGGATGGGCCCACACCCCTGACTTAGTGCGCTCTTGTAAAGTTGGGTGATGGATGTTCTCCTTAAATGGAGTCAAAAGCTCATATGATCACCTACATACTCCTCTTGTGCTTGTCTGTGTTACCAAAAAGGATGCAGAGCTTGCCCTTTTCAATTAACATCTTATTATTAGCACTGGCCATAAGAGCACCTTGTCTGGGACACCAACAATGAAGTCTTGGAGGGAGGGTATTGATAAAGTTCTGAATTACTCATCAGGTGTTGATGGGTTCTAAGTTTGTGCTACAAACTCAGGAACTAAGAAGTTGAGGGATCCCAATAAAATTTATAGAACTTTTCTACAATGTCACTCATTTCCTAATTATATTATGAAGTTAAAATGAATACTGTAAAGGAAATATGTACCTCTTAGATATTCAAGTACTGTAGTCTTCAGTTTTACCCTTTGACCATTCAAAATCATCAAAAATACAACAAAACCGGTGAAGGTAAAATCTGTATTAAGCCATTAACATATTTTGGACTTGTAAATACTTTTCTACGATTTTATGTGCACTATAAACATTTTTGATGTTCAATTTGTTCAAAAATGACCAAACCTCACCTAACCTAGAGTATACATAAACATTTTCAATGTTCAATTTGTTCACATATAACCTGACCTCACGTACCCAGTCCTTACCCTTAATCCAAATGAGAACTAGCAAGGATAGGCTAGTTTTGTTTTTCCCCCACACCCAGAAACCCTGCTTTACCACTATGGTCCCTGGAATTGTAGGATATGTAAGGGTGGGGTCCACAAATCCTATCTCTAAAAGTACTCTTTGGCAAATGACACTGGGCCCACACAAGAAACATTGAAAACACATTGAAACAAGAAAATATTTTCAAATCCACAACCTAATAATGGTATATAGTAAAATACTACCTATTAAGGATGATAGGACAACCTATAATATGATGTATCCCTGTAGCTTATGCTAATCGGCCTTTTAGTTCCTCGCCGGGTGAGCGGGTTCCGTTCTCAGCTACCACTCTGTTGGCCGCGAGTTCGAATCTCCGACCGGCCAGTGAAGAACAAGAGGAATTTGTTTCTGGTGATAGAAATTCATTTCTCGCTATAATGTGGTTCGGATTCCACAATAAGCTGTAGGTCCCGTTGCTAAGTAACCAATTGGTTCTTAGCCACGTAAAAATAAATCTAATCCTTCGGGCCAGCCCTAGGAGAGCTGTTAATCTGCTCAGTGGTCTGGTTAAACTAAGATATACTTAACTTGTAATCCCTTGTCCTTGCCTAGTAAACTAATGTTTTCCAGCTGTTGGCCTATAAGGGAGAAAATCAACATGCTTTTTAGATATGGGTTCTGTAGTTTTAGTAACTATGGATAACCCCACATAGCCTAGGATAAGGTAGAACTAAGCAATAGCTCCGCATTGGGTATTAATTTGGAAAATGATCTTTCCTGCAGCGTTTTGGTCTCCTATCAACCATTTACTGTTTTTTTGTGTTGGTCGACTGTAATTAACCTCAGAAGTTGTATGCTGGCCATCCTGGAATGCTATAATGCATGCGCAGTGTTACAGGGGAACTTTTGGAAAAAAGTGGAGTTAACCTCGGCTGGGGTCCGCCCCCCGGCTAAGTATCACAGCCTACTACGTTAGGTTAGGTTAGGTTAGGGTATGTTAGATTAGTATAGTTCCTTTTATAATAGACTAGGTTTCCTTAGCCAATCCCTTCTTGAACATACAGCTCCCTAGCCTAATGACTTGCACATGCACGGAACCATTCCATAACAACAACGTAACAGGCCGATCTTTCTCCCAGTGATTTCCCCCACCCAAAACCCCACATTCCCAAAGTCCCCCAACTATGTTGGATAGTTATCAGGTTAATAATAATTGATGGACAATAAACACCACCACCTCCTTCATCAGCAACACTAAAAGGGTAAAACTTTACAATAGTTGCGCAGCCTGGCTCCCACCAGTCACTGACTGCGACAGGTTACCACCTTTCTTGGGGGTGGGGCGGGGTTCAGGTCAGGCCACGTCACCCTAAGTTAGATTAGGTGGGTAAGGTGTGGTAGCAGGTCAGGACATGGCATTATAGGAAAATTTATGTATGAGGAACCTGTCCCAGTCGACGTCTGGGGGAATCAGGCCACGCAACTATTGTAAAGCTTTACCACTAAGAAAAATCAATTTCCAAGGTAATAGTCCGTGCAAAGCTCTTGCTCAGAAATAAACATAATACTATTAGGGATGATAAGACAACCTATAATATGATGCATCCCTGTAGCTTAGGATAATAATTGGCCTTGTAATCCCTTTATCATTACCTAGTAAGCTAATGGGCCTGCTTTCCAGCTGTTGGCCTGTAAGGGAGAAAATCAACGTAATTTTTTGACGTGGGTCCTGTAGTTTTAATAACTTTGGATAACCCAACATAGGGTAGACAAGGATTACAATGGTTTCCCGATGGGATTAACCCACTAATAGCCTACACAGATAGCCTAAGCTACTTGGAAACTAAAACAGTAATCTGAAATACGGAATACACGAGTTTAGTCAGAAAAATACATGTTAGTACAGCCCTCTCCTTTATATTTACCAGTGATTTACTTGTTCGATGAAGAATTTGTATTTCGCAATTTAATGAGCACCTAAAGACCAGTCCACACTAGCGGGCAATCATATGCGAGAGAAAATATGAACAGGTGGAAGTGACCGAGGGAACGGCCAATAGCGTGGACGGCCATAAGGATATAAGCATACTGGTGGTGCCCATGGGCATTTGGCATGTCTAGACTACACCTTACAAATATAACTATCAAAAACCAAAGTGACATATTTTAATCAGAATAACCACTTACATAAATCCTTAAGAAACGGCGGAACATTTGGCTGAAGTATTGCACAAAATAAAACACGCACAAGACGAGCATAAAATAAAAACAAAGAATAAAATCTCGAAATACGATCGTCAGCGGTCGATCGTACGCCAGTCTGGCTAGTGGTATATACCCTAAATCAGGAATGAGGATCCATGGTCCATGGATCGTGCAAAAGGTCGTTGTTTTCAGAGAAAATCAGGAATGAAGCCAAATTTTGTGGTTTACTAATCTTTCAAATAACATCTGGTTATTTTTAATAAAAGCGCGTGTAATTTACAGATATATCAGATGTCAGTCACCGTTGCTAATCAACAGTAACTACTCCAGATGTAAGATACAAGAGTATCAAAATAGATATGCTCTATAGGAAACGCCTCCTAGTCTATGGACTCTTTGGAGAGAGAGAGAGAGAGAGAGAGAGAGAGAGAGAGAGAGAGAGAGAGAGAGAGAGAGAGAGAGAGGGGTGCATGCAAATTTTAAAAAATCGAAGTTATGACAGTTATAAAGCAGAGAGAGAGAGAGAGAGAGAGAGAAGAGAAAAGAGAAACAAAATGTCAAAAACAAACTTATACCTTCATAAAGGAGAGAGAGAGAGAGAGAGAGAGAGAGAGAGAGAGAGAGAGAGAGAGAGAGAGAGAGGCGCCATCCCAGTTATTTCCATGACTAACCTTCATGTGATATTTGTTTCACCTTGGTGTAAATCCATCTATTTATATCAAAACATTATTTCATTACTCACAATACCCCCAGGAGTGCAGATTTTAAAGTATAATACAATTATTGGCCTCAACATTTACCACTTTCAAAATAATGTCTCGCAATCTTACTCTTTGATATCTCGTGAAATCACAATCTTACATATTTTCCAGAATGGTTTTATTACAGTTAGCTGGACCTTCAGATTGAAGCCATGTATGTATTAAAAACAGACTTACGTACAGAACAAATGATACTTTAGTTTGTGGTATGTTACATTTCCTGAACTGATTAAAATTCTGGATACCTTGACACCATAGCAAAATGGAATTATTATTATGGGCTAGTCATTGCTTGCCAACTTTTTGCTGTTATAATAAGCTAATGTGATTCCCGATAAAAAAACAGAATTATATATATATATATATATATATATATATATATGTGTGTGTGTGTGTGTGTGTGTGTGTGTGTGTGTGTGTGTGTGTGTGTGTGTGTGTGTGTGTGTAGTATACATACACAGGTCTCAGAGTTCTCGGCAAATTCAGGGTCTTTTTTCCTGATTAATAGCTCGTACCAGTATGATAATCGGCAGTGACGTTGGATTGATTTAAAATTGTTAATTAGGCCTATCTCCAAATAGACAATGTTTTTACAACAATAATTACGGTGATCTGATAATGTTGTACTCCACACCTTTCCTCCCTCATGGCCTAAATCCAATAACTTGACAGGGTATAGAGGCACCATATCTAAATGTCCATGATATATGAAGGGAAGAACACTTTCAAAATCTATGTCTATTCTAAAAGACTCAGTGACGGAAAGATATAGAGAGGATGGAGCTAACGTTATTCTAGCCTATCATCATGGTACGTTTTCTGAGATGATAAACAGTAATAGAAAACTGTAACTGAATTATTTAAGATAAACATTCGTATTAGGCGGGACGCTTTGAAATCATGTTTATTTACCGGATTTTCTCCATTTTACGAAAATTTTCATCACATTTGATCATAAATAACATTATTTATAGTTAAATCAAATCATCTTATACATTTTATTACTTAAATGTCTTCTGTAAAGATATAGGCTACAGTATTAGTTATCTGTGCATTGTGAAACTTACAATGGATGTGCTCTGAAGAAAAAGTAAATGAATGGTTTAATAGTTATCCGACTTGTAGAATATCTAAAATATTAATAAACAAACCATTTCATAATCTGCATTCCATTGCAGTGTCTAAGACAGACACTTAATTATATTTGTAGCCTATTCACAAATGGTAATCCTACGGTTTGGTAGTCCAAATTCACCGCTCCCTTAAGTGTGTTTGTTTAAGTTTTCTTTCCTATTTTCAGTTCCTTCTTTCGACAGATCTGCAAACAGAAGTTTGTTTTCAAAAAAAGCGCAGTTTGTCTGCTTACAGAAGCAGAGACTGTAGAAAAAAAACACAAAGGGAATAAAGCCCTGCACCTCACGCGAATTGTGTAGTGTGCCCGCAACTGTGTTTGTGGAGTGAGCGCTTAGGAGCCAGGAACCAGGTAGGAACCTGGCACGGGCTCTTGCTCTTTAGCAGCCACTTTCTGAAAAATCTGAAATCTGAAAAAAAGAGCAGTTTATCTGCTTACAGAAGCAGAGATTTCTGCGAATAGTGGTGTAGTGTGCCCGCAACTGTGTGCGCGCGCGTGTGCATGTGTGTGCGTGCGTGTATGTGTGTGTGCATGTGCGTGTGTTCCTAAATTCATGAATAATTATGCATCGCCTTGAAAATCTAGAGGAAATCAATTGCCTTTATAATTACTTACTGAAGAAGTTATATTGCCTATCTAACAAGACGGCAAAATCGATAATGAGTAAATCTTAGCATAACAGAGTCATACCCATTCCTATTATGCTCCACTGGCTACCTGTAATAGTTAAACTGAATGTAAAATATGAGTTGTATAAAACAACTTATTAAACAGTATAAAATCAAAATATTTAGGAGGCGTCTCTGCACCTCGTAGCACACTAAGTGTAACGTCATGTCTGAGCAGAGATGAATAGGCCTACATACTAAAAGAACAAAGAGATGGCACAAATATTGATAGGAGGTCTTTTGGATTTTCAAACATAAAAAATGCCAACGTCTTAAGCTACTGAATTGATTCAGAAACAGCTACGACATAAAAAAAAATTAACTGATTCAAGGAATGATGGAATCTGGCAAATAAAACAAGGGAGTCCACCTAATGGACGAAATGAAAGTAATTGTGGAATAATATTTTTCATTGGTCTATGTCCTCGGCTTATCATTTTAATAATGAAATGGTGTCAATTCACCAGAAAGTCTACTTCGTCAACCAGTCGACACAGTTCTTCATTTTACCTGGTCCAGTATTAGAGCAGACAATTGCATAGGTCTAGGAGAAGCCAATCGTTCTATGATTACATATGTAAAGCAACAGAAATAACTGTGATCAGATCTTCCAGATGTGTTGCTGCAATAAAAGTATCAGAACGAAAAGGAAGACGAAAAGACATTAAGCCGTCCTATTATAGGACACACTGGTTAAAGATGAATTCCCGTAGTTCCGTTCCACCATTTTACTCATTCCCTCGTAAGATGTAAGAATTGTAATTTCTTAGCTAAAGCTTATTGTAATAAGGAACAGCAAAATGTCCTCTTTGTGCCCGGCATAAACATCAATTTATGTAGTTATAGAAACACATTCGAATACCTTTGCTATGTCCACAATTAATTTTTAAAAAATTATCATATATGAGTAACTTACCTTGTTAGAAAGTGGAAAAGCTTTTTAAGGTCCTGTGCGTGATCAAAAACACCTTAGGGATGATGTCAAGAATTCACATAACTGGATTACTCATGCTTTGCATATCTGGTGCTTTCATTGTCACACTTTAGTTAGCAAATTCAAAGAACAACTGATACCAGTTACAACAACGCAGTTATAAACATGTTAAATCACACAGATTCGTGTTTTCTCCTGTTTACGTGGACAGGGATCTTTCCTAGACAGTGACCCCCAGCAAAGTTTGGGGGTCGTTATCTAGGACTAATATTCCTTTGGGGGTCATTATCTTTATGATATTTACAGTATTCTGTTCATGTTTTTACAGTCATCCAAAGGTGGATACATACCGGGTTAAAAACCTATGGGGTCACCGTGATTTAGGAAATCGCAGTCAGTGAACGTTGCCAGAGAAGCCACGCGCACGGCGCACCTACTGTAACAAAAGAGATGACACCACAGGTACGTTTGTCCCTGTTTACATAACAAGCAAAGTTTGTTTTCATCAAACTCAACATAACTTGTGGTCCTGTAGGCGTCTTTGGCTCTTAATTTCGGAATATTGATCGTATTTAAATACTTGTCTAGTGACAATTATGTGTTTATAACAGCTAATTATGTGTTAGACTTTGTGTTATGCAGGTAAGTATAGTTTTGTAGTTTTGTCCCTGTTTACATAACACATAAAGTTTGTTTTCATGAAACTCAACATACCTGACCTGTGGTCCTGTGGGTGCCTCGTCTGACAGCCGTATCTTAATTTCGAAGCTTTGATCGTATTTAGATACTTGTCGTGTGACAATTATGTGTTTATATAACACCTAATTATGTGTCAGACATTGTGTGCTATACAGGTAAGTACAGTTTTGCCTTAAAAACTCTTTTGTAGCCCGAATTTCACTGGCCCAGGCACTCTGCCGGTCCATGCAGGCATGGCAATTGCATCCATTTTTTATGGGTGGAAGACCAACCGGTCTAACTGAACTATCCTGGCCAGGCTACTGTAGCCCTACCTGATTTTTATTTGCTACCAAATCTGGGAATATTCACATATTATTGGTTCAGTTGATTGAATGGCTGAGGAGCATAGGCATTACTTTTCTTTGCAATATGCCCTCAGTCCCTAGCTGCAACTCCTTTCGTTCCTTCTACACTACCTCCTTTAATATTCCCTTTCTTCCATCTTACTTTCCACCCTCTCCTAACAATTGATTCATAGTGCAAGGTTTTCCTCCTGTTACAACTTTCAAACCTTTCTACTCTCAATTTCCTTTCCAGTGCTGAATGACCTCATTGGTCCCAGTGCTTGGCCTTTGGCCTACATTCTATATTCAATTCAGTTCACATATTATTAGCTCAGTTGATTGAATGGCTCTGAGGAGCATAGGCTTATGAGGAACTTTCGGCAGTGAAATCCTTGGCTAGGAAGGATGAAGTAGCCTATGGATAATCAGGCAAGGTTAGGTGAGGTTAGATTGATAGGCCCTGTGAGGCTAGCTGGCTGTCTACATGATGTGGCCTTGTCAGATTGTCACTAAAGCTAATGCTTTCTTCTTCTGTATGATGTTCTTGGCCTTGTCAGATTGTCACAATCATGTTACTTAATAGCTTTCTGCATCACTTTACCTGTTTTTTATAGTCCATATGAAGAGGACTTGTTCTCACGCATTATTCATAGTGATCATATCAGCCTGAATTTATTTGTTTGGGTATTCCTTTGATTAATATTTGCCTAGTGCAGGTGATAATAAGATTGAAATATCATCTGACAGAGAATCTAATACTTTAGCATGGAAGAAATTTAAGAGAGAGAAAGAGAGTGAGACTAACAGTAATTCCCTGTCTAATCATAATAGCTTTGATATCACTTGAACTTGTTTTTATAACTCCATTATTATTAAGTTTGAGTTACATTGTTATTAATTGCAGGCAAGACCCATTTCAGATCATTTTATTACTACTGTATATTTACTTCTATCATTACTGTTATTATTCTTTTATGATTATTGTTATGTTTACTATTATAATCATTATTGACTTTAGAAGCTAGTTATTATGGTTGAAGAATTATAAATATGTTTGGGATTACTTTGACCAAATTATTTTACTGCATGGAGAAATTCTTGGAGGCCATGGGATAAAATTGCTGGGTGTGGTTAATTGTACAGTATTAAAATAGGTAAATATAGTTTTTCTAAAGTAACTATTATAATTATTATGTAAAAAAACACATAGCAATAAACTGAATTTTCATAAAGTTGTGGCCGTTGGAAGAATTTTTATAAGAGGACCAACCTACACATGACTCCAATGAAGTTAAGGAGCTTCAGTCTTCTAGCAGTGTACTGTGTCCCACTTGCCCACTCTTAACCAGCTCTTCTTGATGATTGCCCACTTCCTGCCTGCTTTCCTATACTGCTTTCCCCTTTGTCATGTGCAGTAAGGATTATGTTGCAAATCTGGCTGGTTCCTATTAGTCTTCCAGGTTGCCCTACTTCTGCTCAGATTAGAAGCCTTAATGATGTGCTTACCATGCCAGCTCAAGCTCTGAAGATAAAGTTATAGGGTACCAGTGACTTTAGGGTTTGCTGAGAAAAGCCACTGTGTGTGTGTGTGTGTGTGTGTGTGTGTGTGTGTGTGTGTGTGTGTGTAGGTGGCTGAGGATAGGCCATAAATTGATGTCATCATTGATTTCTTTTGCTTTTACCAAGTCGTTTCTTGGACTGAGTTTGTTCCTTTATTTTCTGTGATGTTCACTGCATTTTCTGCTGTTTGCACTGCTTTCCTTGTTGTGCCAAGCTTGCTGTGTCTGCTCTACTACTGCTTGGCTCTGCTATGGCTGCATATACTGTTATTTCTGCTTTTGTCTTCTGATTTCAGTATGTTCTCTATGTTGGCTATACTTACTGCACTATCATCTCCTCCTATTGGGACTTCTTACATGTTGTTCTTATTGTTCTATTGTGTTGGCTGTCAGTCCTACCATCACTGTTATGTCTGTGGTACCCACTGTGCCTGCTAGACACCTCTTTTCCAGTCACTCCCACTCTTTCTGTCACTGCTGCTGATCCTGCTTTACAGGCTTGTATGACATCCACTGCATCAGCTGTATGGGAATTCTTGGCTTACCTTACCTACTAATTCCATCATGCTCATTGTCCCTTCTACATATGTCAGCTGTGCTTACCAGTTCCTAATTTGGCTACAACCGGCCCTTTTAACTGTTGATATCACTTTGCTTTGTGAGTTGGAGTAATAAAAACACACTTCTTTTATGTGTTTTAATGTCCAACTGTTGGAGTAGGCAGAATTTACTTCAAGCTGTTCAACAGACCATGAATTTTTAGCAGCTGAGGCCAATAGCAGTCTAATGCTTGATTTTCTCATTACTATGGATAAGTCTCGAGATAGTCTATACCAGGTGTTAGGCAGAACCCCATGGCCTCGTTGTATTTTCTTCTGCATACTCACTTGCAGTCCAATCACTTCATGTTCTGTTGGTCTTGGGACTATTTTCCATGTGCCCATGCTTTCTAATCTGTCCATTTCTTGCAGCATGGCAGCTTCCCACTTGTCTTTGTCGGGTCAGTTGAGTGCTTCTTCGACGGTCAATGGATCTTTTGACAAATGCTGGAAATCTGTCCTGACCTTGCAACATTGGCATTTCTTTGGTTTCTTCTTCCTTTCAGACCTCCTCAAATTGGGTTGGTTCCTCATCATGGTTCTCTTGATGATTTTCTTGACTTTCTTGGTGTTCAGGAATGTCTTCTTGATTTTCTTGATTGTTTTCCAGGTTTCTACTGGTTGGTTTCATCATCAGAGGAAAGATTCTCCCAATGGGTGTTGTCTGTGTCCGACTCAGATGAGAAGAGGGTTGCTGTTTGCTTCTTTGTCGTGGTTTTCACAGCTGGTTCCTTGATCTTGAAAGGGCAAGTCTCTTCTTTAAAGTCAATATTTATGGCACTCCAAAGCAAACCACCTCTTCTATCTCCAACCCCTTTTTCCATTATAAAATCTGTGAACTTACATTCTCTTTTAACACTCCACTGTCTACAACAAATTCACTTGACCAGTTCTTGGAGGAGGCAGAGCATTTCTTTTACCTTGGGGAGACACTGGACTGTGAGGCAGTTGAGAGAGTAGCAGAAGGAGAATATTTGCAGCACGGACTGGAAAAGCCTCATTAAAAACCGCAACCCAGATTAGGGATTTAGCTGGGTTTGTTGTCCTCCAAGAGTCTCATTTATTGATTAGCAACTATTTTCTCTACTAAGAAGACTGTTGCATCCCCAAACTTTAAATTGGTGTGTGCAGGAAAAATCCACATTGCAACCTTATAGTGCTGTTGTGTTGGGGGCTAGTTATTGTTCATATTTCTGTATTTTACACTTGGGGAAGCCTGGCGCCAGCCTTAATCTGCATTCGGGAAGGTTGAGGTCCCCCTCTTTGTTTGGGTGCCTGGGTTCCAAATTGTATATATAATCTAGTTTTAGTTTTCTGTAAAAGAAAACTATTGAGCCTGCTTCGTCTGTCCATTTGCACTTTATTCTGTCCTCCCTCAGATCTTAAAAACTACTGAGGCTAGAGGGCTGCAAATTGATATGTTGATCATCCACCCTCGAATCATCAAATATACCAAATTGCAGCCCTCTAGCCTCAGTAGTTTTTATTTTATTTAAAGTTAAAGTTACCCATAATCGTGCTTCTGGCAAAGCTACAGGACAGTCCACCACCGGGCCGTGGTTTAAGTTTCATGGGCCGCGGCTTATACAGCATTATACCGGGACCTAAAAAGATATATCTATTTTCGGTGGCCTTCATTATAGGCTGTAGCGTCTGTACAGAAAACTCGATTGTGCTGAAGAAACTTCGACGCATTTTTTATTTGTTTTCTTATGAAATCGGAGAAAGCGAATTAATATTTTATAATGAATGAATCACAGGAAAGTTCTTTCTTAAGACATATTAATTTGGTTTTTTTTTTTTGTTTATTATAAAGGTCAGACAAAAAAGTAGAGACTTGCAAGGGAGCAACAGGCTTTTTTTTTTTTTTTTTTTGAAATGTGTATCTTCTTTTCAGTGCCATAAATGAGCGTTCACTTGTACTCTCTGAGACAGGGAATTCAGAGTAATTAATTCCCATTTCCTTTTCCTGTTGATGCATCCAGCAAAGATGGCTAATTCGTCATGTTCCGTAGGATATAAATGCTTCCTTTTCTCAGTCATTCTGATCCATTCTTGACATTATGGGGCGTAGTAGTATTGTATATCAATTCACTTGCCCTTTGTTGGAATGTAATCGCTGCTTTTTTTATTATCATCGAAATTCCAGATCATAATTTAGCCCGGCAAAAATGGCTGCTACTGGCCTGCAGATTTGTAGGTTGCTCATTCAAAAGAATAAGGGGACCATATTCTACATTTGACCCGAAAAAACGTCAAATGGAAACAGCACAGACGCAATTAACCAAGTATTCTCGGTAGACCTTTACTATTCACAACCTTCGGTATCATTTTCGGAATCATTAGTATGGCCTCCAACTCTCCGGTGAAGGAGAGAGAAATGTTGGACTTGAAGGACTGAAAGTGAACGACTTGACCAAAGTGTGGAGGATTCTCTTCAAGTTACCTTCAGCCTCTTTTAAAGATAAATCTCAACTAATTTATCAACTGTTTAGTCCACGTACACCTCACGTGGTGCACTGTAGGCATTACTAAGCGTAGTTAGCAGCGTCTACCTGCACCCAGTTTTTATCCATTTACTTGACCCGCTACCCCGCTTGCTTTCTTCAAGTTTTGCTGTTTAACCTTTCTGGATGTTACTTCTTAGTGCAGCTGTTGGGATTTTCCCCTAATTTCACACCTTTAGATTCTTGTACTTCGTCTCTTTTGTTTTCTGGATCTCTATCTTGCTGTCCAGCCACTCCAACTTCCTCTTTACAGTCTTGAGCGGGAGCCGAATGGCTGAAAATGCCGTAGTGCACGACTTCGTAGTCTAGTTTTTATAAATCAGTCAGTTTGGTAGCTTAATAACAAGATAAAACAAATGCATATATACTCATTGTTACTATTACTGGAATAAGGTCGCCATGTGCCTGCATAGATTGTCGCTCGTGTCAGCAGCTGGTAAATTATAACTGGGTAAAGGTTAGGAGGAATTGTGCTTTTATTTCCGTGGGTCGCCGTCAGCTTAAAAGCAGATCAAAGGCATATATCAGCAGGGGTACATCCTGACCTAACCATTGGCTTATATTTTCTTTGAAGAGGTTCCCTTCTTCGGGTTTCCCAGAGTAAAACGAATCAAACAAAGCGTATGGGGAACGAGGCAGAAACTAGGGAACTATAAAAATGAAATATTACAACTATATATTGCATTTGTAAATTGTATTATCGTTAATTATAATAAATATTATAGTTTTGATGTGGAATTGTAAAATACTGGGCAATTTTTGGAAACTTTTTATCGTAAACTGCAAACTCGACTTTTCATGTCGTTGTACTGATGCTGCGTTCACCCTCCATTATCGGGTATCACTTTTACAAATGCCTTATTGTGTATACACTTTGGACGGGTGTGAGGGGGTAGATCATACTTCTTCCTCCCAGCAAAATCTGTGTAAAATCCTATTCTGTACATAAGTTTGTCGAATTCGAGTTCTTTACATAGAATCGATCAAGGTCTAGAGTCTCCAAACTTTCGAATCTACAGCCCATCACCATGATATCTGATTGTCAAATTTGTAATACCCGGCTCATTTTGAAGGTTTGTCACTTTAATTCCTGTGACTTTTTTTAGTCACTAAGAAGCCACAGTCAATATCGAGTTTACTATACCTTGGGAATAACTTGCATTCATTGCCAAATCCCAAAGACACGTTCGCAACTTTGTCAGGATGTTCTATATTTTCGAAGGTAGATCTAAGACAATGATAACTGATTATACTTAAATAAATTTAAGCATGATTTGTTCCCTTACTCGTTACATAAGCATTTGCATGTGGCATTACATATAATAAGGAATCTTACATGTATAACACTCTCCTCCTTCACATGTGGCTAAGAAACACAACTGTTTCTCGCACTTACAAAAATAATTTTTCAGAATATTTTCATCGGCTCATTCTGTCAGGTGTGTTCTGAACTGTTGCAAGATTTTCCTTGAATTTACAGTTGGTGGTTCAACGTCTTGGTGA
The DNA here is from genome assembly GCF_040412425.1 of Macrobrachium rosenbergii. Taxonomy (NCBI): domain Eukaryota; kingdom Metazoa; phylum Arthropoda; class Malacostraca; order Decapoda; family Palaemonidae; genus Macrobrachium; species Macrobrachium rosenbergii. Next base: position 29,287,779 of record NC_089753.1, on the reverse strand, counting down.
GCAGTTTGTATATCTGAGGTATTTGAAACTTGTACTTCTGTACGATCGTTCGTTAGCAAATAAGCAAGCACAAGAAGGCAAACATCATGAACGTAAGGTATTTTGCATTTTAGGGAATGTTGTTCCATAATTAAGTACATCCACTGTGTTTGTTTAAACAGATCAGATCGTCACCGAGTGAAAATCAGCATGATTCGAGCGTAGGCTAGCCTAAGAAGACTGAGAGTTTGCTGATCCTTTTCAGTTTTCTGTAAAAGAATACTGCTGTGCCGGCTTTGTTTGTCCGTCCGCACTTTATTCTGTCCGCAGTTTTTCTGTCCTCCCTCAGATCTTAAAAACTACTGAGGCTAGAGGGCTACAAATTGGTATGTTGATCATCAACCCTCCAGTCATCAAACATACCAAATTGCAGCCCTCTAGCCTGATTACTTTTTTATTTTATTTAAGGTTAAATTTAGCCATCGTCGTCCTTCCAGCAACGATATAGGATAGGCCACCACCGGGCTGTGGATAAAATTTCATGGGCCGCTGCTCACACAGCATTAAACTGAGACCACCGAAAGAGATCTGTTTTCGGTGGCGAGAGAGAGAGCTGTTATTGTAGGAGAAGGGACCGTCTGCATCTCTCTCTCTCTCTCTCTCTCTCTCTCTCTCTCTTGCGCTCTCAAATCTTAATGGTCAAGTCGCTCTAGCGTACACATTTTTTCCTTAATTTTGGTGTATAAACGATTTTTCCAATCATGTATATAAATGGCAGCAATTAAGGGGCAGTCTATGCTATGGTAAACTATCAGACATCGTTAAATGTAACTCTTAACATCACAGTTAGCACATTCGTCAGCATTGTTGTAGAGTTTACGATACTTCGATTGCTTTTAGTGTCGTGCATCGATGTCATCAAATCACACATGAATCACAAAGTTTTTCGTCGTCCAACGATGCTGTCAGACCTTGTTTTGCATTTTTATTTCCATTTTAAAACATGAAGATCTATTCAAATGACTTAATTTTGACTGGGTTACTTTTCCTCATATCTCTCCGGAATAGTAAGTTTGAATTTATACTTCTATAAAAAGTTATATACTGCCTATTTGTTATATAAAACAAGAGCATGGGTTTTTCAAGCTTAACTGAAACACGAGAATCGGAATCAAGGCACGTAACGGATGAAGCCTTAGAAATATTCATTTTTCACTGAGCTGGCAGTATGCCAATATGGCACCTTGCTCTTGCAGCAGTCCTTATAAACAAGCACCAGCTAAGTGCTTTGCTAAAACAACAAGGACGATTAAAATAAAATTTATAAATGGTTTGTGTCAATTAGATATTGTAGTAGTTATTTTGGAGCAATTTCAAAATACTGAGCGCATGATTAAAATTTTACATATTGCTTTTCAAACCGGACTTCGAATGAACTTCTACTTGCCCAGTTTGCAAGACGGCGAAAAACGGCATTACTTAACAAATGCCTTATTGTGTACACTTTGGATGGGTGTGAGGGGCAATTATACTCTTCCTCCCACGAATTCTGCCTTTCATATACTAAAATTGAATTTGACACTTCACTATGGAGTTTGTGTAGCAGATATGTTCTTCGAAAGGAAAAATTAAGAACCTGTCTGGCACGAGATTTTTGCCAATCGGACGGGGCACTCTTCTTAATTTTACTTCTTATCTCCGTGGGGGGGTTAGTACCGTCAGTGCACCTCATGCGGTGTACTGTAGGCATTTCTAAAGGTTCTCTGCACCGTCCCTTCGGCCCGTAGCTGCAACCTCTTTCATTACTTTTACTGTACTTCCATTCATATTATCTTTTTTCCATCTCGCTATCAACCCCCTCTTAACAAATATTTCATAGTGCAACTGGTTTGAGGTTTTCCTCCTGCTACACTTTTCAGACCTACCTACTCTCAGTTTCCTTTCCAGCACTCAATGACCTCATAGGTCCCAGTGCCTGGCCTTTGGCCTAAACTCTATATTCAGTTCAGTTCATTTTACATCTTGTCGCCAGATTTTTCCCAAAGTATTCAAGATTGGTGGTGAAAACTAGTTGCTTGTGTTCGTCAGGATTCTCAGCACGAATCCGCAAGATGAAACAGCTGAGGGTTTTGATTCGATTTGGGCAGGGTCTCTTTTGGAATGGCACAAATCACTTCTTAGCATAAATGTGGTTACGGTCTAAGACTATACTTCGTTTTACTAAAAGACAGATAACATGAATGCAGGAGATTTTCAGTAGGCCTTATCAAGATTTTAATTTGTATTTTTGTTGTCTTGTTCTCGGCGCATAATGCAACATCAGGATATTTTGATTTCTTATCTATAATCCTAATAACATCTGTTTCGTTGATATATTCAGGGCTACATGCACGCATTACTCTTGAAAACACTGACGTGAACCTAGTGGAATTTTCAGAAAACAGACTTAAGCTTCCCCCAAGACACACGCTCTCTCTCTCTCTCTCTCTCTCTCTCTCTCTCTCTCTCTCTCTCTCTCTCTCTCTCTCTCTCTCTCTCTCTCTCTCTCACTCCGTAGGCTCGATAGCTTTTGAAGCTCGAAAGTGATGTATGTGAAATATAATAGGGTTAATACATGCCAAACAGATATCTTTTTCACGGGGACAAGAGGAACTCTCGTAAGATGGCAATAAGGAATACAGCATTGTTATGTGATAACAGCCGGAAGGAAATATGTGTTAGCGTTATTAGTGTCATTATCATAGCATTGTTATTGCCATCGTAACGTGTACGTGTTTGGAAACTGTAGCTAGCTAGACGAAGGTAGGGCGTCCGCTTCATGCTGGGTGAACAGAGGACTGCATTGTTTATGAACGAGTTTCATTCCTTGTGACAGTGTTGAGTGCTGGAGGAAATAGTTAATATTCAGGAGCATGATTATGGACGGCACCTTCTCGGTAAAACTGCGTATGTGCTCGTGAAAATGAGAAACCTTTCATCTCCAACCTAAAACACTTGTTAAAATTGTCATTCAGAACAGCGGGTTTATGGAGTATAAGAGAGATCACACTGATTGAATTAACACAATTCAGACAATAGTCAGTGCCGAAACTAGACAGCCACCAATGTTCCTTTTACCCCGCTGCGTTATATTATTGGATTTTATTGTCGTTCAGCATGATAAATTGTATAGCGGGTACACTAAAAACAGCATTAAAATCAGTGTTACTTCCCAGTATAGATGCACCTATCTCAGATGGCCAAAAGATTAGAAATAGGGAAAACGAATTCTGTAAGATTTCGTAGGTGTGAAAAGAAAACGGAAATCACAAAACTCTAAGGCCAGAGAGGTCTCTTGATCTTATTCAAGTCCTAAGAATGTGTTCATTTCGCAGAACTTTGTTAAATATGAAGGTGATAATTATGGAAATTAGTTATGTGAATTACACTCAGCCAATACGAAGGAGTTCGTGTGGTGGAATCTAGCTTTGGGTCTGTTTGCTTATAATGTTCCTGAATTTCCCCTTAAATTATACTTTTAGTAGTTATGAATGCAGCCTATATACTGAAAATTTAATCAAGAAATGAAATATGGCGAAGAAAACTGTTTTGATTGACGAATGTACACTATGCGTAGAGAACTGCTCTCCGTCTGACATGGCAACAGAAAGGAAACTCATTCATAAACCATTCGGCCTACTGTTTACAGGTCGTATCGCAGATTCGTTATCGTTCTCATTCTGACTGACCACACTTTTGCAGCAGATAGCATACAAACAAATTCCCCGTGATGTTTTCTGCAGTCGGCCACTTGGTGCACGTACACTGTACAATGTTATTGTTATTTTTTCCATTATACAGCATTTCATACGAATTAGCAACATGAATTCATTAATATTCACCACATACACACATGTTGATGCATTTAGTTTGATCGAATACCTGTGACATAATTATGTGATTTTAAGATTCACCACATACTCACATGTCGATACATTAATTTAATCAATACCTGTGGCGTAACTAATGTGATTTTTCCCTCACGATTTAATCTCTAAGCACAAGTTTTTAGAAAAGTTCGAAAACTTAAGGCGAAATATGAACGTATTTGGGTACGTATTTGGCTTTACCTTTCAAGTTATTTTGTCTGGGCCGCCGTTATACGTGGACATTTGGGTTAAATCTTTGCAATAAACAAAATGCTTGCATCGTATTAACATTCTTTTTATAAGTAATGGGTCGATCTTTCAATAAATTATGATACTCTTCTTCAGCATTCTTTAATAATAGGAATAGTTTTCATCTCTCGAAAATGGAAGTAGACTGGCCTGCCTCTTACGTGATGGAGTGTACTTGAAAGATGTAAAAAAAAGAATTGATTAAAACCGAAGCAAGTGTCATTCGAGCATACGCGGCATTTTACAAATTCCTGCAAATTTACGAAAAACGGACCCACGTTTTGGTATTGCAGTCGAAAAAACGACGATGAAAGGGGGAAGAAGTTGACCGAGTATTATTATTAATATATTATTAAACATTAGAAAGAAATACGAGAGTTATTATACAGTAAAGACCGGTGAAAAAAATGTGTCGTACCATAGCCGATTTCGTCAAGGCCACATCAACATCTGTCAGCTGAGATCAGGTTTGTTTACTATAGGATATCCGTAGTGGAGTGTCGTCGTCGATGTGAAAACTGGCGATTCGTCTACAGCTACGATGATGTGGTGTTGATGTTCGCAACTCTTTCTTATTGTGATGTGATAGTGCAGACCATCATGTCTAAAGGTGATGGGGATGACTGGAAGGGAAGGCTTGGCATAGAGCTGCCAGAATATCTCGAATTGTCAGACTCGGATTCGGAAGAAGAAAGCAAACATGACCGCAGGCGGAGGTGAGTATGAGGAGGGTATGTTGGTCGCCAGTGTCATGATGGCATGGGTGCATGTTGCATTTGATGTCCCACATAGCTACTTCGACGATGCTGGTGCGACATTACTAAGGTTGGGTGGTGAATAAGTCCATATCCGAACTGTCATTAATAAACTTGTAGCGAGCCAACACTGTTGGAATGGCTTCTCTCTCTCTCTCTCTCTCTCTCTCTCTCTCTCTCCTCTCTCTCAACAATAGCCGTATCCATCAAAAACTTCGAGACTGATAGGGTGTGGCAATTACCCCACACTGCTGGAATGGCTCTCTCTCTCTCTCTCTCTCTCTCTCTCTCTCTCTCTCTCTCTCTCTCTCTCTCTAAATAATGCCCTAACAAGAGCTTTAGTCCATCAAAAACTTCGAGACTGACAGGGTGTGGCAAGATATGAAAAAGCAGTACAGTACCGCCAGACATATTTAGCCTGACACCTGTCGTTTACTGTTTCGTTCTTTATTATTATTATTACTATTATTATTATTATTATTATTATTATTATCCAGAAGACAAACCCTATTCATGTGGAACAAGCCCACCAAAGGACCATTGACTTGAAATTATGGTATTTCTGAGTATTAACTCCGCACCTGTTGTTACCTTGGAAATTGGTTTTTCCCAATTTTTCCTATACTTTTAGGGCTGCTGATGCAGGAAATGCAGTTGTTTGTTGTCGGTCAACTGTTATTCACCTCTTATCTCTACCTAACAGTAAAGGGAGACTTTGAGAATTCAGGGTTTGGCGGGGGAGAACACGCACAAATGAAGCGGGCATGTTTACGTTATGGAAGCGTTCTTCAGACGTGTAAAACACCAGGGAGCCAGCCGTTGTGGGAAGCAACGAAACAGGGTGGGGTTAGGTAGGAATACATTAGGAAGGTAGGAAACTCTACTAAGCAACAAGCAGTGGCTTAGAGAATAACAGGCCGGCAAAAAATAAAATGTCATCTTTACCAACAGCCCTAAAGTATGGGGAAAACCAATTTCCAAGGCACCAATCAGTCCGCAGTAGTTCCGCACTGATAAAATAAACTTGCAAAAATACACCATTCACTACTCGAAAAATGTAAAGCACAAAAAGATTTATACACCTTAGAATACTGGAGGATACAAATCAGCCTCCTTCTTCAAAAAAGGGTGAAACCTGGTGTTGGGGTCTTGGAAATGTATCACTACCGACTGGGGGCAAAAACACTATTTTTTAACAGGCCGTGATCTTGACACAGCTGAATTACCCTGTCGTAATTGCCATAATAATATACAGTAAATTCCCCGTAATGGAAGCAACAGTTCTCACAAGTAACAGCAAAATATGGCGAGTTATAGGATTTGAGGAGAGCAAGGAGGCAAGGACTCAGCCTTTGTACGGAAAATCAGCTTGTGGCAGGTTGACAGAAGGGGTTGGGCGGGGGGAAATGACATCACTGAGAAAAGGAGTGAAGGGGGTTTGTATAAGAAAATTCGTAGGAAAATAGGAAATTTTCAACGAACGTTAGAACCTTTTCAAGTGATAACGCGTGGTAGCGCAGTAGCACCTGAAGAGTCAGAATGTTGTAACTCACACCAAACGTTACAGCAGCTAAAGAAAAGGCTTTGTAAAGGGTATCATAATAACCTAACCTAGTAGGCCGCATTAATTGAATGTGGGGTTTATAGAAATCGTAAAATAAGGATATTATACTAACCTAACCTAGCAGGCCACATTACCTGGCCGGGGGTACTTGGCCCCTCCCTGGACCCCCCATTGCAGAAAACATAAATTATAGGTTATTATAGTAACATAGCCTACCTAACCTAACCTAATTTAGTAGGCCGCATTATCTGGCTGGTGGGGTGAAACCCCCCCTTTGAAAAAAAGCTAAATTAATTAAAAGAACAAAGTTAAAGTAGCCCAATAGAAACTGTTATAGTTGACGTACGTGTTATGGATTCCAACAAAGCAGACGGTTGTAATAGTTGGAAAGACGTAGGGCTAACCTGTGAAAATCGTATATGAATCCCGCAACCCCTCCGATGCTGAGAAAAAAATTCTCAATTCCTCCTGAAACCCTCTTTTTCCTCAAAGTTTCTCAATCCCTCCTGAAGCCCCATTTTTCCTCAAAGTTCCTGTAGGGTGCAGCCCCATTCTTCAAGGCCTTTCCTCAATTGTAATGTCGTACGGTAACGTTTATAGGGTAAACGTCACCTAGCGGGAACACGTTAGTGTACAGGAGGTAATAATTATGAATAAGGAACTAGAAATAAAAGTAAGAAAAAGAAAAGCCGATTATAAAAAACAAAAACAGAAAGAGATATAAGTAACTCGGTGTATGAATCCCCCAATGTTTTGCTCGCTCCTAACACTCCGTTTGGTCTAAAGTATGAAGAATTTTCCTCAATGAAGAGTTAATGGTGTAAGGTGATTGGTTGGATAAGTATTTATAGGCCTTAAACCCCCAGCCCCCTTTTTCCTCAGCAAGCAGTTGGGCTGTGCACTGAAAGCTCCCCTATTTTAATTCTGATAGCTAAAGTTTGGTAATTTAAAGCCAAAGAATGATAGTTTTAGCCTTTAAAGTACTTTTTCAAAAGTTTTTCTAGGTAGATATCATTACTGTACTGTTAAAAAATAGAGAAAAACATGGTAATTTACGCATTAACACCTTTCCAACACACCCACAGACCCGAATCTTTTAATATTTTTATTTTTTATTTACATTTGTCCTTGAATTGTGAATGGTGGATGAGCTTCCCTCTCAGAAAGTTTTCTGGAAGTCATTCTAGGTGTCACTGTAGGCTGCAAATTCACTTTTGAGAAGCACTAAATAGTGTATATGCATTTCAGTTGCACAGAATACTGTATGTATTGGTATTTTCTTTCACTATATTTTGAATGTTTTTCCACAGTTTGGTCTTTAGCAGCTGACTTGCATTTGAAATTATTAGGCCAGAACTTAATTTCTGTAAGATTTTGTGTTCATACTCATAGTATAAATCTCAGACACTGTTATTCAGTTAGCTCATTGTGTATGCTTTATAAAGTTTTTAAATATTCTGATCATCTACTGGATTCAATTTTACCTAGACTGTACCATTCACCACATACTGTATACAGTAACCCCCTTAACCATTCCCACTTAGAGTACATCCAAGGAGGATGCACATATATTTCAAACGCAGCTAGAGGAATAGTGACCAGGCTACCCTAGGCTGTGCTGTATCTAGGTAACCTGTGAAAAAATTGCATATTTATCTGTTCCTAACACACTTATGGGTTTTGAATGCGATTAGTGACACTGTGATGGTTCATGAAATTTTGAGGTTGGATTAAAATGAAATGCTGTAGAATTTCTTTATTAGAAGATTCAATTGCTGTGGATATACTGTAATCCTGCTGTCCATAAATCATTATGGGCTATGTTGCAGAACATGTAAGGTACTGGTATAGGAATAAGTGTTTTTCTGAAAGAATAACATGAAAAGTACCACAAACCTCTTACTAATTAATATTTTCATTGTATAACAGATTTTCGGATAGAATTTCCTTGTTATTTTGTGATAATTTATTCTACCAATCATACCTTTGGTTTGGAGGGTTTGAAATCAGGTACTTTCTCAGGAACCAGAATTTTTTTTCATTTTTTCTGTTTCTCAGACTTTATTAATGCATATTCTACGATAAAAATTTCCATTTTTGTTATTTGTAGATAAATTTTGTGTTTCAGGACTATATATTTAATATCTACTGAATACATTATTATGAAACCTTTATATGAGTATTGTGGGCTGACATTCAGTAAGGGAGAACTTTCACCAGGTTGAATGTTGCAGACTAATGCATTTATATCATAATCCTCATGTTTTTAGTAGATAATTCTGTCAGGTTTTGTTACCGTGCTTATAATGTTAGATAAGGAGAAACCAAGAACAAGCTGTTTAGTTATGTTTTTCAAATTCTCAAAAAGCATTATAAACCTGGATGTGGATGTTGAGGCCGACATTATTATCATGAAAATGGAGATTCTATCAGCAAAGAAAACATTTACTTGAAATGGACATGTTGCTGAGTAAAGAGTTTGGGATAAGACTGGGAGGAAAATTGCCAGGGAAATCTGCTATCTTTTATGAACTGATTAGAGAGATTTAAATTGGTGATAAGATTACATTCTCACCTCAAGACACAATACCATAGTTTTCATTAAAAAGAGGTTTTTTATCAACAAGACCCTGGTTATACGAAAGATTAGTTCATCGAAGCTTTAGGGAATCTTCCTTTATAGTGTACTGTGCAGGAAAATTGTCTAGGTATTCACTATGCTTGTGATAGCAGGCAACAGAGTGTAACTTAAATTCCCAGTAGATCTGTAAAGCACTTTAGTTGAATGTAGTGGAAGTACTGTAACTTGAATGTTTCACACGTTTCTCTCCAGGAGTGGTGGCAGTGATGAAGTGGCTGAAACAGAAACAGAAACGTTTGAAAGTCTGGACTCCTTCTCACAGGAAGAGGAGGAACTTGCACGTTATATGAAAGATTTCAGTGAACTGGGCAGAACTCCTCCTCGCACATACAGATTACGACGACAGAAAGAGAGAGATGCATACTGGTAAGTAATACTTGCAGACATTTTTGTTTCCAATTCATACTTATATCCTTAATTACTTTAGCAACACTGACGGTTACTTCTTTCATGACTTTTTTCCCTTAAGGGAGAAATATCTAAACAGCTGACAGACCTCTTAGTTTATATATGCCTAGTGTTTGGAAGTTGGGTATAGCCAGGCATGAGTTTCTGTTGGAAGATGATTGTTCTGTAGGGTAAGTAGCTAGACTTGCTTTGCTTTTGGAAGTTTACTTTCTTTATTTTATTCTTTTCATCTTTAGTGTTGGTCTCCTTTGATGTAGGACTGCCTAGTTGGAGGGAGCCAGCCACATGAACATTTTGGAATTTGTTCTCCATGTTCAAAACCAAGAGTCTTAAAGTATGCATTTAGATTAAAGTGTTGAGTTTTCCACTGTCATAAAAATTTTCTGTCCTTGTTTACAGGAAAAGGTATCATAGCTGAAACTGGAGTCCATATTAAAGCTAATACAGTAGTGGAAACTATAGTGGGATCGTTAACCACCTGGAAATGCTTAGACATGAATGGTGTTAACATGATGTCATGACGACAACGCAACGATGGAACTATCCTTTGGAGCTGGCCCATGAATTCCAGGGGTGGGCTAGTTCCTGGGGTAGAACACTCCATGTTGCTCTCCAATATAAATATGATGGGTTTAGTCTACTCTTGTGCCACACAAATTATGTTGGTGCCATCCCTTTAGGGTAAGGTATGGAATGTATGTTGTGAGTTGGCTCCCACTTGTGTCAGTAATGGAGAAATAGACTACATGATATAGTTTTTTAAGATATCCAGGTCCTTTTATTGTTTTATATTTCTGAATTTTCTCAGGGACAGTTCTTAGACTGGGCCACATACCCAGCAGTTGCCTCTGAAGGGTCGTTATGGTGTGCCAGTTGTATTTTTTGCTTTGGGGTTGCGAATTCTTTCATATTTCCATCAGTCCTTTGGGATTGGTGCTGTTTTCCATTACCAGGGTTACTAGGATGTGCTTATTGTAGTTCCTGAGACTTATCTTTTGGTAAGGGGCTCATTCATGAGGTTACGCCTCTGTAACAGCTCCTTGGGACTCACAAGTAACATCTCTTCTCAAGTCTCTGAAGCCTGCCAAATGTGAGCCATGAATAGTGTTTTCATAAATCTTCTAGAGTAGAAATGCTGAAGTACATCAGGACTAATGGAATTGATGGAAGATTGTGTTAGCCATGATTGAAGTAACCACTGTCAGTCTGGTTTAGACATTTCAGTGAGGATTTTCCCAAGAAAAAGGTTTTGTCCGAGCAGTACAGTAAACCCCCCGTGTTCGTGGTCTCATAAATCGCTGACTCACCTATTTGCGGATTTCTTTGTGGAACTTATTTCCACATCATTCGCGGAAAATTTGCCCATTCGCGTTATTTTTCATTGAGAAATATTCATTCGTTACTGTATTTTCATATTTTCATGACTAAATGCACTTTTTATGATAAAACTATTAAAATACTCAGGTATAAGCATTTTTAGAGATTTTTTTTGTGTTTGAACTATCAAAATAGGCAGTTCTAAGTGTTTTTAAAGGGGTTTTAAGTGTTCGCGGATTTTAGCTATTCGTGGGGGGATGCTGTGGGCACGCATCCCCCACGAATACGGGGTTGGTTCCAGCTATGTCGTTATAGACATGGAATTATTCCAAGATCAACACTAATGATTATTGAAGCACTTTCCCAAAGTGCTTGGAAGTATGTTCATATCTGCAGATTTTGTAAAGTTTAAATATTGTCTGTTTTATCTATATTTTTATTATGATTATATATGCATCATAACAGCCATTTGCTCTTGTACATTTGGAGAACCCTTAGTAACCCTCTTAACCCAACAGCTTGACTGCATTTGCAAAACTGATAATGATTCAGCTAAATGACTGAGCTCAGGAACTTTTCTATCAAAACTGTTTATTTTGCTCTAACTGTAATTATTGCAGCTGTTGGTATCTATTACCTGTAATGCTATACTGTGCTTCTTTTTGACTAGCAGTTTCAGAATCCTGTGAGTTGTGGTTTGCCATAAATATGTTAAATGGTGTCAGAAATGTCAGCTGTGACCTGAAAAACTTTTTGAGAACAAAACCATTTACATCCCCTTTGTTTTTGATTGCCGAGTTTTACTATTTAGTAGTCTCTCTTCTGTTCCCAAAATTTTTGGCACAGTCACTTTGAATGGACAGGTGTACTAATACAGTACTCATCCATGAACCAGAAATTCAAAATCCAGCAATATCCTGCAGTTTTGAATCATATCCAAGAAGATGTGTGCACTTAAGTAATGGCAATTTTTTGTTAGATTTATTTCGTGGAGCAAGATGTACCCTAAAGTCTCCATTTTTTTAATTTCCTATTTGCTTTCAGTTTGCAAGCAAAGGAAGCGGCAAAGACTATCAAAGCAACTCTTAAAAGGCGTAACACCTCTGAGAGATTTCTCTCCCTTCCAGGATTATCGGAGGAAACCATCAGAGAATCATGTAAGAAACTTTTTTTTTTTTTTCTGAACATTGCCCTCGTAAGGCCTATGTCTTACTTTCTGTGAATGGAATAATTCTTTTTTTTCATAGATAATGCTTTTTACAGTTACCTTTTTGCAATGATTTTAGTGAAGTTTTGATGAGAAAGTAATTGTAAAATTTTGTTTTCTAGAAAGGATGAGGCTTTTGTTAAGAAAGGGGTAAGAAGATGCTGTTGAATACATTTTTCGGAAGAAATCCTCTGTATTGTTATAGCAATGCTAATGTCATTACTTTTGGCATAATGGTGCCTTTATAGACTATGTAGACTGTAACCGAATTTCATTATACAATTTTTTATTAGATTGCATTCATCAGCATGTTAATATCGTTTGTGCTAATCCCCCTCACTGATTAAGTTTAAGTTAAATAACTGTGTTGCATGAAGTAACAACAACTGATAAATCAGAATTCTTTGCTGTTTTTACACAAATTAATAGTATCTGTAGAGCACATCCATTTCTCATTGAGGATTGTTTTGTTACACATTTCCAGTCTTAGTTTTGTATTGAAAGCTCTGCACTTATCCTTGTTTCTCAGAGTTTTCCTGTGTTTACTAGTGCTTGCTATTCAAATTAGTTTCAATTTTCTTTCAGTTCTGTTACGAGGATCTATTAGCATGTGCAATTGTAAGTCAGACAATTTTGAAATATGATAAATTCGGTCTGTTTGAAGTACTCAGCTTCATAATATTCCCCATAGCTTTTGACAAGATGCTAGTTGTTCTTAGTTTAAATAGATTTTTTTATTTTATGAAGTGGAAGATATGCATTGTAGCAAAGGAAGTAAAGCTGTTATTAGAAATTATGGATGTAGGGTAGTGTATGGACATTAAGTTCCAAGTATGTGTTTGTGCACAGTATACACATATCGTAGTAATAAATTACAGTCATACCTCTTGCATTTGCGTTTCTGGATTCACGAATTCATGGATTTGCGAAATGTACGTTGGAACCTAACTAATTTTTTTTCTCTCTCTCTCTTTCTCTCTCTCTCTCTCTCATGCTTAGCGCTCATACGTTTTTACAACTTATTATTTCTCCGTACACCTTTAATTAATTTTAAATTGATTGAATACCTGTACCCTCTACGTACAATACGTATATGTTTTCTTTATTCTATTGAATTGTACCTTCCTTCTGTAACTAATGTGATATATGAAGTTTACCTAGTTTACCTTCCTGACAGTAACAAAGAAAACGTCAGTCATTAAGTTCGCAGACCCATTCATTACTTGGTTTTACCTTACTGAGAGTGCAAAAGAAAAGTAGCAGCCAATGAATTAGTATAGGGGTAACATTAGTATACTGTACTGTAAACGCTCTAGCATAGCAAATTCCCATTAGGCTATACTGTACTCTATTTTTACATCCATTTATTTCTTTTTTTTTAAGGGTAATGTATTAAGCTAACTTTTAAATGAAATCAAAGTGCTTTTGGAGCATGATTTGGGTCATATTTAGGGTTTAAACTCTAGAATAAGCATTTATTAGAATTTTTAGTGACTCGTACAAACAATCGCGATTCCTCCTGTTCCGGAACGGGTTCTGGAACCTAACCTCGCGAATGTTCGAGACATTACTGTACATGGCTTATATCTGCTGCAGTTGGAAAAGTAGGCCATTCATAGTTTATGAATTTTCCAGTGGGTCAGTACTATTGGTAGTTGACAAGCAAGAGAACGTTACCTTTTCCTAACGCTGAAGCCTATGCTTCACTCATATGGTTAGTCATTATTCTGTCAATGTTGCTTTCATGTGAGATTTCAGTTTTAGAGGAATATCACTCCTTTTCTTCAGTTAAGTTATCCATTTTCCACTGAGTTGGTTTAGACACCATTCTTCTTGTAATTTGACATTTAGGTAATGACAATTTTTTATTCTCATTGTATATCTTCCTTGGTGTCTGCATGTTTTGCCAAGAATTCTGTATAATTTACCTGTTCGGTAATATTTAGGGTTACCATGTCGTAATTCCTTAACTGACAATGAAATATCAATAAATTTCATAGTTTTATAAATCTTTTGCTCTTAATGTATGTTCATTTATTAATGGTGTTTTTGCATAATAGTTTTATACATTGTAAAACAGTAATCCTTCAACTTGTCAAGTGCAATTGGGTTATGGCATCTTGATAGGTAACAAAAACCATATAGTATAGCGTACACTTGAACAGTTTCAGTATATTGGAAGCACACAGTAATTCTACTTTACTTCTTAAGCTTTACTTTACATTTGACATTCAGTTAAGAGATTTATTCAAAATACCATCATGTCTGGAAAGCTGGCAAAATAATGATTAATCATAACAATTTAGCTGATAAGTACAGAAGTCTGATTAGTTGAGGTGTGATTGTTTGTAGAGCAGATCCTATTTTCCAGCATAAATTAGTCTGTACATAATTAGTATCGAACATTAATAGATTTTTCTTTTACCAAACTTTGACTTGGTTTCAGAAACAATATATGGAACTTGAGAGAAGCTATGAATTACTATTTTTTCCTTTGTTAAATAGCCTATAAGATTTTCTTGAGCCTGTCAGAGCATTGGGGTTGATTCAGTGTGCATATCTTGTATTTTATTAACTGATTAATTAAATAGTCAAGTTTATTGTAATTGAGCTTCATGTCCCTACCTCAGTGACTAGATTATCATTTATTATTATTCCTTACTAACTTAAACGTACTCAGTTCCCTCTTAATACAGGCAAATGTTTCACTGTTTTACTGACAAGTTGTAAATCAGGTATGAAGGATATTACCAAAGAGAGGATTTCAGAAAGCACGACATTATGTTCAAATGTGGATTGCATTACACTTCTTTTTATAGCACACGGTGACTTTAAAATGGCAGAAACAGGAGTAGTTGTGTGTAGTAACGCGTTTTCAGCTTATGGGCTATTAGTTAGTCATCTACCAAGTACCATTTGTGTTTACTACGTAGAGTTTATGGCTAATCTTCATTGTATCTGTACAGACGTAGATATTTTTTTATTGCATCAGTAGCCTAGGCTGGGTTTGATACTGTTATAAAGTATATGATTTCGATTTTTCAGCTCCAGAGAGAACTCGCCAGCAGTACAAAGAGCAGAAGCGTTCAAAAGACCGTCAAAGGAGTCAGGACAGGGAATGGAAATTGAAACAAATCGAACCTAGTACAATTACCCAGCTTTTATCAACGCTGGGTGTTTCAGGAGAGTTGGACGATCGCTCGGAAAGCCTGCCACCACTCTCACCGGCTGTCAAGGTTGGTTCTAGGAATAATTACAGATTTATACGTTTCTCTTAATGCATACATATCAGACTAGGAATTCACTTATGATGACAGTGTAACTTTGAAAGTATTACAGTATAGGCATTGAATTCTTATTCTCATAACTTAGAAAGTATTACAGTATAGGCATTGAATTCTTATTCTCTTGAGTTAGGAAGCTAGTTTATTTCATGCGATTTGGAACTCCAATGAGAAGTTACTATGTGAAAAAATAATTACATCCACTTCTCTCTTAAATTTTCTAGTAGGACCAGAGGAGGATGCAGAAAAATGCAATTGCAGTTAAAGGAATAGTCCTGTGATTAGCCCATACTAGTCTACCTCAAAACCACAACCTGACCTTTCAGTCTACTTAGCTTGTACTCTTGGAACAAACACTGTCAATAGGACCTTTAGAATATTCAGTATAACAGTTCAGTAGAAAATAAGACCAACAAACTTATTTTATTTAGATAGACCCACTTTATATAAGAAGCACATTTAGTAAAATGAGCATTTGTGCCTTCGACATCAACCCCCCCTCAACGGTCTTTCGATTGAATGTTGGTACAGACGTGTCAACAGCAGAATGAATACTGAACTGAATGTATGTTCATGTGTACAGAACATATGTGTTATATGAAATGAACATTCATATTCATAAAACCTTGTTTTCAACTTACCTGGCAAAAATCACGCAGGTTGATAGCTGACCAAAGTAAACTGTCTCTTTCTCTCCCTTAAGCTCAGATACAATTCTGTATCTAAACGGGTGTGTTTAATCAAACTTGGGATACAAAAATAGACTATTTCGTAAACTCAACATGAGATTGATTAAATTAAAAAAATTTGCTAATAACAGGTTATTAAACTCCCACCTACAACATCGCTAAAATGTAAGTGATAAAGAGAAACCAAAATCCTTCCTCCCACATTGATACTAAGTGTCCCTTACTAACACAAAAGTCCATTAGTCAGACGCAATAAGGACAGGTGTCTAAAACAGTCACCCCGACCATTGTCCATGCTATTTGCACACCTTTGCGTGGTTTATCCCATTAACATGTCAATCAAGAAACATTCTTATATTAGTCTAAATATGAGACAGGGCGGGATATTTCCCATAACATAATTAAAACCCAAATAAAGAAAATGGACAAATAATAATAATAAGAAAAACCACAAGCATTAAGAAATTGTAAAATACACGACAAGGCATTGAATGTTCGCCAACTGTCTTAAGCTTACTTTTCCAATGGGTAATAGAGAGCTTATCTTTTCACGTTCAATGATAACCAGCTCCAACAACAGCAATGCCCCATATTTCACAAAAGATCTCACACTTGCCTTATCGACCACTCCCATTAGAACAAACGAACGTATGTCACCACAGTGACACTCCCTACAAATCCAGATCTGTAACCAGATAAGGCTTCTGGAAGTTTCCATGCTGACATTACATGTCCTTTTTCTCGGAATACAGATGTTATGCTAAGATTTTCTTCCATTTTTCCATGAATTACATTTTCAACTACCCTTTTATCACCAACAGGTTGATTCCAAGTCCCGATATATGAGTGTATCATGTCGTAAACTAAGTGAAGATGATGGGTATGAACTTTCACAGTCTAGTCGTAAAATCTCAACTGCTGAGCTTCCTCAGGATCGTGTTAGCTATTTCCACCAGTTACAAAGTATGGTTAAAAGTGGCACGCAAGAAGTTATCCATCAGAGGCAGGTAAGTTATTCTAAATTTTTCTTTACTTGGAATATGATGCAGATATCTAATAATGTTTTTTGTTTGGGATTTGATGTAAATATTTTTGTACTGGACAAAACAAGGTTTTGTTTCAACTAGTGTTTAATCATGTTGTACTCATTTATTATTTTACAGTAGAACCAGAACATTTTTAGACAAAGAAATAAATGTCTAAGTTTTGTCATTCAGCTTACAGATAGTTTAATCCTGTTGTACTCCTTATTTATTATTCACTTGTAAAATCAGAACATTATAGAAAATCAAGAAAGAATTGCAGTCAACCCCCGGGATTCACGGACTCACGATTCACAGACTCAGCGATTCGCGGAATTTTTCGGTGGAACGTATATACATATTCGTGAAAAATTCGCCTATTCATGGAATTTTTCATAAAGAAGTATTCACGAATTACTGTATTTTCATATCATTTTCATGACTGAATGCACTTTTTGTGATAAAACTATTAAAATTTTCAGGTATAAGCATTTTTAGAGGGTTTTTGGTGTTTTGAAGTAACAAAATAGGCAGTTATAAGTGTTTCAGAGGGATTTTAAGTATTCACAGATTTGAGCTATTCGCGGGGGCGTTGTAGTGGTACGTATTCCCTGCGAATCCGGAGGGTCGACTGTAACAGTTAAAGTTTTGTCATTCAACTTTCAGATTGTCAGATTGAGTTGTGTATGCACGGTTTTTGTGTAGTTACTGCTCGTAAAGGACCTAAAGAATTAGCTTTTGAGGGAAATTGAAGAATTGTTTTGGATATCATAAAATCCTTGTGTACTGGATACAATTATTGTTAGAGGGTAATGTATATTTATTTGTTTCTCATTTCTTGTTATTGATGAAAGCATTTAATTCTTTTGCAGAGGAGTGAAGAAGAAGTTCTGTATCATCAGGAACTGCATGAAATGCTTTGGCTTGAATTACAGGCGTGGCATGCAAATTTGGATTCAAATATGTATGATGTACATCTCATTGCTCAGAGACAAGAGGTATTTATTGTTTATAATGATGAACTTTAACACTAAAGTCAAGTTTTTACTTATTACTTGTCCAGTGTATGTTTGTACTAGTAAGTTTTGTGTAAAAAAATTTTAAAGATTTTTTTTTATTTGTAACTGATGGGAAATGCATATTGATAGTCTCATTAATGGAAACCTTATCTTATCTGATCTGTATTAAGAAATCAGTTTGAATGTAGATGCTATTAGTATGCTTAATTATAATTCTTAAAGAAAATGTGAAACTTGACTGTTATGTATTGACGAACATGATGTTTATACAATAAAATACGTTTGTCTGCAAAGCCTTTGATCATAAAATAGCATTACTCCCTGTGGATGGTTCCAAGATCTTGCAAGGAGAAAAGTCACAGTGCAAATGCCCAGCTCACCATCAGCTGGCCTTTTCTCAGTCTCTTTATGATGTCAGCAGTGTTGCCATCATTTCCTTAGACTGCGCAATATAGCCTACCATCAGAGAGCTTTTTTTTTATTTTTTCAAAATTTTAGAAATTTAGGTTATACACATCTATCAATCTGTCTGCTTGTCTGTTTGTCAGTCTATCCATCCATCCATCCATAGTTATTGTTCCAACAATTGATCATTTTAATTACATTCTCAACCATGCTATTGGGAACCTGTCATCCACAAGTTGATTGGTGTTACTCTCAATCTTTGTGGGTAGCAATTGCTGCAAAGGGAAGAGTACTTCTGATGCATTCATCAGAAGTACATCAGGTATTGGGTTGGGCACTCCCTGGCACTGTTGAGGCAGTGCTGCAAGTTGGTGGCCTGAATGTAAACCATAGTCCTGATGTCATTTTTACAGAAAGCTGGTCATTATCACTGACTCTGACAAGAAGCATAGACCAGACTTGGTTTCAAAGGTGTCCTTGAGATGTGAGAGAGCATCCTTGTCAGTGATCATCA
Source organism: Macrobrachium rosenbergii (assembly GCF_040412425.1). Lineage (NCBI taxonomy): Eukaryota > Metazoa > Arthropoda > Malacostraca > Decapoda > Palaemonidae > Macrobrachium > Macrobrachium rosenbergii. The sequence continues at coordinate 29,268,818 of NC_089753.1, read as the reverse complement.
CAAAGGTGTTGTTTACCATTTCTCTGAAGACTTCTTTGATGCACCCACAAAGTTTGCAAAGAGCGTACCTATAGGGGAGCCCATTCTTATGCATCTGAAGGGTGTCTCCTGGTTACAGATGTCAATAAGGGTTTCAGGGTCTTCTTTGGGATATTGATAATAGGGAGCAAGGAACCATCATCGTACACCTCTCTGGTGATGTCGCTGGTGGATCTATTGAATAGCATGTTTGTGAAGAGGATTTTGACGTTGGGGGAAGCTATGTTGCCACTGGTATTATTGCCATGGATAAGTTTGAGGACTTGTTGAAGGAGGTGATGCTACAGAGAAAGGAAATGAAAGGTGTCAATGTGTGCTCAAACTTCTTCACCAGGTGATAGTGGTTTGTTGTGAATCTGGCTAATTATAAGGCAAAGTGGATTCCTTGCCTTGTGGTTCTTCATGTTGCTGTGTACGTAGCCAAGGCCAAATTCCCCAGCTCTTCTGAGAAGCTTTTTACCATCCTGACAGGTGCTAATCACCTTTATAATTTTGTTGGTCCATCATGTGATGTCCTTGAGGTTTCTTGCGGTCCTCTTGAATTTCTTCTCATCATCTAGGGTGGCATCTGTCTGAGCTAGATAGTCCTTTTGCAGGAGGAAGTATGTTGACCTTTTGGCCACCCTTCAGGTGACAGTGTCACAGCAGGGTTGGAACAGAGTTCCTTGGCAGCAAGGATGTACTATTGATGGAATATGCTGCTTTGGTGATGGCTCCTTATTTTCGTGGACACATTGAGGAAGGGCCCTGTCATCAATGAAAAAGGCATTTGCAAACCATTATTTGTATTTATGTAGCATACAAATTTGTGTTATGAGTTTTATGTTATTTCTTGTCATAATATGAAATCGGTATCAGTATGCAATATGTGGTTTATTACAAATAATTATTTTTACAGTTTTCTGAGCAAGGTCTCTTAAACACGTTACTAACATAATCTCTTTATCTTACAGGTGTATGATATTATCCAAGAAGTACTAAACTTTAAATTTGACCCCAATTATTCTGAGAAAAATCAAGAACATGTGGAGGCCGCAGCAAGTGAAGTTAAGATTTCCACATTAGACACAGCAGTGAACACCGGAGACCTCAAGATTGCAGGTGTTTCTGTGTCAGCCTCTGATAATACAGATGGGGTGGGAATGAGCACCATGGTTGGAGGGGAGGAAGAATGCAGTGGGTGTCTTTCCATATGGTGTAAAGTATGTCAGGACAGACAGACTGAAGGGTTGTCACAGGTGGCTAAAATTCTGAAGAAACTGGACTATGTGGAGTCATTGTTTCCTTCCACAAAAAAACTAGAATTTCATTACCCTGAGTGGGAACAGCCAGAGTTTGTTGGAAGATACAAGGCCCTTTGTGTTTGGTATAATGCCACTGTGCAGTTAAGAATGAAAATAGAAGTTTTAGGAAAACTCTTAGGAAATATGACAAGTGCACTTATACCCTGGCCCACCTTCAGCACTAGTGTCGGCGAATCCACAACTCCAACTTCCAGCTATGATTCTGGCGCCCCTTTACCGGCGCCCTCTGAGGAAATTTCGCCCGAGATAGAAATAGTGCAACCAAAGACGGTGTCTGTCCGCTTTTATGTAGAAAGTGATGCTTGCTCCAACCCATCAGACTCAAATAATTCCACCGATTCAGGTCACACAACTGCTAGCACCAACAGTGGTCTCCTCATGCCACCAGGGCATTCCTCAGTTCCTCCGCCTGGTGGACTTCGTCGATGCCTCAGCGACATTTTTATTGAAGCAAATCCTTATAGGTATAGTATATTATGTCTTGTGAAACCATCCTGTGTGTTTGTAATTCCCTGTAACCTTTTTAAGTAATGTGCAAGGCATTTTCTGAAACTGTATAACTGTTGATATTTTTATGAAAAATTTTGCTTAAGCTTATTATCTTCACATTTGGCCTCCAAGTAAAAATTCTTTGTGGAGCTTTGTCCATTCTAGTCTTGTTTCTTGCAGCTCACTTCTTCATAGCACATAGCTAATTAATGCTTGATTCTTACCAATCACCTTGCTTATTTGATTGAAAATCTATTCATTTATTACAATAGAAAGTGTTGAAATGATGGTATTCCTACATGAATGCAAATTTTCTTCTTTTTTCTTGTCCTAGTGTGACACTAAATAACACATCTAAAGTGAGAGTAAATGCATTACAGAGTATGGGGAGTGGTCAGTGGTGTAATGATGAGCAAACGAATGATTGATAATCCTTTTATTATGTATCATTTTCTAAGCAAGTGAGTGTTCCATATATACAGTGGGTCCAGTACTTCTACTGCAATTATATGTATTACAATTCATAGCATTACTAGAGCATATTCTGTTTCTAAAAGGCAGACTAAATAGAAATATACCAAGGTGATTGTCTTATGCTTTCAAAAGGCGTTGAATAACCTCCGTCCCCATTCCCTAACCCCAGTTCTTGTATTCAGTTTCAGGTCTTTAGTCAGCAAGTTTACATAGCAATAAGCACATGAATTGCTTATTGGGTATTATTTTTAATTTATATCTTTTTACTCATTGTTTTTAATTTTTCTTATTTCTTAGTTCCATCTTTGCTTGCTAGTAACCACTGCATAGCATTTTGTTTATTTCATTGCAGTCAGTCTTTTATTTTCTCTGGCTCTTCACTGCCAAAAAGTTCAAAAAGCCCTATAGTGAGTACCTTACTTTATTTATACAAATAGGCCTAATCAGTTATGAAGCTGTTATTGAGGTTGATATTATTTCAACATGGTTACATATTCCTAAATCCAAGTTCATTTGAGTTTATTTAATTATTTATTATTATATTTTTTAGTTCAGGAAAAAGTTATGAGTGAGGTAATTTTATTGATATACCAGAAGCTGAACAATCCCTCAATTATATGTCTCGTGGGCTTTGAAGTAGAATCAGTAATAAAGTTATAAAATGGAAAGCACCTTGGTCTGATGGAACCACTGTAGAGGTGATTTTAGGTGAGAAATGAAAGACACCTCTCATACTAACTAGATACTGTCGCAGTGTACGGAATGAGGAAACAGAGCCAGACTAGAGGCTTGCATTAACAGTAGTTGCGATGAAAATACTCATCTTGCTTATTCTCTCAAGGTTGTAGGAAGATAAAATGCTTAGAGGTGAACGAGACAGTTTTAGAAAAGACAGGAGTTGCACAGGTGGAATGAGGGGTAAAACATTATAGAGCAGCAATGTGTAGAATTTATAAATCCTTTCTGGGAACTTGTGTGTATTGTGAGAAGGCAGTATTATGTAAAAGTAATGGAAATTTTTTAATAAGGTAGATGCAAAATGAATTTTAAAGGGTTCATGTTAAGTGAATTTATATGAGAGCTGTGAGAAGGGAGGCTTGAGGTGAGTGGAGATTAGCGGAACTCAAAGCACAGGCAAGGCATGAAAGGCAGAATTTCACAAGGCTCTTGCTTCGTATAACAGTGGAAGGGATGATGGTGATGTTTAGTTGTTGCTTAAACATTTTTAAGCCTTTTTGTCATTAACAGCATCTTCACTTAGCAGAAATTTGATGCTTTAAAGTTGTCAACTATGTCTCAAAGTGTATTCCTTGCTTGAGCCTTGGTTTCAGGAGATTTGTATTTAGATTACAAGTAAGAAGTGTTGCATAAAATCTCCATCCTGTTTTGTCAGAGAAGCTGAAATTTGTAAGTGTCTTTTTTTTGTATTCTGATAGTGGAGTGTAACACACATATTATGAGATGGTAATGGTAGGTTTTGGAGTGTTGTGAACAATTTTACTCCTCATCTCTTATCCCAGTGAATGTTTTGAATGTGTTCTTGAAGCACAGCTTGTTGGCAGTACTAGATCTGTGTGGCTGAGCCAAATGTTGGTCATTTTTTAATTTGTGGTGTGTGGCTCGTATGAATCTAATTTTAAATTTTATACTATTTTGCCTATATGCAAACTACTTTTTCATTTTATGGTACAGCAGTTGGCTTATATACAAACTATCCATGAGAAATGGAAGGGAGTTCCTCTCCTGATAGTCTGATTGGCTGATTTCTAATACTAGTTATTGACAAACAAAGTACTTGACATTAGAAAATTATATATACTCATTCAAACAAAGACACAAAATTTATTAGGTAATGGTTTGTATATGTGGTGCAATTGTTATTTTAGAAACTTTGTTTGTTGTTGAAGAAACTAAAAACTGTTCTTTACAAAAGCAAGTGCATACCAGAAATTATGAGACATTTACATATTCAATTGGGTATGATTTTAATTCTCTGCAGCCTTGGGCATGGTGAGACAGAGAGGAGGTCTTCAAGAATATTAGAAAAAAATTGCAGGTTAATTTCTGTTTATTTCTAGTCTAAAGCACGTAACAAAATAGGTTGAAAGTAAGATGGACACGCTTGATGTTTGTACAGTAAAACATGTTTTTATATAAATCCACTTATCATAAATAGATTTTCTTTGTAAAATGGACCCAAACTCTCCTGTATAAGAAATTTGGAAGAAGAAACCCCACAAGCATGTGTCAGCAAACTTTCTTTGTCCTGCAAGGCAATGCTTCTCTAATTCCCTGTGCTGTCTTCCATCTGAGAAGTAAGGGGAAGGGAGGGGTGCACAGGAAATCGTGATTAATGGCTTTGTATAATAATTTTTTTTAAACATTTGTTATAATGAAATCATTAACTGTGAATGGCTTGTATTGCAACATTGGAGAGAGGACAAACAGAGGAACCTTTTTAAGATGAAAGGTAGATGTAGTTGCTAGAAGTCGGATTCCCCCAGTGCAAACAGTGGAGTTGGAAGTAAAGCTTTAATTCACGGATGGTGCCATAACTAATGGATTTGCTCTGAAAAAAACAACCCCAAGAGCACAAAATGGATAAAGACTGGTACTCCATGAAAAATTATTCTGTGTGTGTCAGGTTATGAAGGATTAAGTCATGAAGATGAAGAGGATTAATAAATTGGATCCCTCTCAACTGAAAGTACATAGCTGGCTTCATCAATGGGTCCCTGTCAGGAGATTTATGAGTAATATCATGTGGGTAAAATCTAGCAAAAGAAGACTTGACAGTGCCAAGTACCTGCTTTGAGTATGCAGAGTTCCAAGATATATTTAAAATTCAGGAAGAGAAGAGCACTTGAACGATGTGGATATTTCTTCTTGAGAAATATCCACACATGCCCATGAAATGACTTCCCACAGCCAATAATAACATAATTCTCAGAAACAGGACAATTTTGATGACTCATGTGCAGGACAGATAAGAAAAAGGTTGAAAGGATTCCGGGAGATTTGAGAGAGATGACTGGAGGATCGTAATGGATGGACCCATTGAGATGCCAGCCAATAGATGGCAAACTGTAGCATGAGGGAGAGAATGTGGAAGCAGCTGTGAGGAACCACTGTCAAAGTTCAAAAAATTACAGCAGAGACAAAATGGAGAACTATTACTGTGACACAGGCAAAGGCAAAAACATTAATTGAATAAACAAATTACCCCTATAAGAATTTATTGCTCTGCATAGCCTGTTACACTTTCAAAGTGAACCCCAAACTAGAATTACATATTGAAAAGAATTATTAGAACTCTGAACTTGATGAAATTTACAGAAAATCGCTGAAATTTAGTGCAGTGGTCACAAAAAATTGAAAAACTGGACTATTGTAGTGACTCAGACAATTCAGCAGTTATCAGCAAAACTTTCAAAAAGTGGCTAACTTACTAATTGCTAAAGTGAATAAAGGTAAACAAAAATTAATGATTAATGGAAAATGACAATCTATAAATGGCACAGCGCATAAACAGGAAAATCACTGCACTGGTCTTGGGAAGCCTAGCTCCACATCCAAGCGCTACAGAGATGTACAGAAAAATGAGAGAAGCATTACGTTTCAGCCCAGTGGAATCTGATGCGACATGCACCGTGGGGTTTCTTCTTTTAAACCTCTTCAAGTGTGAGCATGTGGGTTAATTTTGCATAGAATAAGACTTTTTATGATTACAGAGTCGGTGGTACTGTGAGAGCAAACATCAAAATCCCTGTCTTACTTCACCCTGTCTCTAAACAGCATATGCAACTAATCTGCAAAGCACACAAATGCACAAGACCAAGAACCTGGGAGCAAATATATTGATTGGAGATATGATTTATCTCAATAATGGACTTGATCTAAATAACAGAGTTAACCTTAGTATTAAATAATAGAGTAACCCCTAGAATTATAAAAGACTAATGTAATAACCTTTGATTACTGTATTGAAGTGTAAGAATATTTAATTGAGCATATGTGTACTGTATTTCCCAGCTTCAAAGCCACTCCAACCTCAAAAAGGCATCCACTTTTGAATAGGAAAATAAAAAAAAAAAGGTTACATCACTTCTGTAAGTTGAAGGCTCTGACTTTGTTGGTGAGCTTCGCTTATTAGAGAATCTCGGTGCATTGAAGCACTAATAAACCATGTCGAGTACTTACAATTTTTTCAGGTCGTGTACTTTAAAAATACTTTGTGCGTTTTCAACTTCATTGATTTTGATATCTAATAAGCTTTCCTGAAGTTGATGTACCAACTGACTGAAAAATTTGACCAGATTATCAAAAAGCATATTGTTTTAAATAGCCTAGCTGTGTTGTCTTGGCCAACAGTGTCTCAGTTGTGAAGTATTTTAAGATGTACAGTAGATGGTACGTATTGGATGTAGGCTTTGCAGCATTGCTTTTGAATCACAAGCAGTACAGAATAATATTTTATCGCACTGGTACACTGTAAAAACACATCCCAAATAGAACAGAATGATTGAGATTAAAATCTGCAGTGCTTTGTATTACAAATAAGAAAAACATTTTGATCTTGAAAATCTGAAAATATTTTGCACATTGGTACTTTTAAATTTTCTTCAAGCACCACAAGAACATGCCATGAATATGTTAGATTAAGATAGTTTTGCATTGGTGAGATGTACCAGTTTTACTTTTGTCATCCGTAATTTTACCTTAAAGTCCAGTTCATTTGAGAAGAGTGAAAATACCATTAATATTGATATGCAATGTATAAGTTAATGCTTGTCAGTTGGCTCATCTATGGAAGTCTGCTGGTACTTTGTTAATTTACAGGTTTAAGTCAGTGTAAATTATACTCATAATTCAGTTTTAAGTAAGTTTAAATTATACACACAATTCAGAAGTCATATACAGGAGTTAGCAAAGATAAGTTTCCTCACAGGTTAGGATAGGCCTTTGAAAAATTGGACCTTTGGCTTCTAGGACACATGGGAAATTTTTGACACTTACTTCAGAAAAGAGTGTCTTTATTGCTGGGAAATATAGTAATAATTCAGAAAAGTTTTGTAAGAACTAACTTCTAGGGATTAAGGACATCTACCAATAAAATACGACCATTAAAAAGGAATGGTTTTAAGCCTGTCCATTAGTATATTGCTTGCCCAAACTCATAACTCATTTAATAAAAACTCTTAGGCAGTAAATAAATGCTTTGAAGAATACATGCAAAAAATCAGGGTCTGTATTTATGTAAAAATTCACAAATTACTTTTGTGTACACACCTCAATGAAATTGGCTGAAATTTAAAAAAGAGAAGTAATTATAACAGCAGTAACAGTGGCTGCATTTGATGGTTCCCCCCAAATTATACAGAGCACTCACAGCACAGCTGATGCACAAGGTGGTGATGTTTTGTAATGCACAGAAACAGTTTGTGCAAGAACGTTTTCACGGCACAATCATGAAGGATGCACAGGATAAACTACCAGTTAACAATGAGGCTTGAAATAATGGGAGTCGTAAAGGGTGTAAAGTATCACATCACCAAATAGATCTGCTTATCTTCTTCAGTTCACTGCCAAGCAGTGTGCCAATCAAGCTTGCCCACTCATGCACAGCTGATTAGCATCTACTCTAGGTCATGTACAGGTACATTTAGGAAAGCAGTAACACACCCAAGAATGCTGTAAAATAAATGATAGTGGCCATTCCCCAAAGTCTCTCGACGAAAGGTTTGTTATTGTGAGATTGTAAAGTAGTTCCAGTTGAAACATAGACACAGCATACCAAATTTTATACTTATTACCCATATGGGCTAATTTTGTTCATGTGTGTGACATATATTTCATGTCAAATCTACTTTAATTATTTGGATGACAAAAAATTTAAATTAGGCTTGGATTATTGGCAACAACAATAGCAATATTTAAGATGAATTAACAAATGCACTTTTTGTATTTAAATGCGTGAAGACCATGTATGTACTTGAATACCTTAGTAAATAAATTTGATAACGCCATGAAACTCTCTCTCTCTCTCTCTCTCTCTCTCTCTCTCTCTCTCTCTCTCTCTCAATTCACTGGAGAAATTTTTGACACATATGGACCCACCTTCAGTCCAGTATGTCGGTGCAACTTGTGTTTCAGCTATCTATTGTGATTTTAGCTCTGTAATCTTGTTCATGTACAGGTATACAGTATTACCTTTTTAAAAACATTGTGGTACAGTATTTTAATACCATGCTACCTTATTTTTAACCATTTACTACAAATGAAAAGTGAAATACTGTGATAAGTAAGGAGTAAGATGATATGGTAATGGTGATTTATTGCTAACAACTCTAATTCTCACTAGTTCAATATTGTACATTTCCACATTTGCTCAATTTACAATGAAACTGTATGGTATGTTTGATCTTGAATGTAATATTTGCATACTCTGCAATCCTAGTGTATAGTGTTGGTGCATGTTACATAAGCATGTGACTCATCCTGTAAAGAGTAAGGTAGGCATCATTAAAATGATCTACCTGGTAGTTGGCTGTGGTGGATTGTAATGGTGGAAAATGGCATGTGATTGCAACGTCCTCCCAAAAGCTTTCCCGAGAACTGAAAGTCTTGACACCTTTCAAAACCACTCCTGGTAAAGGGAATAGATGTATAATTAAAAATTTCAATTTATCGTATGATAAATACAGTTGTTCTTAGCAAACCATTTACTTATAGTGCCCTTTTTTGTATGTCACGAAAAGTCCCTCACAAAAATTTTCTAAAGGACAAGAGTTACTCATGTATGTGAGTACAGCTCAGTCAGATCAATTGGTTCCAGGCTTGCAAGTTAGATTGCTCTTCTTGAGTACCACATTCCCAAAATTATGTAGTAAAGCTTTTGAATGGATTGCTTTTCTCATGTTTTTTCTTTTTCACCTTTACCATACATGTTTTTTTCCTTTTATTGTATTTATTATTTTTTCTTTCAAGGTAAAGCTTATCCCCTGTCATTTGCTTTATCTGTGACTACTTGGCACGGGTTTGACAAAGTGTTAAAATTGAAACGATTGTTTATGAGTGCTCCCATTAGTTACCCCCACTCTCTGTAGTTTGGGCGTACGACAGCGATTGTTTTGGTTGTTATTCCCATGTCGATGAAACTACCAGTTGTGTAGGCAGGTGCTCTGAATTTCAATTGTTTTTCCTTGGTCAGCAAACTGGAACGTCTGGTTTTGGTTTGTTATTGGCAATATTGATTCCTCTTCTCAGTTTTCCCAATCTAAAATCTGTTAGATTTTATAAGGTAAGACAAGATTATGTTCATTGAGGTATGATACGCATGAAATATGCATTAATCATCAAGGTGTAAATTGTGATTCAGAGAACCGTTGTTATCGCAAGGATTGGACTTTGGAAGAAATAGAGCAGTAGTTGTGGTTGTAGCTCCCATCAGCTCTGCATGCCTGAGGTACAGACACCTAACTTGTCATTATGTGTTGTACACTCATCAACCTCGTACTGTGGACTTCACCTGATGAAGATCCTTATCCGACAAGTACTTGCCGCGGGATCACATCCACCGGGGAAGCAGCAATAAGGATATTTCTAATAACATTGATAATTTGGTTATAGGAAAACCCCTAACCTTCCTTCAGTGCACAGTGTTGGAGTCAGCAAATGATGGAGGCTGAGTTTCATCTAAAAAAGTGGTTTTTATGATAAAGTCAGTATCTTAGATACTTACCCGATCATGGAGATCCCTCCCTCCTCCTCTCTGAAGAGATTAAGAGGAGAATTACAACCAAAACAATCCTTGTCTTACCTCCACCCTCCAAAGGGGAGTGTTCATTAACAGTTGTTTCAGTTTTAACATTTTTGAACCTGCACCAAGTAGTTGGAGATAAAGCAACTGATAGAGGGTAAGTACCTAAGAAATATATTTTATCATAAAAATTACTTTTATATGATTAGTGATTTAAATTCTTTAATTCAATACACCTCTGTAGTGATAATCTTGGTTTGTAGTTCTGAAGGGATTCTATGTACAAGTTTTTTTTTTTTTTACCAAGAGAACTTCTGGTGATATTTCATTTCATTTGGGATTGCATTAGTTCCTTAGGTTTTCTTGTTGCTGAATGATGTTGGCAGCTAATAGTTTCAAGTGCTAGAGATCATAGCTACAGTAGTTTGTTTCTATTAGATAGCATTGGTTGGAGTTTTGCCAACTTGATCATCATCATAAATGTTTTTACATCTGATTATAGATTTGCAGAAGCAAGGTAATGAGAAAGTACCATTTCTGTATGTGTCCCTTCCTTTATGATTTATTGTAGTTTTGTAAATGTTATTTCTTCCTGCATTATAAGATTTTGAATTCTGTTTCATTGTACCATATTGGCAAGTGTTGCATGGTTTGAATATTTTCCCATGTTATGAATCTGAACAATTAAACCAAAATATTTTAATCTTTACAGGAAGTATGTTGAAAAGTTGTTGCGAAACAAAGGCATGAAGAAGACTTTTGATAAGGTTAATGAGGTGATACGAGATGTCATGTATCGCTGTACTTGTATTCTGGAAGAGTCCCATCATGGGAAAAACACAGACGGAATGAGTAAAAAGGTGAGAATATAGATTATTTAATCTTTGTAGTATTGCATACAATAAAAGAAAATTTTGAAACATATAGATTGATTAATTTATACGTCGAATTTTTTAGAAAATTTCTGTATTGAAAGATGACCTAGGTTTTTCTGAGGTGGCCATCTTTTGTAGCCTTACCCATGTATTGTTAGTTGAACTCTGGTGATTTGATGTAGTGTACAGATAGTCCCTATAGGACCCTTGGCATCACAGTAACTCTGGATCTGTGGTAAGTTTGGCATCAGCATGACTGGTTCTGGGACAGGACTGGGCTTGGTTCTCTTTCTTCAACTACATAGCTAGAGCACAGGTCTCCTGTTCTCTGGTCACAGTGATCCTATAGCACCAGGTTTGTGCTTATAGAGCCCACTTGGCTTCTGGCACTTGTAAACCTCTGGTCACAGGCTCAATCATGGTTGCATCTCTGAATGAGATAGGAGCTGTAATGATGTTCTTGCCTATTAACTTGATCTCATGCCTTGGGTGAAGCTTAGTTGTATGAGAAAGCTTGAAAGCTTTCTTCACCACAACTGTAGATAAAGTTCCAACTACAAAGCAAGAAACAGAAGCTGAAGACTCCAAAGCTGAAACATCCGTTGCTGGCTTCCTGGCCGAGAACACATTTTTTAACATAGGGTTCCTCATTGGCAACTGGCCAGTCATGGCAGGTAGGACCAGGAAACAGTATTGTTTCTGCAGTTAGTACAGTAATTACAGAGATAGTAGAGGCTTCAGAGTTGTCTACCTGGGAAAAATATCATAAACAATCACAGTACAGTACTGTAACACAAAGCCTCAAAATCACTGCTTTATACTAAATGAAGAAGGAATGATGAAATGATAACTAATAAAGCAGATACCAGCCAGTCCCAGAAATAATAAGTGAAATTCTGGTGAATCTTGTTAGATGTGAACAGGTTCTCACAGAACACAAAAGGAAACCAACTGACTGTTGGATACTCATGTGCAGAGCTACCTGTCAGATATCTGTTAACTGGTTTTCTTTCATGGAAGCTAGATTGTTCAAGCCAATCATTGACGTGAATTAGCATCAATATGGCACATTAGGAAATTGTACCTAGAAGACATTTGAATTGACACGTAGTACTCAATGTCAGTTTGTTTAACCTGTGCAATACAGTGTAGCACTTGTATATTTTGTTGCTTCATGTTATCATTTTGGTGAAAAAATTTTGCAGTGTTATATTTCTGTAATGGTAAATGCTCCACATCACCAGAAGTTAACAATAGCCTATATTGTTTATGCTGATATGCATTTAGCCACCAGGTGATTAAATTGTTTGTTTTATCTTGTCTTTCAGAACTCTGGCGATTTGTTCTCTTGTGCTTTGGCTGAAAGTTTGCAAGAACTGTACAGATATGGGCCGTGGGGTCCTAAGTTTCTGGCGATGGACCTGCCACCATTTTACTCAATGTATATCTTCTTAGCATCTGTTTCCCTTCAGATGATGAGGGAATGTCTTAAACTTCGGCTTGAGCAAATGCCTGAGAAGCCATCGAGGCTTAGTATTAAGGAGGTAAGTTTGATTTTGACTGTATCATTAACTTTTAAATAGTATCATAGAATTTTTTCTGTTGTATCTTAACCCTTTGAGATTCTAATGACATCATGCAAATATAATCCTTTGAGACTCTAAAGGGTCCAGTGATGCTCCCAGTAGAAATTAAAGAGGAAGAACAATTAATCATAGGTATTTGTATGTTCAGTGTCATTAGGGTTTGGTTTAACTCATTCTTTGTACATCTTTGTATTTCATCATTTTCAAGACTGCATAGGTATTAGGGCCAGTAAATTTTGGGTTACGCTTACATCTCTTTCTCAATAATAATTTTCTGCTGTATATTTGTTTTTCATTTCATTCACTCATTATCTAGTGTGCATTGCAGTGAAGTTCAACAGGTTTGCTTCTGTTCAGGTGGTATTACCTTTTCTGTAATGGCAGTGTTGCCAGACAGTGTGCACCAGTATTCTTTTTCATCGAGATAAGAACACCTTTTTAACAGGGGAGTTTCTAGTGATATTGCATCACTGTATATTACTTTTGTTTGATATTTTTGATAATCCTGTAGGAGTAGATTTATGTTTTTGGATGCTGATTGCATTGTTGACTTTGAATCACATTGTTATACCACTGAGCACTTAATACAGTAGGTGCAATTATCCATGTCTTATCCAGAGTGTGTATTGTTTTAATTTAGGTATTTAATAAATTCTTTGGAAAAATTGTAATGATTCTTTACATATAAACAATTATGAAAAATGTACAATTAAGGTGGCACTCACTCCCACATTATTTTATCCTTCAAACTACACTGTTGCATTGATTTGATGATTCATGTTAGGCTGTATGCATCTGTAGATATGTGAATAGGATACACTGGTAAAATTACGGTTTGTATCGTATTTGAAATTGTTCGGAAAGCGCAAGCCTTTGTAATTTTCGTTCTTCTCCGTTTTTATATTACAGTTAATGCGAGAGTACAAAGAGGGAGTGAAGTTCGCAGTTGTTGTAAGACAAAAATATTTACGGGCTTGCAAAGCTTTATTTTTTAATCTTAGTAAGCCTTTAAAAGAAAACTTAGAACTAAGACAAAATCAACAAATAGAGGAACTGGATGCAAACATCAAAAGAATGTTAGAAGTAGGTATCTTTTGTGTTATTTGTGTCATAAGTTTTGGAATTGCCTTATTGAAATTATATATTTACCATATAAATTATAAGTCAGATGTTGGAATAAATAACTTCGTGTTACAAGTGCAGTGTTTTTATGTCCACATTATTCACAGGTATACTTGGAATGGCTGGACCAGTTTGTATGTATGCTTCACAGAGAGCCCCATGCATCAGTACTACAGCGCAATTTCCTTCAAGAAGAGTGGCGTTTTGTTCAGGCTACTTGCCCGCATGTAACTGAAGGGGACAGTTTGGCAGCAACACGGTTTTGGTAAGCTGAAACTTTTACTCAGGCGTTAATCAACATACAGTGTAAATTATCTGCTTGTCTTTTAAATTTTATGATGAAGTATCAAATGCTAAGTTACAAATTTATTATTTTTACAAAAGATTCAGTACAAAGGTCAGTGAACAAACTGATTATTTATGAAATCACTGTTTATGATTTTTATGACGCTTCAAAGATGGGTATGACCCAACCTAGCAGAGGGTAGGTTCCTCACAACTGCCAGAAGCCTTAACGTTTTGACATGGATTGCAAAAGGTTGCGTTTATTTCTGTTGATACAAATGCATTTCTTTTCGTCTGCCTCAAGCCTCATTTGTATCAATAATCTGTTAAATGTGGTGCGTGAGTAATCATACAAGTCACAAGACCTTAGTAATATTATAGATGAATACTCTTTCGGTTAAATGAGGACAGAGCAAGTTTTGAAATGTGTGAAGCATTAGTTTTGGGAGGATAAGACCCCTTACAAGAAAGGGACCTTTCTCCCCCTGTGATCTGCTTCAATCGTTTGACCATGTTCAGTAAAAGCTTGCTTGAGTGTGCTTGCATCTCAGCCTATACAGTGGTAGGCAGTTTGGGGTCTGGCCTCCTGAAAATTGACAAAATTTGTTAAGTAACAAAGACTTGTTAGAATATTTGCTGTGTGAATGTGCATTGTCTGAAATTATACTGACGCAAGAGTTACCATTTTGCAATGCATGTTTGGAATAGCCACGTTAAATAAAAATCTAATTTAACATTTCATCAAAATCCCCATGTGTTTGCAGGCCTTATTCAATTTGCAATATAGCAATATTGTTATTCATTTGGTAAGGCAATTGAAAATTTACAGAATCTTTGCAGTGTCTAAAAAATGTATGCTACTTGAGCGTAGGCTATCCTATATCATTGGTTGAAACATTGAGTTATACTTGTTGATATACACAAATTGTAAAGTAATGCTATCTTACTTTTTATTTCATGTTGAGAGACTTCGTAAATGATAATTGTATAGAAATGGTGTCTTGTGTTTTTTCAGTAACATAGCATGCCATATGCTGTGTAGTGTCGGGAGATTTCATTGACACGGGAATTGATGATCAGATGGCAGCCATGCAAGACTCTACTATTGAAAACTTTGATGACTCTTCTGATGAAGAAGAGATGGAGCAGGATGACATTCAGAAGTAAGAGTTTCTCTTTTTTTTTTGTGAATAGTTCTTCTAATATATTTTATGATTTGTTATTATGTGGAAGGCACACATGACGTAAATATGTGGTTTGCACCTTACATAAACTCTTCATTTAAGTCCTGATAGGAATATTATGGCCTTTTCCTCATTAATTATAAAACAGAGACATGTTCTTTTGGTGTCCATTAAGTGCCCCTATTGATTTTGCCGTTATGTGTAATGTTCATTTTTTAACTCCCAGGGTTTCAATTGTCCAGTATTAGTTTTTAGTTCTAGGGTGTTGTATAGAGAGGCAAGAGACCCACCAGCCTGGAAGGCAAAAACAATCATTTTAGATGATGATGCTTATCACTCCAGAACACACATTAGATTGTATAAGAATTGAAGAGAAGTAAAAAGCTGAGTGAGAGTGAATTGCACATCACAGTAAAACAGCCACACAGAGGAGTGGGTGGAGCCCCTTTGGGACATTTTCTCAGAAAAAAGATTTATATGTTAAGTGAGTTTGTAGATTCATGTCTTTTATTGTAAAAACCATGTAAGTGACATTTTAACAACCAAACTGTGTGGAAATGGCCTGTCCCACTTGGTTGTGGAGTGTGTTAGGGACAAGATGTTTATACAAGTGTATCAGTGAATCTTTGTTGAGTAGGCTAATCTTAATTTTTATGTAAGTAACTTACAAAATAATTACATGATCACTATGTAATTATTTGGTAAGTATATAAAACTTTATTTTATTAATAAAAATGTCATTTTTATATAAGTAACTTACCAAATAATTACATAGCGATCATGTAATTATTTGAGTATATATAAAACTATTTTATTATAAAAATGTCATTTTTCCCACTTTTGGATTTGCAGATAGTTATTTAAAATTGCATAGTTGAATGGTCTTACACAGAGTAAAGACTCCCATACAGTTGCTACCAGGAGCTGGAAGGTGGCATCATAAAAATTGTAAATGAACAGGTTACAATTACTGTAGTTTACAGATCTGTCCAAGGCTTCTTCCTACTTTTAAGTTGCCTCCTCAGGTAGCCTCACCTTCATTGGTTTCATGACCATCCAGAAGTGTTGTATCTTCATGCATGAGGTTATCCAACATGCTGTCTGAGGGTGAGAGGTTTCCAAGAGGTTAATGTGGCAGCTAGCACCACTCCTTGCAGAACTTCTACCACTTAACTTTACCAGAGGAAGGCAGGGTTCTTTACTTGATGTAATGAGTGGGGCATTTCTCCATCGAAGCCTGACTGGTTTTTAGGACAGTAAGGAAGGTGTCTGCCATTTATCGAAGTAATAATAACATTTTATACAATACAGTACAGGCAGTCCCTGGGTTACGACGTTCCAAGGTTACGACGTTCCGAGGTTACGACACTTTTCAAATATATTCATCAGAAATTATTTCCCGGTTTACAGCACGTTCTGGGGTTACAACACTGATCCAACGGAAGAAATATGGCTACAAAACGGCAAAATAATCAAAATTTGGAGTTTTTTTTTATGAAAAACTCAATAAAAATGCAGTTTAGATAGTTTTCAATATACCCAAAGCATTAAAAGTAAGGTTTTCTTAGGATTTTTGACGATTTTCAACAATTTTTTGGCTCACAACAATTTTCGGCTTACGACACGGTGTAGGAACGGAACCCCGGTCATAAACCGGGGACTGCCTGTATTTTGAAATTGATGCAATTCTCTTTTATTTTTTCATTTTTTTCTGCTTTTCAGAAAGCGTCTTCTCCAAAGATGCAGAGCATTACAAGTCCTGCTGGGTGAAACACGGGAAAGGTCATTGAGAGCTGCAAGTCTGGCAAAGATGTTGAGGAAGGACCTCGAGGTAGCAGCTGAATTTGACGCGAGAGAGAGTCAGTCTGTCGTTTTAGATAGGTTACAGGCTACAGGGCATATCCGAGTCATTGCTCCGCACAGTCATAATCATTTCATTTTTGTACCTGGTAGGTAATTGTTGACTATTGCAGTATCATGTAGTGCATTGCTTTCAGGAGGCGAACCTTGGTGTCCCTCAGGTCTTTTGCAAGTGTACCATAATCGTAGATTCATTAAGGTATTACTGTGTTTAATGGGCAAATTATAATTAAGGGTACAGTTCTTCGATATTTCAAACCATCAAATGGTCTGTGTTTTATCGAGGCCTGTATTTTTGGTGAGACCTTTTTTCATGTAAAATCAGCAACAAGTAATAATGGGGTCACTCTGCTAAAGATTCTGTCCTTGCTGTGTTCAGTTAATGTTTATGAATATTTGTAGTACCATAAATTTAAGAGTCATTTGGTTCTTCATGAATGGGTTATGTCCTTTAAGTTTGTGAAGAAGATTTACATACTTATTACAAGATTAAAGCTTCTTTTGAATATTTTGTATTAGAAGGTTTAAGTATTGTAATCTTTTCAAAGTTCAACGTGAGACCTGTTTCATGATAGTCAGCTGATGAAATTTAGGAAACAGCAGAGACCTAATTTAAGATTGCTCTTTCAGGTCGAATTAAGAATAAGAGAGAATACATTTGGCACCTACTTGATATGAGAGTAGGTGGCATTGGACTGGAACACGAAGCAGATGAAGAAGGAGGTTATTTGGTTCTTATGAGGTGTGATTCTAACTCCCTCTCAGGCCTGTGGTCTGGGGATATAATCAAGATTGAGCCAACTGCTGACTGCACAATCACCCTGTCACGGGTGCAGGTAATGTTTCCCATAAGCTGTTGACATGCATTATTATAAGTACATGGCAATAAATTTTTGCATTACTGTTTGTTTATTGTAAATTAGTTAATCAGGTATACGAGTGTCCACAACAACCCCATTAATCATAAACATCTATCATAAGATGCCTTTTTTCCCACTTATGATTTCCCAGTGACACCACCCTGTTGTACCACAGGAAGCAGACAGACACGGCTCAGACTAGAGAGAGCTCACATTCATTTCTCTGAGCATAGAGGAGTTGGTGGTTTACATACCAACTCGCACACACTGTACAGATTTTCTGCAGTGAATACTATTGCCCGCTTGAATAAAGGGCACGTTAGATACTGATCCTTATCGTTGGACAACATGAAGGAATTACAGGACTTGCAACAATTGGGTTTTGTGGCATGTTTAATATGAATTAACCCTTTTAGGCTGTGGGGGGTTCCAAAAGCTGTCTTTGGCGAAGCCCAGATTGAACGATTATAGACATGGCAATGTTTTATTTTTATTGTTGTGAATTCATTTGTATAGCATAAAGCTAATTTTTCTGTCATTTTCAAGTGGACTGTCTGTATTTTATTGTATTATTTAAAAATGTAAAAAAAAGAGGAGGACTCTGAGTTGCTAAAAATTTACAGCAGCTGGTGTCATTGGAATTTTAGGGTTTATGAATAGGATGATGTCAGCATCATCGAAATCTCTAAGGGTTAACTATGCATCCCCAAACAACAAACACTAGAAAGGGGACAGATACAGATCACGTGCAACGACATCTTAATGGTTTTAATAGCAAAAAGTAATGTGCTCAGGTGCACAGTGAAAGACTTGGGTCAAAACTGAGAACCGAAGGTAACTGCTACGATGAACTGTTGAAACAAAAATCTGAAAGTTGCAGAAACTCACAGAATATGAGTGGCAACAAGTAAACGCCAAGGGAAATGCAAGTAATAGGGACTTTGGTAAGCACCCATACTGAACAAGTGGCAAAAAAACAAAATACTGTGATGGTGAAATAAAGAAAATTACATGCTAGAAATTTAAGGATTCTCGTGATTCGTGAAAATCACCAAACACTGGAGATCAAAGAACGGAAATCCCTTGGATCGAGATTGATAAAGTAACAAAACACAAGTGAGTACTCACAGTAACACAGCAGCGAGAAGCACACCACCAACCACTACACACATAATTCAGAATGAATTAAAATTAATAAGGAAATGGGTGAATGAAAAAATCAGTAGCACGTCAAAATAACAGCAAAATTTTGCTAATCCTGGGAGAACACAGCAGCATGTGTCTGTTTAAAGCAAGGCCTCGTCGAGGAGTGAAACGACACCCTCCAGAACAGTAGAGTGTAGTTTGGGTGTGTTAAGGGGGATATTCATCCTTCAAGGTCTATCAAGTTGGAGGTGTTTGCACCAAATAAGGCTCTTTATGATTAATGGGTTCATAAGAACATGTTTTTAGTATTGAATACTAATTGTTCCATCTAATTTGTAGATGTGAAGGAGAGGTACTCATCTCTTCCCACATCAGTGTGGGTGGAACAGTTTCATGGTGTGGTGCATTACTAAAGTCTCCTAGTGGAGAACTTGTGTGAGTAGGTGTGATGATACTGAAGTCTTGTGGCAAGAAGCAAGGCATCAGTAAAAAGAAATGAAGTCATGGCATTTGTAGTCTGAACATTTTTATATTTCGTGTGTGCTTCTCTGTTCTTCCCAGCAGAGTCCCTGTGTTACAGTGAACTGTTGAATTTGCAAATCACTACAATGCCAAGGAGCTGTAAGGCTAAGATGGTCCATAAGGTTCATTGAAGTTTTCCTGTTCTTAAGGAGCCTATTCCATGGCTCATTTCGTAATTTGTTAAAGTAAATGTTTTAAGGATGAATGTCCTTCCTGAGTCCAACCCTTTTCATTTGTTGAGCTTTTGTTTAACTGATCAAAATTTTATGTCGTAAAAACGTGTAGCTTATAATTTCATGGAAGTAGATAATATATAAATATATCTTTCAGGTGTCAAGCCTCATGATTGTGGTTCCTTCTGGTACGATGCTGTCTCCAGTACGAAGGGAATTTCAGCGGTCAATGGGAAGCGCTGTTGTTTTAGTAAGGGATCAGACAGCACCAAATAAGGCAGTCACACATTCCATTGACGAGCTAAAGGTACTATTAATTGTTATTATTTTTGGTGTCGTATAAAGAATTGTAAGGGAAGTGGTTGGTAACATTTTACACTAATAAGACTTGCTATTGAGTTTTAATTTTTAAAGAATTTTTGAAATAGATGCTGTTTGGAACTTGTCCAATTTTTGTAATGTCGCTACATTTTTTATGATGTTATCCAATTGTTTTTAGAATTGCATGAAATGAGCAATATATAATATTTTACAGTAACTTTCCACTTCCTTTGGCTTGTAATTTATAATTCAGTTGATCAAAATATTTGGTATTTATTTCTGCCTCAGTTTAAAGCTACTACAGTACTCATAGTCACAGCAACCAAAACTATATCAGTTGAAAACAACTGATAGATATGCATGGGAAATTTTGGCAGGTAAATTCTGTAACTGCGTTTATGGGAAGATAGGAGCTGTAAGTTTTAAAAAAAACATTAAGAAGATTATGAAAAGAAACATTATCCTATTGCTGCTATAATTGCTGGTCAGTCAGAGACCAGTCTAGAAATAAAGATTTCTAACGGGAAAAGGCTCAGATAGCAGTAAGACATCTTTTGCTGAAGAAAGATCTCCTTTTCATTCGAAGGAGTGGCTTTTTTTTTTATTGTTCATTATCCTACAGTACCTTGGTTGGCACAGTATACAGTGCTAAAAATAGTCTTTTATAGTGTCCTCGTGGCCACACCTGCAATACTCTGTATCGTCTACTATATGTCATTTCTCTTTGGTTTTTTCTCACCTAGCAGCTAGCATCTTTTAACTCTGTCTTGCTCCAATTTTCACCTGTCATTTAAGAACAAATATTTTGGGCCACTTAGTTTTTTTATTAAACTGCTTTGCATAAAAATAATAATATACCACTCATTTACTTGCAGATACCCTTTCTCCACTCGTATGTTCATCCCCACTGTCATCTTCATTGTTCATTGTTGGTCCTTTAGTTTTTGTGTAGTGACTGATTATAGTGGTTTTCATAAATTTAAATGTTGGTGAGTGCATTTAATATAATTACAATGGGTGTATATGCTTGTGCTTTGCATTTGTGTGCATACTGTCTTCATGCAAGTGATGGTCTTGTTATGACTGTTTTGTGAAAGAGTGGGATATGCTTACAAAATTTGGAGTTTTGGTGATGGCTTTCCCAGGTACAGTACTGTCGTTTGCTTGTGGGTAGAGCTCAATAAGGTGTTTGTGAATATGTCATTGTGTGAGCATTATTATATATGTATTTTTCTGTTGGTTCTGGGTTTTGCTTTTTTGTTATGTTCAACCCTCAGACCTTTCTGTTTGTTATTATTGTCATTTGAATTTGGTTTCAGTCAGGAAAGCAGTAGATATGGAAGTGGCAAGATGAAGGCCTGTAGGAAGGTCCAGGAAGTCATGGAAAAGGGGGTAGATGAACTAAATTTTATAGGGTTTCAGGCAACAAGAGTTTGGTAGAGAAGAGTGTGGAGAAAACTCATCTCATGTTTAATCCCACAAAGGCAAATGTTTATGATGATATAATTAGGTTGAGCAAATCATCTAGTCAAAATTTATGGCTTTTGTGGAGCCTGCCCAAGTGATTCACTTCTAAGATGTAAACATTGAGGCCATAAAATATTGAGATTTGAAAACCAAATGGAAAGAAATCAAAGGGAATAGATGGAAATTACATTGCAGAGAACGTTTCAGCCGGAGGCTGAAGGAATACTGCAGGCTCAGTGTGTCCTGTTTGGGGTAAAAGAGTACATATGCCTATCCACATTTTACATTTTTGTATTAGTATTAGCTTTCCAAGGAGCTCATTTAGACTATAGACATTAGTTTCCACTGCTTGATTAAGTAACCATGGTACAGTATTATGTTCTTTGTTTAAGGGGGCAGGGAGTTAGTGACATTGCTGGAAAGATAAGCACTCTGACTCTTTTGCACTGTTTATTGAGGCAAGGCGTGACACTTAGCCTAAGTGTGTTTTAGGGTTGACCATCATTTGACCAATGTGCAATGGACAGGCTTATGCAAGTAGGTAGAGGGGGATTATATTTGAAAGATCACTCATACCTCTTCACCATAAGCAATTCAATCCAGTAGGATGTGGATCAACATACTTCTCCATTCTTATTTGTATGATAACCAGATGAATACAAAACTGTGGCATAGGTTATCATCATAAGCTTTCCAGAATATGGATACTCAGGAGTTTCATTGTGGGTTCTGAGGTTAGTGAAATTTATGATTGCTAAGGAAAATAGAATCTATCTGGTGTCAAGTACACTGTCCAGTTGTACAGGATAGTTGAAATTAAGGTCTGAATAGGTTCAGATTTACTAGTTGTAAGGGCAGGCACCCTAGTAAATGTATATCTCTCTGTGCATTAGGTGGCCGGTAATAAAGTCACAGGAAAAAAGTCACAATTTTGGGTAGGAAAAAAAGTTGCCTTAATATATGGTGGCCGATAATAAAGTCTCAGGGAAAAAATTCACAATATTTCTTGGGGGGTCATTATCTTTTTGATAATTACAGTCTTTTGTTTAGGCTTATATGGAAATCCCAACAGGCTTGTACTAAACATGCTGCAAAGGTGGGTACATACCGGGTTAACAAAATCAATCCCCAACGGGCTTGTCCTAAACATGCCGCAAAGTTGGATGCATACCAGGTTAAAACCCTTGGGGGTCACTGTCTAGGAAAGATTATTGTGACTCTTTTTCCTGTGACTTTTTTTCAGTTTTTTTTCCCTGTGACTTTTTTACCTGGATTCGTGCATTGTGTGCCATAATCATGAGGGATGAGATCAATACGGGGATGAGGGTCACTGATCCAGATCCTGCTTAGTCAGTAAAACATAACCCATCAGGGCAATTGGTTACAATGAATAAACATCATGCAAAGTTGTTTTGAGAATGCTAAGTGCCCACTCTAGAGAAGGCACAGTGCTCAGTTTGCAATTTGACACCAATGAAGAGAAGAGAGCTCCAATTTTACGTTCCCTCCCTGTAGGCCGTCAAAATACTTAAATGTTTTGTTGTTTATGCTGGTTGTTGTGAATGGCAGCTCGAGTTGACCTGACTTTTTAACATCAACTGCTTATGTTTTTAATCAGCACAGTGTAGGGAAACTGGTGTTTTCTATAGAAAAATTCTATAAAGAAAAGTTAGCCTGTTTTGTTAATTATTGCACACTTCATACATTTAACCAGGATTATGAATGTCCCTGATCACCAGACAAGTCATATTATTGACATTAGACATAAGTAAGGGGATAATATATCATGTATGTTTCAGCTCATATTCATGCAAAATTTTATTTTCTTATTCTTTTATAAATTGTTTTAGGTAAGAAATTTTTCTGCTCTTTCATTTATGGAAAACTGGATTTAATGTTTGACACTTGACTTGTCATATAAAGGAGGTATCTTTTCATTCAAACAGAAAGAGGCTTTAGAGCTGTGTAGAAGTTTATTGAAGAACTTGGATCAAGTGGAAAACATGACTGATCTGGAGCAGGTTACTCCAGATGTGGACGACATCGAACGTCGTCAGCTACGCCTCGTAACAAGAGATGTTGTGCATCAGTATTACATGTTTGGTTTTGAGGTGAGGTTTATGTCGCTTGTAGAATCTATTTTTTTTCTTTTTAGTCGTAGTATACTGAAGCTTCATTTTTCTAGACTGACAAATATGAGCAGGTGGTTAGGAGGGAAAAATTTATAAATTCTTATCAACCTTTGCTCATGCAAGGAATTGTTTATTATTTTGCTCCATGTCTTTTTTTTTTTCATTTAGTTTCTGTCCATTTCTGTTTCTCCATTGCATTCCTTTTACTCTCTCAGTGACTCTTTCTTCACTATGGTTTTAACCTAGTTTTTACCCTCGTATGAATTTAATTAATTGATTGACTGACGTATATGTCCTTGTAGTGGCAGAACTCATTCTGAATAGTTTACCATAGTCAGTGAAGACATAAAGATGCCAACAAATTACTGTACTGTTAAACTTGATTACTTTATGTATACATGTATCGGGATGAAATATTATTGGATTGTGTCGTGGGTTTGTAGCTTTGCAGTGCATCTTATTTTATGCACATTCCCATTTCTGCTCAAGAGCTGCGGCTATCCTGGAGAATCTAGAGTTTCCCCCCCTTTTTTTTTTTTAATTGGAGAATTAATGTATGACAATAACAGATTGTTGTTTATTTCTTTCCAGTATCACAAAGAGGTGACTCGCTTAGTCACAGGCCATTACCGCACTAGTGTTGCACCTCTTTTGGTTTCCTTGGCGAGGAAGTGGATGAAATTCATCCAGACCCATTATGCTAGCGGGAAAGGAGAGCGTCCACGATGGGCGAATGCCGGCCTTGAGTTCATTGTGTTCACTTGTGACCCAAACAATACAGTGCACTTAACTGATGAAGACTTCAAGGTATGGTTGTTTATTAAGCCTTTTGCATGTAGGGTATTCTATTCAGTAAAGATTTGTTTTCATAATGTAGTTTCATGGCTTGGTCTGAACAGACTTGTAAGTGGTGGATTTACACAAGAAAATGTATAACAGATAATTTTATTTTAGTGTTAGACACTCTTCACAGAAATTCTGTACTTAACATATTCTTTAAGGACTCATGTGCTTCCTCCAGCAATTTTCCAGGTGCATCCTTCGTATAACACTTTAACAAGTTAACTTTATTTATAGCTAAAGTATTGTTTTGTAGGGGCCAGGTCCTTCTAGTAATTTCTGGTTTAATATTCATGCAGCTATATGCATGTCCTAGTTTTTTGGTATTCAGTGAAAAATAGGTTAATTCACAGCTTTAATAAGATATTACAGTAAACCCCCCGTATTTGCAGTCTCACAATTCGCGGACTCACCTATTCGCGGATTTCTCTGTGGAACATATATGCACATTATTCGCGGAAAATTTGCCCATTCATGGTATTTTTCACTGAGAAATATTCACTAATTACTGTATTTTCATAACATTTTCTTGACTAAATGTACTTTTTATGATAAAACTATTAAAATACTCAGGTATAAGCAGTTTTAGAGGGTTTTTTTGTGATTGAACTATCAAAATAGGCAGTTCTAAGTGTTTTTGGAAGGGTTTTAAGTATTCACGGATTTTAGCTAATACGGGGGGTTTACTGTACTTAACTTTAAAGCCTTTTAGGGTACTATCAACCCAGGTTACTGTGAAATGATGAAGGACATCCGTCCAGACTCCAGCTGTATTGCTTTTTGCCCTTTACCTGATTTCTTTGGCCTCTTCTATCCGTGTTATCCAAATTCTTCAGTTTTCTCTTCCTGCAACTTTCTTCTCTCATGTGCATACCTGTCAAAATGTTGTATGGGTTAATAGCAACATCAGAAGATCAGGGTTGTGCAGAACAGTTTTCTAAGGTCATGAATTAGAGATGTAAGGGGGGAAATTTGAAAGATGCACTACAATCTGAAGAAGACTGGAATGTAATAATGATTTAGCTCACAGCTTATGAGGTTGATTCAGTTATGTATAAACTTAGGAGATAGAAAACACCTGATTTTGATGAAATCACTGCAGAGATGGTATTAGCAAATAAGAAATGACACCTTGTATACTAACTAGAAAGTTTTGCAGAATATGAAATAAGGAAACAATGCTGTATGATTGGAAATTTGGAGTTATTGCAAAGATAACAAAGAAAGCTGACCTGACTGAATTTGGTAACTATGGAGGCACTACACCTGGTGATTGCAATGAAAATATTCTTTTTGGTAATTTTTGATAGGCTGGAGAAAGGGACTTATAAAAAGCTTAAGAGGTGAACAAGCTGATTTTAGAAAAGGAAGGAGTTGCACTGATAAAATATTTGTGATAAAGATGTATTTTGGAGCAGTGTTTGAAATTTTAAAAATCTTCTGTTGGCTTTTGTTAATTACAAGAAAGCACTTGGACAACATCCACAGAACAGTATCATGGAAGGTGGACAGCATCCACAGACCAATATTATGGAAGTTCTTTGTGTCACTATGGTATTCCTGTTAAATGTTTAAAGCTAACTGAAATGAACCATGAGTGAAGTAGGTCCAATGTTGATTTTGATGAGGGCGCCTTGTCAAGTGAATTTGCGGCAAATTGTGGGGTGCTACAAGGTAGTATGTTTTCACTTTTGTCATTTGCTATTCTCATAGATTATCAGAGATAGTAGAGAAGGTTTAGATTGGGGTAATGATAGAAAGGTAACAGACTTGAGTTGCTTTAACTATATTTTGCAGTAGTGTCCATGAGATGGTCAATCAAGTTTTGTACAGATATCACAACAGAGATTAGTATTGTGTACTTTTAGGACAGTAATTTTGGCTTTTAGAGAATTTTGTCCTATGCATTTTACAAAGTATTTGAATTAAAGTTTCATGTGTTGTGGATCATTTGACTTCATGTTCATTTCACATGCACTATTTAAGTTAAGAGAAGTTACAGAAAATATTTTGGTAAATTAACAATATGTGGTGTTTCCCTGGGATAGAATTATTATGAATTTAAGAAAACCGCTTGAGTTACATTAAGTTTCAAAGGGATGCTAAAAAGACCGTATAGTGCCGTCCGTAGCGTACCTCACAAAGCACACCGTAAGCTGTGTGACCATTATGTTATTGTACGAAAGGTTCTGTACAGAAGAATGTTTGTCTTTGTACAAAAGGTTCTGTGCAGAAGACTCCTGTATCAGCAGTAGTAATGGTCAGTGCTGGAGGAGGCTCATTAAAACCAGCAACTTTGATTAAGGATTAAGTTTAGAAGTAATGGGGACTGGGAACTGCTTATTATTATATTCATTATCTTGTCAAAGAAGAGTGCAATTTGTGTCATCTGATGTTTAAAAACTAATTACTTTCCCCAACAGAAATTTGTTGAAGAAATAGAAGACTGTCGTTTGTATATAATTGGATCTGCTCCTGAAACACCACAACCCACAACTCCTTTGACACCTGTGCTACCACGGCACTTTAGGTGAGGTATTTCTGTGAGCAAGTTGCATTTACAGTATATTTGCTGAGACGTATTTTTAAGAATGTTACATTCTTTGATGTCTCATGATGTGTTTATACATTCAGTGTACTATACACACACACACACTGGTTTGCGTTGAGTGTTTTTAAATACTGTAAACTAGAGTAGACGCCAATGTGTAACACTACAGTTTTTCCTTCACGGTTCCCAGGTCACATCTTACCACTTAAATGGTCAAAAGCTAATGTTTTATGGCATATTTTACCCATGACACAGCTTTTCTTTCAGCAAAACTAGTTGTCACAAGTACACATCGTGTAACCGATTTCTTCTAAGGGTTTTCGTCTTTAACAGGTCTTCATCTGCTTCATCACTCAGTCAGTTGCCACCAGATAAATCCTTATATCAATCACCTGCCACCGGGGAAAACTCTCCTGCAGTGAATCCAACAGACAGTCCATTACTAATAAGGTAAGTTACTTCCTAATGAACACCATATTCTGTGGAAGCTTGAATTCCAAGTCAGTAGCTCTTGTGGTCTTGCTCCACATGAATAGGTTTCATCATCTGAATAATATTAATAATAATCATTATTTGTTAATTCATTGTAATTTTAAAACAAATAGTTGTTCGCTTTCACACTTGTGTTTTTGTAATAATTCAAGGATGACATCTTTGTGTATTATATGGACAGTTACGGAAATTACTTTTTACTCTATGAACAGAGTTGCAGAGATTACTTTTTGCTGTTTCCAGTACATGAAAGGTGATGAAAAAATTACTACACATGCTTTAAAAACGTTATTACTTTATAAAGCTAGTTCAGCATTGCTTCAGACTTGTACTAATCATAGGATGTGTCCACACCACAGTTAAACGCATCAAACACATGTCAGCAACTTGTCATTTACGTTTCATGAACATGTTGAAACATAGTCATTTACATTTCATGAACATGTTGAAAGCTAATGTGACAATAAGTGGAGGACAAATCCTTTGATAAATGCACTAGTTAGGACTACCAACAAGTTGTTGACTCATGAACATGTTGAAAGCTAATGTGACAATAAGTGGAGGACAAATCCTTTGATAAATGCACTAGTTAGGACTACCAACAAGTTGTTGACTCGTATTCAACCTGTCTGTGATGAGCATGCGATAAGTTGCTGACATTTATTTATGACGTTTTATTGTAGTGCAAAGGCACCCATGAATTAATGTTTCATGTTGATTGCTTTGAAACACTGTAAATTCAGCCTCCACCTTTTTACCAGAGGTTAATATATGAAAATTCTTAAACAGGCGAAATGTATTACGAAGAAGTTGTCATAGTATGGAGAAGGCAAATGACCCAAATGATGGCAGCTCTCCAGGCACCACGGGTAATTATTATTGTTGTTATTTTACATGTCATTATTACTTAAGATTTTTTAATGAAAGGGTAAAAACTGCCTTTTTTTTTTAAACTTCATCAGCATTCTCGTGCCTTCTTTTGACTATTCACTTTTGTATGTGTCTCTTTGCAGCTTTATCTATGTATGATAATTCCTTATTGTGACAAGATTATTATTTTTGTTTTTGGCAAATGGCAGTCACTGCAGTTAATGTACAATTCAAGGCTGTCTTTAACGAACTAGGGTATAGGAGACACATGATTATAGAAGGGGACTTGTTAAGGATACACTAAATACAATAAACCCCGTATTTGTGGTCTCACTATTCACGGACTCACGGATTTGCAGATTTCTCTGTGGAACGTATATACTCATTATTTGCAGAAAATTCACCCATTCACTGTATTTTTCACTGAGAAATATTCACTATTTACTATATCATTTTCATGACTAAATGCACTTTTTGTGATAAAACTATTAAAATACTCAGGTATAAGCATTTTTAGATTTTTTTGTGTTTAAACTATCAAAATGGGCAGTTTTAAGTGTTTTTAGAGGGGATTTAAGTATTCGCAGATTTTAGCTGTTCGCAGGGGAATGAGGAGAGGAGAGTTAAAGTCAAACATTTGATACTAATAAGCTGCCTAAGCTTAAAAATAAGTGGAAAGACCATGTGTTAACATTAGAAATAATGCTGTCAAATATTATTAAGGGAAAGTAAGTAGGAAAGTTATTACCAACCATGGATCATACAGTAATGGGCAAGGGAATTTGACCAGTGTCATACTTTTTATTCTTGCGGATTATAATAGATTCTTATGAAATAGTTTAGGGGCAATTGATTCATATTGATGAGACTTAGGAGGCTTGCCCAAAGGATTTGTTCTGAAGGGAGAGGTGAAAATTGGAGCAATGTTAAGTTTGAAGTTGAACAACTGAGTAGGAAATGACCAAAGAAATTGGATGAAGAGTAAAAGGCAGAAGGAAGTACACACACTACGAGGTAAAACTCAGGAATTTTTTTTGGAACCATAAAAAGTTTGGTATACCGTATATATATTAGTGCAGCTTTCACTCAGTTGGTCAGAGGACCAGGCAAAATCTAGATCAGACAAGATCTTGGTTGGTCCATGTCTTAGCTTCTGACAATGGTAACATTTTAAAATTTATTTTATGCTGAGCCAAATTAGCCCAAAGCTAGGAATTTTGAGGTTTTCAACCCTAAAGGATGATAGGATAGAGTTCAAGGTAAATCAAGTTTATTTGGTAAGAGATATTTTTCTCAAATTTACTGCACAGAGATATATTATTCATTTAAGTTTGCATTTGTTCCTTTTGCAGAGTATTATTTGATCATGACATTCACTTCATTCTATATTTTTAGCAGAAAAACCAATTGAACGGATACAACGGAAGATTACAATTCTGGACCAGAGAATTGAGACTTCCCTCCGTGAAGACAAGGTGATCGGGAGAGTGTCAGCAACTCAGAGAGACAAGATAACTTTCAAGCCACGTAACGTTAGCTTTTCTTGGCAGCGTGGATTTAAGATTGGTTAGTACGCTGCATTGCATTGCTTTATTCTTTTCTTTAGTTGTTGACAATCAGACTGTTTTTACATATTTTGAAAGTTTAAATTCTGTAGAAATTTGTTTTTTAGGATCATGTAAACTTTTAATTTTTAAACTTCAGCTGTTGTTGGTAGTACAGTATAAAAAAGAATGCTTATCAATCGAAGGGAGATAGTTGAGGAGAGACTTTATTGTAATAGAAGAGTGTGGTTTAGGCCAGATAGGACTTTTATGTTATTCATGTCAGAAATTTGTATTTTTCTTAACATTCAAACTGAGGTCTTTACATATGGGATCAACTTTCCCATACATAAAGACCTCAGGTTTGTATGTTAGGAAAAATACAAATTACTTTAAAAATTTGTCATTTTAAGAAATAACACTAGAAATCAACTATGATATTCAAAATGTATATAAACTTAAATATAGGACCAAAAAGTGGTTAAAGCTATAAGAAGCAATCACTATGGGGCAGTGAAGAGGTTTAGCAGTTTATGAATAGTTTAAAAGTTTGGAATAGTTTATGGTGGTAGTGAAAAAATGAACCATCTTAAGCAATTGGTTAACTTGAATTTCCTTGCTGAATAATTTTGTCAGTATGGCTATATGTTCCATAATTTTAAACCTGGTATAGTATAACTCCTCTTGACTTTCAGGTGCAGGACGTTTTGGGAAAGTTTACACAGCAGTTAATAACAACACTGGAGAATTGATGGCAATGAAGGTGTTACCACTACAGCCTAATGACCACAGATCCATCCGAAGAGTTGCAGATGAACTGAGAATCTTTGAGGGAATTAGACATTCCCATCTTGTTCAGTGCTATGGAGTTGAAATCCATAATGTAAGTGGTGGACATATTTGTGTTGCATACATGTAATAAGGAGAAGAGTATCTGTTTTGTAATATTGGAGCTATGAATGTTATGTGTAGAAAGTGAGTAAAGGAATGAATGCATGAATTGTGAAGTTTAGGCCATATAGATAAGAACTGGTGGACTTTCAGCCATACAGTACCTAAGACAATGAAAAGGTAAAATAGGTTGAGTACTTGGTAAGCAATAGAAAGAGATTCTGAAAATAGAAGAGTGATCTAAAGGAAACTGGGAGAAATGAAGCTGAAATGTAGATAAAGGGACATTTTAGTGACTGCAAACACCCTTTGCACTACCTGAGGTGCACTGTACTAACCTGTACGGGGAAGTGAGTAAAGGGCTTGTGTGATAATAAGCATTGCAAGGTTTCTATTCACAGAGCCCAAAAGATATTGTCCATTTATACTTTTCTGCATCACATTTCATGATTACCACTATAAGAACTGAAGTTTTTGAGATTTGTGGGTTATAAGTTACGCAAGTTTATTTTTTTCCAGGATGAAATGTTAATGTTCATGGAATACTGTGATGAAGGCACGTTAGAGAGTTTAGCTATCAGCACAGAAACAGGCATTCCAGAAGAACTTGTACGAAAATATACAAGGCAGCTATTGGAGGCAGTGAATGCCTTGCATGAGAGAAATATCGTTCATAGGGATATTAAAGGTATGGAGAGTGTTCCCTCACATTTATTGATCCAGATGGCTTATTGAATTAGGTAGTTATGCAATGCTGAAAGTAAAATGGCCAAATGTCTCAATTTTCTGCATATTCAGATATTTAAAATGGTAATTTGGATTCGGTTGCATTGCCCTCTTTTATACAATAATGTAAATATCATCATCTTCAGATTTTCAGTAATGAGGTTAGCTACATAAAATGAGTTATCTCCTCTCTTGTCTGTTCTGTGTCCTGTCCATCTAAATTCCCATCACATTTACTGTAGGTCATCATGATTTTTTGAGTCCTCCTTCAGGTCTTTGTTTTACTGCTTCCATTTATACTGATTTTATATCTAACTGCTTCTCATCCCTTCTCAACACATGTCTTATGCTTCTTAATCTCTGAGAACTGAAGTATTAATTTTTTCCAGCTGCTTCATACTACATCTTTCCACCAATTCCTCATTCTTGTTATGAGCTTCCATACTTAGGCCATGAATGTTTACATTCTATGGTCACACCATTTCAAAATTTCACGCACGCACCAAACGTAATTTTCTACCTTTTTGGCAGTTTGCTGTTGGCGATGAACTCTCTTTAGCTGTTGCACTGTAAACATTTGGCTTCAAGCGTGTATTAAACAACATAAAATTTGCTTCAAGAACTTTTACTTTCTTATTTTCATATACAGTGCTTCACAGTTTGCTGGTAAAATCAGGGGATGTAGAATTGTTTCGTAGTTGTGTCTGCCTACTCTGCGTGTTGACCAGATTATTGGAATGCAAATGTTAGGAGTTTGTTAAGTTAGCCCGAATCAAGGCTTAGTATTTTTCAGTTGCATCGATGGTGATCCATTTAATTTTTAAGGAAAAATATTCTTAATACTTCATTTTTGCAGGTGCCAATATATTCTTAACTGCAGAAGGCAACATTTTGAAGCTGGGAGACTTTGGTTGTGCCGTAAGACTCAGGGGTCATCAGACTGAAGTAGGAGAATTGGCGGGTATTGTTGGCACACATGGTAAGGAAAGCTTGAATTATAAGGATCAACATTATTACTAGTAATGTTATGATATTTTTAAAATCTGAATTGTGCCATAGACTCATATTAAAGTAAAATTCTTCATTTTCATTGTTAATGAAATATATGTCTCTTTGAAGTTGCCTCATTTACTATGGCCATTACAAAAATATCATTCACTATATTCTTTTCTTAATGTAATTCTTATATCTGTAATTAATTTTTGTTGCTTAGGCATATGAAAGTGAATTGATTATATGTGCAATTATTTATAGGCCATGTTATTCATAGTTATTGATTTGTAAGTTGACAGTGATACAACAAAATGGTAGTCTTCATTTTAAAAATTTCTTAAAGGTTTGTAAAAAAGAATGGTCTTATTGCCATGTCAATAGTTTCGTATATTTTAATTTATTTATTTATTCATGAAAACCAGAAGACACATTTTGATGTTTCATTCATGGCGTGTTTAGTATTGAATTAGGAAATTGTGTAAATGTTAAAATATTGAGATTGTTAATTTTTGTGGTTGTTGTGAATGAATATTTGAAATTTAAGGACAAAGCGTGGATGAATGAATGAAATTTAAGGACATGGCCCAAACACTGAAACTCCAAGGGTCATTTATTGCTAGATATATGACAAAGTTAGTGATGCTCCTCTCATGAATCATTCATACACTATGCTTATCCTCAACAAAATAAGTAAGTTAGGGAAATGATACACTTATTCTTATCATTAAGGAAATAGCTCTAGAAAGCGAGAATTATATTGGTCAGTAGAAGTGAAAATAAAATATTTCTTTTAAAACTCCTGACAGCTTTTTAAGAAGCTGATGGGTGCAGGAATATCTGCATCATTTCTCACATTTTCAGACATGGATTTTCCATCTAGGTAGAATCTTTGCTGCAGGTAACTATACTTTGAGCAGTCCTTCAGAGTATAGTACTGTATGCACGACTGGCAACTCAAAAACAGTTTCAATCCTGTGTGTTTGGAAACCAGAAAACCATTAACGTATGCAGCTCCTTATGCTCGTATATTTTTGTTGTTGATTAGGAGAGGGGGAAGACATTTCCATAAGGGTCTTTTTATGTCTAAGTGGTATTAACCTCTCTAAAACAGTATCCCATTGTATTCAAATACTGCTGATATATGAATAATATTTTTATTTTAACAAGCTTCCATTAAATTCATCCTTGTATTCAGTTGAACCGTCTGTGTATCGTTCCTTTTAGTTCATCAAGATTACACTAATAAATAGTTGCTTACATTATCTGTTGATGAGTAAATTGTTTTGTCTGTACATTGATTGCTATATTTCAATTCTTATTCCATTTTAGCATACATGGCACCAGAGATTTTTCAGTCCAGCGAAGGACATGGTCGAGCAGCTGATGTATGGTCACTGGGATGTGTTGTTATTGAAATGGCAACTGGAAAGGTGTGTGTACAATTATTTCTCTGTCCTTATGATAAATAGGTTTTTATAAATGTTTGTTTAATCAATTGAATACATTCATTTGATAATTGTTCAAAGCCCTGTAATATTGTCCTTTAGATACTAGAGCCCTTAGACTACTTGCCCCGTGTCTGGGTAGAGGGGTTTAGAGAGCAGCTGCATGGTTTCATCTCGTAAACTAAAGTAAATTAGCTTTAAAAACTATATTAGTCAGGTGGTCTCAATCTTTTCCTGTACCATTTTATCTTCTTCCAGTGTCAGGATTGACCTTTCATTACCAGCACAAGTGCATGGTTGAATATGCATTGAACTACTTCTAGAATCGAGGAGGGTGAGGATAGAGAGCATTCCTGTTCACCCTTAGCATTCAATTAGTTTATCTGGTTGAGCATGGCAAAAAATTATGTCCAACTTTGCTGTCAGTGCTTGGTTTGATCTCTCATATGACTGACAACCTTTAACATGTTGAAACAGAGGTGAATATCTAGAAAGTTCTCCCAGCATGGTCACCAGTTGTGACAGAACAAAGAGACATCGTGGGTGCTCTTGGTAGGTGGCAGCTGTCTTAAACAAATTATTGATTATACTTATAAATTAACAACACCCTTAAACACTGATGACAAATGCATGAGTGTCAGTTCCTTTAGATACCAGATCCCCCTCAGACATCTTAGCTTTGTTGCCGGGTGGGGGTTCTGGAGAACAACTATTTTTATCAGACTCAACTTTGCCCGAAGTGGTTGTTCTGAACTGTGACATTTTCCCACATTTTCTTTTTGCCTACTGTCCGGATTGATCTTTTGCCACTACAGTAATATAAGCTTGTAGTAGAATATGGACTGGAATATTTCAGGAAGTGAAAAGGATGAATGTGGATGGCACGCCTTCTCAAGCATGTAATTTGAGTCGCTGATATGGTCAAGTGAGGCAAAAGAATTATTTCATACTTTCCCCTCGGTTCTGGGCTGGATTGTGACTTGACTGATTGCCCATAGGGCACTGAGGATAAGAGTTCTCTCTCTCTTTTCTTTCTTTAAATCTTCAGTTGAAAGGATTGGAATACCCCAGCCTCGGGATCTGTCCAGATTTCTAGTGCTCCTGACACTCATCCAGCAACAAAAAAGGTGATGGAGTAGGAAGGGCAATCTAATCCTCTTCCAACACCCTGAGACTTAGCTGCCGCCCTTGCTCCCTTGAGAGTTTGAAAGGGCGTGTGGGGAGAATGTTCATGCTGGAGTCCACCTTTTGAATACTTGTAACTGTGTTGGTCACTGTATTGTCCAGCTTCCTGAAGAAATCTTTTGGGAATAGGAAGTGGAGTCCCACAGATTTAGTGGTGAAAGGAAGCCGGAAAGGTCCCAAAAGGCTGCTTCTTTCTCTTGCATATGTTTGTTAGTAGTTAAAGGAATGGCTGTACACTGTATATAGAGGATTAAGGTTCTTCCTTACTGACTGAATCATTCTTCTGGTCGTCTTGGTATCCTTTGCTTAAATGTGTCCTTTGAGGACCAACTCTTCCAAGTTCATGAATGTAATGGAATTGAACATGGGTGGTATGCCTTGAGCCATGGCCTTGATAGCAATGGAAATTTTCTCTGCAGTGTCTTGCAGTCAAGGATTATATAAAGGTGCTTGAGCCTCAAGTCTGGGAAACAAGTGAGGGTCACTTAGTCGCAGCCACACAGATAATATTTACTTGTAGTCATAAAGTAGTCACTTATAGCTCTTCTAAAATACTCTGAAACCAGTTTTGTAAGGGAAGTGTCCAAAATTTATCACAGCATCACCAAAACCAGTTGCTCATAGTCCATAAGCTAAAATTGTTCTTGACCTTTTATATTTGAGGTAAAGATTGATGTTCTGTGTGTGCGTGTTTTATATACCACCAAACCAGATGCCTGCTTTTTTCGTGGAAACTGATTTATATATAGTGCCAAAGAAAAACTTTCAGTTGCCACGGAGTGGCTTATTTGATTATACTGTATGTTGAATTTATATTGTATACTGACTGTTAATTATCATCTTTCAGCGTCCATGGCCTGAGTACGATAGCAGTGTGCAGATTATGTTCAGGGTTGGAATGGGGCAGTCCCCCACTATACCAAAGTCACTTTCAGATGAAGGTCATACCTTTTTGCAGCTGTGCTTCATACACGATCCAAAATTACGAGCAACTACATCACATTTGCTAGACCATACATTTGTAAAGGTTAGTTGTTCTAAAATTTTTCATGCCTATTAAAGCATCTCATTGTAAGAAAAAGTAAGTTATGCTCCTGCTGTTTCATTTTACTCATTTTAAATGCTGTTTTGTGAATTTTCATTTTTTCGTATGCAACAGAAAATGAACAATGCAAACAGAAGTTGATTCTTATTTTACTAAACTGACCACTTATTTCTTTGCAGGTGGATACAGGGGAAGACTGTACATCACTACCTCTTTTTTCAAATTCACCTTTTGTGCCTTACATGAAGTTGTCGACTGCCTAAACTTACTATTTACGTTTTACAAAGAATATCTCCATTGGTAGTTTGTATTGGTGCACAGTATAATCTTGCATCCTAGTTGGCTTTTATGGCTAATTATATTATGTTTTTGTGCCTAAGTTTTTATGCCTTTTCATTTATGAAATGAAAAATAAGTTGAAACTATTATGTCATTGCTTGAAGGGTTTGTATATAGGAACATGAAAACGGGTGCAGTTAAAACTCTCCCTGCTGAATCCAACCATATATCTGTCGTAGAATAACCTATAATCTTATATTTCATTGTGAGGATAATAATGAAAAGGGGTACTTTTCATGGATATTTTGTGCAGACCGTTTGAGAATGTCCATGTGGTTAGACAGTATCTCCTCCTGAATAGTGCATAAATGTGATAAACCTTGCTCATAAATTTGAAAATAACTAATCAGGAGGAGTTAATGTTAACATGGAAGTTGGGTACGGGTTCTCTCTTTTCCACTGCTATCTTAGCTTCTTGCATATTCTGGATTCTAACTTACCTCGACCTTTGCTGCTAGCTAATTGCTGCAGTGGTTTCATGCTCATGTATGCAAACTACAGGGGATGATAACAAATAGGCAGTGTATTGCCTATTCAGGATTAAGTGCATTTTGGAATATGACGTTGTAAGCTCCATTGTGTCTCTAAAGGTTTCATCAAGATGTAAATCTAGCATTTTAAGTTTTTTTTCATTTTTTTTTTTTTTTTATAAAACTTTGGATTTCAAGGTGGACAGTGTAAATTTATTTTATTTATGAGATTGCTATATGTTTTACAGAACAAATTGTATTCATACATTTTGTAAGCTGGTTTCAGTTATTAGAAAAATTTGTCACATGCTTTAGAAAACAGTATTTAATTTTTGGAAAATGACTTAATGTATCTAACATTGCATATATGTACTGTACATAAAATGTTGGACATTTCACCTTTACAAAATTTGACGAACATTTAAGACAATTTGTTCAATTCAAATTTCAGAAAAGTTGTTCACTTCAAAAGTAAAAACAATTTTTCATAATGCATTCAAGTTTGTTTTGAATGAAGGAAACAAAAAGATATCAGAATGTTATCCAAGAGAATTGCAGACTACAGAATTATACCCTTAATTCCCTTTTATTTTTATTATAAATAGTGTCTCAAATATGATACATTTTTGTTTTGTTATTTATATATTTTATGTGGTTTTTAGTTAATAACAACTTTAAAGAAATGAACACTGTATTTAATATTTAAATATTTTCCTGTATTGTTTTGTATACTTTTCAAATGAATTCAAATGAAATGAAATCCTTGAAAATGAATATTATGGTTTATAAATACAAACCATTGAATTGAATATAGAATTTAGGCCAAAGGCCAAGCACTGGGACCTATGAAGTCATTCAACGCTGAAACAGAAATTGAGAGTAAAAGGTCTGAAAGGTGTAACAGGAGGAAAACCTCGCAGTTGCACTATGAATCAATTGTTATTAGAGGGTGGAAAGTAAGATGGAAGAAAGAGAATATGAAAAGAGGTAGAGTAAAAGGAATGAAAGGGGTTGCAGCTAGGGGCCGAAGGCATGCTGCAAAAAACCTAAAGTAACACCTACAGTGCACCGCATGAGGTGCACTAACGGCACTAACCCCCTACAGGGGACAAACCATTGCATTCAATTGGCTTTTGTTTGATTCTAAGAGTTCACTGCATACCCATGTCTAAGGAATAAAAGGTAATTATTCTGGTCTGGTGGTGGTTGCAGACCCCTGCCCCTTTGGTAGGGTCAACAATTCAACATCTCATCTACTCCTGTCTGGAAGAAGCATACTCCAAAAACGAGATGTCTGTGCCAAATCGAAGGGAATGGGTAGACTTGGCTTAAGGTAATGCTTTTTATCTGCAAAATATACTCTTGTTCCAAAGTTATTATAAGTTCATTTGTAACAAACCATTGCTTAGATAACAAAATAACTGTTTATGTGAGGTGACAGAAAGCACAATTAGATGATTATTACAGTTAACTGGAAAGACACATTAAGCCAGTTATGTCACAGCATCATAACACAACATCTAGACATACCAGAAGAACTTAAATAAATTGTGGTGAACCTTGGTAGACTGTAAATCCTTTATTACAATTAAAAATGGAAAATTTACATATCAGTGCAGAGTAGGGAACCCATAAAAGCTGACAGATACCAACGACCCGGTGTTAACTGCACAACCGGAAGAGGAGGTGGTGGATATGTCTGAAATGCAGAACAGAGGAATAGAGGGAAGGATTGAAAGTCATTAGAAGCAA
Source organism: Macrobrachium rosenbergii (assembly GCF_040412425.1). Taxonomy (NCBI): domain Eukaryota; kingdom Metazoa; phylum Arthropoda; class Malacostraca; order Decapoda; family Palaemonidae; genus Macrobrachium; species Macrobrachium rosenbergii. The sequence continues at coordinate 29,230,077 of NC_089753.1, read as the reverse complement.
CTCAAACTAACTGACTGGGAAAGATTAGAAGTGCCTGTAAATTGGAATAGAATAAGATGAGCAGAATATAACACAGAGTCACAGGAAATGCAAAGCATTGCTTACTATCAATGGAGCAAGAGATTTTTGATGCCCCAAAATGTCGGCAAGCCAGGAGATCAAAGAGATACCCTCTAAGGGGGTAAATTATTTAACTTTCTTTTCCTATCTTTTTTTATTTAATTTATTACATATATATTACATATATATATATGTATATATATATATATATATATATATCATACACAGTGTAAGTTTTGTCAAATATAGTGGTGTTTTAAGTAATAATTTTGGATTTAAAACCTTTATTTCAAACCCGTATTTTGACGTCATGGCATCTTGACTCTCGTACCAATTCCATATAAATTGTCATAACTCAACTTTCTTGCATTTTTGCCAAAGTGGTAACATTCATATGTACACATTACATGTCTCAGAAGTGTACATAGTAATATGGAATTAAATCAATGAAAAGTTCTAACAACAAAATACGTTTTTATTATGAACGATTCACTGATGCGTCGTTCGCTCTCGGATGTTTGTGGCAGCCAGATGTACAATAAGGCTGGAAAATTGTTCCCGTCACAGTTTCGCTAATTTGAAGGAGTGAAGTTCTGTAAAGAAACATGCTCGCGTATTTTAGGTGATACTTTGAGTGAATCAAGAACGAAATGTGTATAACTACAATCAAATAAGCACTGTGGAGCTTTATTTGTGATGTTAGTAAGGATAAAACCACGGATTTACAAGGTAAAAATCCATGTCTCGTAATTTCACTAGTGTAGGCAACAAAATGTTGTTTTATCGTGCTGATTACAACTCAGATCATGAGTAATATCTATAAACATTACATATACATGCAATTAGCGTTCAGTACATCGGTAAATGATCGCTGGGAAGGAAGTGTCCAAGCGCCATTCAGGGTATCGGCGTTTGGGGGGACTCCATATTGGTTTCAAAATTGCCTTCAACACCTATTTTACGAAGACTTCACATGCTTATTTTATTTCGTATGGCAGTTTCCTATAGCTCATTTTGATAATGAGGCTTCAATCTTTTGAAAGGTTCTCTTAAAGGTTTAATTTTTTTCATTTCCCCAATTAAATATCGGTGTGAAAAGTGAAAATTCTGCCACCTATGTGTCTCATGCCCCATCGTTTTACCCTACGACGAAATAACGGCAAATAGTACTACTATTTGAGTTATTTCGTCGAATTTTTACTCTACTATCATAGTAGAAGTCAAAATTCGTGTTTCAGGCGATTACAATTTCAAAACAACGAGTGACGTCACGTGGGAAAGATGGTTGCTAGGCAATGGAAGAAGACGCGGGGGAAAACACTTTTGGAAAGTAGATAAAATAAAAAGGAAATCAAAAGATAATTAAAACATTCAGACTTAGTAAATTATAATATTTATAGCGAGTAATTAATAATAATCACAATTCTTAAATTTATTTAACCTTACGCGCGAGCGAACGCGCTACAATCATCCAAACTTTAGAAAGATGGCCCCCCCTATGCTATCGTACCACTCACTAGTTCTCGTACAAAGATAGAGAAAATCAAAAGAAAATACGAAGGTACGGAATTCGTTGGTTTTCAATTTGAATTAAATCGAAGACTTCACTCTTTCGCGCCTTTTTAAATGCGTAAACTTTAAAATGGCATTATCTCCGTAAATATTAACGCAATTTAGTCGCAATCTCTTTCAAAATACGTCAGATACGATGCAAAATCAGACGCGACGGCAGGAAATGGAATAAATAACGTAACAAGCGTATTTTAGGCACATTTGGATAAACGGCATCGAAGAAGAATTCAGTTTCTTTTTTCGATAATAGGTGGCTATAGCGTTCCTGGCCCCGTAAAGTGAATCAAATATAAAATATTTTCTCTTTTTTTTTTATTGAGAGGCGAGAAATATGAGTTAACGTTTTTAGATGTTGGTTGATGCGAAGTATTAAGAAAAACTTAGGTGTGATATCAGTTTTTGAAAAGTTAGTTAGGAGTTATATGAGTGTTTTATAAGTTAGTCATGAGTTATTTAAGTGTTTGTTAAGGGTCTGAGGATTCTAAATAATCGTATAATTGTTCGCAAAATGTAGTTACGATTGCTGATTTGTGTCAGGATGAGAAAGAGAGAGAGAGAGACTGATTGATGGCCACTAAAGCTGACGTCATATAGGAGTTATATATGTGTTTGATAAGGGTTTGAAGATTCTAAATAATCGTAAAATTGTTCGTAGAATATGGTTATGATTGCTGATTTCTGTCAGGATGAGAAAGAGAGAGAGAGAGACTGATTGATGGCTATTAAAACTGGCGTTACAAAGAGAGAGAGAGAGAGAGAGAGGTAGGGACGAGATTGCTGAGACAGTTCACATACGAGTTAAGGCAGGGGTTCTTAACCGGGGGTATCCATACCCCTTGGGGGTATGGGAACCAAATGCTGGGGGTATGGGACTCGATCTCTGGGTACTGGTATTTATTTTATTTAATGTATTTAATGTATTTCGACAGTCAAGTGAAGGGGGTATGGGACCATATTGGACAACCCACTGGGGGTCTGGAATCATCGAAAAGTTAAGAACCCCTGAGTTAAGGTTTTAAAGCGTCGAATACGACGTTTTTAGACGTTGGTTGATGCGAAGTATGTAAGAAAAAAGTTAGTTAGGAGTGGTATAAGGGTTTGATAAGTGTTTGATAGGACTAGGAGCTTTACGTAGCGTCGAAATTATTGTAAAATTGTTCGTAAAATGTGGTTTTCATTACTGATTTGTGTTAGGAAGAGAAAGAGACAGCGATTGATTGATTATGGCTATCATAACTGGCGTCATAACAAGAGATAGAAAAGGAGAGAGAGAGAGATTGCTGACACATTTCACATAAGAGATAAGGTTTTAATACTTCGATTAGGACGCAATTCGATTCTGGTTGATGCAAAGACCGTAAGGAAAACTTAGTTACCAGTGATGTGTTTGATAAGTGTTGGACAAGGCCGGTAGCTTTACGTAGAGTCGAAGTGATCGCAGAATTGTTCGTAAAATGTGGTTATGATTACCGATTTGTGTCGGGATGAGAAAGAGACTACAACGTTCGATAACTACCGAGTTTCATCCTGGACCTGTGAACTGTTATGTTTATTTGAGCACTCGAAAAAGCACAAGTCCAAGGAAGAATAATGGCTGCTTAACTACCCTTACCTGTAACAGTGTTTATATTTTATCGCAATATATCTCGCGAATCCTTTTCCTGAGACGTATTATTGATTATTTAACTCCTTGTATGCACTGTCATCTTCTTTATCACTTTTGTGGAGAAGAGTAACTCTCCAGATTTACTCTAACATTTGATTTTACTATTTAGACTTTTAGAGTTGCATGACAGAGAGAGAGAGAGAGAGAGAGAGAGAGAGAGAGAGAGAGAGAGAGAGAGAGAGTGGTCTTGTGACAGCGTAAACACTTGCTCATTTGAATAAGCCATGCGGGGAAAGAGAGAGAGAGAGAGAGAGAATGGTCTCGCTACAGCGCAAGCAATAATTGCTCCTTTTCATAGCACAAAGAGTGAGAGAGAGAGAGAGAGAGAGTGATCTTGTGACAGCATAAGCACTTGCTCCTTTGAATAACCCATGGGGAGAGAGAGAGAGAGAGAGAGAGAGAGAGAGATGGTCTTGCTACAGCGCAAGCAATAATTGCTCCTTTTCATAGCACAAAGAGAGAGAGAGAGAGAGAGAGAGAGAGAGAGAGAGAGAGAGAGAGAGAGAGAGAGAGAGAGAGAGAGGCCCTGTACCACTAGTTTCAGAACTGAATTTCCCTCATCTAAAATTATTTCCGGTCAACTTACCAAATTCAAATAAAACTGTCCTTTACATTCCAAAATATCGGTGTCATTATGAGTATTGGTTAGTACAGATTTTCACCTCCTAAATTCGGCCAGTCTAACCAACACCTAACTACATTACTGTAACCATTTAATGGCCGAGACAATCAATTAAACTCTCTAAGATGTCTTCAACAAATGAGGGTCTCGGATTAGGAATAACATTTCTACTGTTTTTGCAAAAGAATCCGTCACACTGTTATTTCAAATGACCACAAAATCATTCAATTACAAAACCCAGATAATTCTCCAAAGGGGTTTTTATTTGATATATGTTATTCTTGGACACAAAGGGAACCGTGAAAATTCTTACTAACCTGGTTTCATCAACACATATTAAAAAAGTTAAAGCTGGCAGGAATAAGATGTATTGATATCCTGATGTTCATGATCATTGAAGAGTTTTTTTAGCCTGAGGCTGAGATGTTTCTTAACACATCCACACGTATGGTCTGTTCTGTTTGGTTATAATACTCACCATTTATCACAAAATATTGCACGTGTCCTTTTCCAAATGAGTTTTATCACTTATTTAGTTGCTTGCATCCGCTTTTAAAACCTTTTCAGGTTGCTTTTGCAGTCACTTGGATGTATTTAAACTTTGCCGTCAATTTCACTTTTTATGGAACATAAAACTTCACGTTTTTCCTCCCCGTGACCTAAGCTAGCACTATGACATGAGAAAGAGAGAGGGAGAGAGAGAGAGAGACCGGAACTTTCGCTCCTTTGCGCAGAGAGAGAGAGAGAGAGAGAGAGAGAGAGAGAGAGAGAGAGAGAGAGAACACCAGAACTATCGTTCCTTGGTGTAACATGAAAGAGAGAGAGAGAGAGAGAGAGAGAGAGAGAGAGAGAGAGAGAGAGAGAGAGAGAGAGAGAACACCAGAACTATCGCTCCTTTGTGTAACATGAGAGAGAGAGAGAGAGAGAGAGAGAGAGAGAGAGAGAGAGAGAGAGAGAGAGAGAGAGAGAGAGAGAGAGAGAGAGGCCTTGTGCCAATAAAGAAAAATCTGTCAAAAAATGATCGTCCCAATTCTTTCAATTTGCGAATAGAATTTACTTCTTATCGTAGTAAAATATTGCATTCACTTTCCTCACTCCCAGTAGCGTAAATAATTCTGAAAGACATTCAAACATCATTTAGAGATTTCATTTTCCCCCAAGTTTTTCTCTTGCAACATAAGATTTCTTTAAGTGGATTGTTGCCATAAGCTGACGAAAGTCCATTATGTTTATTCATTTACAAATTGAAAGAGTGTCTGCAACAACATTTCCAAGTATCGGTGGTCAAAGTTTTAGATGAGGTTCAGTGTAGAATTCCATTTCCCAAAAACTGTCAATCTTAACGAAAGCTCACCATATTCATTTAGAAATTGATATTTGTTATATTAACTATTTCAAGTATTACCAATGGTTAATATTACTTGATATTGTGAAATAGATAACAGAAAAATAATCTAATTAAGGTATTTATGAAAAGGCTAGACTGTGTACTCTACGCCTGCGTGATAATTCAAAAACAGAGTACTTGGTAACTTTTTTTAGTTAATATATATGTTATTAAACTTTTATTAAAGAATAGTCGAACTCTGAATGGTTCTAATTATACTCTATTTTGGTTATTCAATTAATTGAATAATGAAATTGAAACGAAATAGGATAAAATGATTTGGAAGTAAATTGATTGATTTACTATAATTTTCCAGTCATATATTTATTTCCAATATGGCAAGAAAAAAAATCACTCCAATATGCCAAGAAAACCATTAAGCTTTTTATTATTATTATTATTGAAGGACTATGAAATATGTTCCAACTTTAAACAATAAAAATATGCTCACATTACAACACTGGTTAGGGTAACAAATTAACACTAATTAGTGTAACATGTGGTATATAACACTTATCATAACATATGCCAACATAACGCTGGTTAGCATAGTGTATGTTAACGCTGGTGAGCATTGCCCATGCTAATCTTGGTCATCAGATTCTTGTTAACATAACATATGATAAACTTTGTTGGCATAACCAATGAAAATCTAGGCTATTGTAGCCGAGCTTAAACTTGGATAACATGTGTTAACATAGTTTATGATAACTTATGTTATCATAACATCTGATACTAAAACGTATGCCAAGACACCTGCGATGGTTATCAGGACCTAGACAACACACAGGTTAGCATATCGACTCACGGGAATTGAATAGGCGCAAAAAACAACAGTAATTCACAAGGAATCAATGACCGAGAATTGACTAGAAACTCAGAAGGAATAAACGACTGAAAAATAAGACTTTAAAAATCGAGATCTCTCACGTGGAACAACCAGCGTCCCAAAATGTCCGCCTTGCTTGTTGCTACCAGGCAACAACACCCACATGTTTCCGCTGATGTTGGGTTGTTGGCAGCCATCACAACCTATATAACAACTCCTAACAACAACTACAACCTTCCGCTTGAGATACTCACTGGGAATATAAAGATGTGATGCCTTGTTCCGTCGCTATCATCGAATTCGTAAAGATTTTCGCGGCCATCGTGATCTCCTGAGGTTCCCGCCAACCAGGTTGCGCTGATATGTGGTTGATAAGGCGACTGGCGGACCAATCAAAGCGTCATCAGTATAAATGGCGCGATATGGAACAAACGAGCATCGGAATCTACGACCCATTAAGGAATTAAAGTCTATTTTACGAGATGGAATAAATAGAATCAAACTCTATAATGGAGGATAAAAAGAATTCAATACTAAATTTGATCATAACATTGCGTTATTTATTGTAAGTGAGCAATAAATAATAAAAAATAAATACGATCTTGAATGCTCTCTCTCTCGAGCGTTAATTCCTCCCGTTTTCTTTCGTTAGCTTCGTCATTTATACATTTTAATGCGTCATACATTTTATACGTTTTATGTATACATTAAGATCGAAACATTGCGATACTTATTATAAATGAGCAACGCTGATAATAAATAATGAATACGATCTTGAACGCTTTCTCTCTTGCGTTTCAATTCCTCCCGTTTTCTTTCGTCGGCTTCGTCATGTGTACAATATATGCGTCACAGATTTTTATGCGTTTTATACATTAATTACGATGTAAATTACCTTGCACTGACATACGAGACGACGGAAAATGAACTTTTTATGCATTAATTACGTTTTAAATCATCTTGCACTTACGAGACGACGGAAAATGAATTTTAGTTAACTTATACAAAAAAGACCGTCATAAGTTTGTCATATATTTTTTACGCATTACACATTAATTACGTTGTAAAATAACGATACGAGTATACAGTTAACTCGTAAAATACAGGAAAGAATGAACGTATGTGGCAGATAGATTGTAAAATATGTAAAAAATTGAGAGACAATTATTACACAACTAGACGCACAAATATAGGCCTAAATATTACACATTGCTTATGAATATTATACTCAGCACTTTATTCTTCGTCTCTCTCTCTCTCTCTCTCTCTCTCTCTCTCTCTCTATATCTATATATATATATATATATATATATATATATATATATATATATATATATATATATATATATATATATATATATATATATATATATTAATTTTGAAACAGAATATTGATAATATGTATAAATTATACAATCACATGAAAGTAAAAGTCCTATTAATCAAAATAATATCTCCATGTTCACTTTTTTTTTTTTTTAAGGAAATCGTCTATAGGGTATCCATGAGTCTATGTGGGTATGGTTGTATAGGCGTACGGGTGTGGGAATGGGTATGGGTGTGGTCATGGGCATATGGGCGTTGGTATCGGTGGTGATATATTTAACGTCTACTAAATAACTCGTCTTTTCGTTTTTGTTTATCATTCTTGTACAGCCGACGATCCTGAGAGAGAGAGAGAGAGAGAGAGAGAGAGAGAGAATTATTTGGATCATAATATTTTAATGTTAATAAAATGGAAAACAAGAGACTGGTTTAAATATTATGTCTAACTTAATGGTGTCTGCCTGTGCGTGTATGTGTAGACCAGTGTATTCCTAGTGTGTGTGTGTGTGTGTGTGTAGACCAGTGTATTCCTAGTGTGTGTGTGTGTGTGTGTAGACCAGTGTATTCCTAGTGAGTGTGTGTAGACCAGTGTATTCCTTGTATTCCTAGTGTGTGTGTGTAGACCAGTGTATTGCTAGTGTGCGTGTGTGTGTAGACCAGTGTATTCCTTGTATTCTTAGTGTGTGTGTGTAGACCAGTGTATTCCTAGTGTGTGTGTGTGTGTAGTCCAGTGTACTCCTAGTGAGTGTGTGTAGACGTGTATTCCTAGTGTGTGTGTGTAGACCAGTGTACTCCGAGTGTGTGTGTGTAGACCAGTGTATTCCTTGTATTCCTAGTGTGTGTGTGTAGACCAGTGTATTCCTAGTGTGTGTGTGTCTGTGTAGACAAGTGTATTCCTAGTGTGTGTGTGTAGACAAGTGTATCTCTAGTGTGTGTGTGTGTGTAGACAAGTGTATTCCTAGTGTGTGTGTAGACAAGTGTACTCCTAGTGTGTGTGGGTGGGTGTGTGTGTGTAGCCAAGTGTATTCCTAGTGTGGGTGTGTGTGTGTGTGTGGGGTGTGTGTGTGTGTGGTTTTGAGCCAAGTGTATTCCTAGTGTGTGTGTGTGTGTGTGTGTGTGTGTGTGTGTGTGTGTGTGTGTGTGTGTGTGTAGCCAAGTGTATTCCTAGTGTGTGTGTGTGAGTGTGTGTGTGTAGACAGGTGTATTCCTAGTGTGTGTGTGTATGTAAACCAGTGTATTCCTGGTGTGTGTACCTCTGTGTGTGTAGACCAGTGTATTCCCGTATCTGAACTGGAGAAGTCATGAGTTAGTAGGAGTGGGTCTTAACGCTGGTTTGTGTGTGTGTGTGTGTGTGTGTATGTGTATGTGCGTGTCTGGGGATGGGGGCCGGAGCTCGAGAGAATACATGCGTCACCTGGGTGGTAAGTGCAGTAAACATGAAGAGGGACCCCTATAACTTGAAATGTAGGCCTAAAGTCTCAAATGGCCACTCACATAGGCAGTCACTGTCATTCACTGTTAGTAGGGAAACAAAACTCTTTTGTGGAGAGAGGAATATTAGATATTGTAAAAGTATTGTGCAAATCTTCATAGAGAGAGAAAAAAGTAAGGGTCCCTCACCACCCGTAGCTTCTATATAACAGAACTTTCTCGTATTTTTATTCTAAAAATATATAGCTAAGTGATAAAGCACATTTAAAAATTATATACATATCAATCTACGCTAAGCAGTATGTGTATATATATGTGTGTGTATGTATGTATTTATACATATACACACACGCATATATATACATACAGACTGCTTAGTGTGTATACTGATATGTATAATTTTTATAGGTGTTTTATCAGTTATATTGATAAGAAAAGGAGAAGAAACCATTTACTTATGTAACATACTCATTTGTGCTCTGGAGTGAGATTTGTAATGTTCAACCTTATGGTACGGGGACTTAAGGAGTAAAATTCTCTGATACAGACGCTGCACCTGGTTCAACGTTGTCATGGGAGAGAGAGAGAGAGAGAGAGAGAGAGAGAGATTGACTTACGACTGCTACAACTGGCGTCACAACACCTATAGGTTATTGGCGCCGTAATAAAATTTAATAGGTAACTATAGGTATAAGTAAATAAATTTAAAAGTGGTTTCATATAGGAAATATATCTAATATATAAGTATATGTTTATAGATTTAATCATGTCTGTAAATTCATATTTTTTTTCTGTTCTAATAACCGATGGGAGCTTAAGTTTCAAGTCCGTGGCCCCTTCTGTGGGTGGCTTGTTCCATAAGAATCGGTTTCAGCTTCTGAATAATAATAATAATAATAATAATAATAATAATAATAATAATAATAATAATAATAATAATAATGTCTGGTTTTGTCAGCGCTGCGAAATATAAAATTCATCTTATCTCAGTCCAATCTGTGATACTTTTCCCAACAATTTTTTGCCATATTATTTCGCAACGCCTGACAAAACAACAGACTTTATTATTATTATTATTATTATTATTATTATTATTATTATTATGGAACAAGCACCCCCACAAAAGGGGCCACTGACTTGGAATTTAAGCTCCCAAAGAAAAATAAATAGATAAAAATGTATTGAACTGAACTGAACTGAATATTAAATTTAGGTCGAAGGCGAAATTGTCAGTAAAAGGTTTGAAAGGTTAAGTAACAGGAAGAAAACCTCAAACCAGTTGCACTATGAATCCAGTTGTTAGGAGAGGGTTGAGGAGAGTAAGATGGAAGACAGAGAATATGAAAGGAGGTACAGTAAAAGGAACGAACGTGTCTTTCATATTTTTTATGTTCACTGGATGAGATATTTTCTTTTTTGAATAAAAGATGAGTGCTGTATGTACTTATCTGTCATCAAATTTGAAAACACGTTGGTAAAAGTTACTTAATTCGTTATGCATTTCCTCGATCGAGGAGAGAGAGAGAGAGAGAGAGAGAGAGAGAGAGAGAGAGAGAGAGAGAGAGAGAGAGAGAAGATTCAATATACTTTATCCCATTAAAAATAGCTATTAAATAAACTTCTGTATTGAATTAGTACCATAACTGTTTATTTTAGGAAAATATATGACTATTCATTTCATTATAGAAAGATTCTATATACAATAAGATTTTTATACATAATGTACACTTTAGAAGGAGTTAATATCGCAATACATTATAGGAAAATACGTATATACCAGTGGTTCTCAATCTGGGGGACGCCAGCTATTTCCCAAGGGGGCACGAACCCCAGGGGGGAAGTTGAAAATCCTCTAATTATATTCGTTATTCTCTTAAACAAGAGTTAAATATGTCGCTAATTAATTCCCAAAAGAATAAAAATACCTTTTTTAAAATTTTCCTTTAAATCTGGGGGAGGGGGGAATTTTCCTGGGGGGGGGGCCGTGTAATAAAAAGGTTAAGAACCACTGATATATATTATATAGGCCTACTGTGCAGCAGTGCTGTAATCAGATAAATAAACACAGCAAAACAGCACGGCAGAATAGGTTTACACTTATCAGGAATATCAAATTTCAAGTTAACAAAATGATATATATTCAATTCTAATAAAAAAAAAGTCGTTATTTTAAGATTTTATATATATTCATTGTTTAGTGCGCGCCGGCGGAGGCGGGTGTGTGGTGCAGAGAGAGAGAGAGAGAGAGAGAGAGAGAGAGAGAGAGAGAGAGAGGATTCCTCCTCTCTCTCTCTCTCTCTCTCTCTCTCTCTCTCTCTCTCTCTCTCTCTCTCTCTCTCTCTCTGTCGCTTGCTTTTACATTCGAGTTAAAATTTTCTGAGCTGAATGCCCGCCATTAAAGAGATGATATTTCCTAACTGTTTGTGAAACGGGCTGAGGGATGTTTGTGGTGGGGAGGGAGGGAGGGAGGGATGGGTGGGAGATGCTGGGTGGGTTGGCGGGGAGAGAGGGATGGCGGGGACCAGGGGGATCCCAGCCTCACCACTTGCTGCTGCTCAGCTCAGCTGCCTCACGTGACGGTGACTGACGAAGTCACGTCAGTGTATCTGTAGACTTTCTTGGTGTGGGTTGTACTTCGTTGGCTCAAACCCGGTGTGTGGATAACGTATTAAGTATTAATGTTTCATTTATTGTTTCATGCATATGTATACATCATATGTATATATGTACATACTTGTATGTATATATGTACTTGTATGTATAATTGAATGTATATATGTACATACACTGATTTTATATATATATTTTCATATATGAATGCTTATGTATATATGGATTTTAAGGTAGGATTAGTTTATTATTTTGCAGATTTACCTTTGCCTCTTTTGCATTTTTATTCTCAGGGGGCATGACTTTATATATGCTTTTTGAATGTGAAATATGTGGATTATTACTGTGAATGTTTTAATCCTGGAAGAATGTTATAAAATGGCGCATTTGTTCATTTCCCATTGTTTTTGGATTAGGATGAAAATGCAACACACACACACACACTAAACTCCCTTCTCTCCCCTCTCTCCTATTCCATATTGTTCCTCCAAAGTTCAGTCCCACCAAAATGACCAATTTTTATTTTTATTTTTTTTTGTCATTTATGATAATACGTCTTGTTATCGCGTCTATTTTATTATTAAAATAATTTCCGAAGCATTTTTGCATATTTTTATTTTGAGAGAGAGAGAGAGAGAGAGAGAGAGAGAGAGAGAGAATGAGAGAGATTTTTATTCTTTCTTAGGTTAAAGGTTCGTTTATTTGGCCACAATTTGTATGTCCATCTTTCTGTATTCCAAGTATATATATATCTATTCTATTATGTTATTTTCTATGGATGATGATGTTTCATGTAGTCATGCATGTTTTTACACATATACATGCATACATAAACTGATACATACACACACAACGTCACATACATATTTCCATACGATGCTTTGAATGAATGTAATTCTCAGTCATAAACGTTTCCGATGTCATAATTTGAATTTTTCAGTTTTCGTCAAGAATCGACGTCTTTTTTCCATTTTGTTTTCTGAGAGAGAGAGAGAGAGAGAGAATAAGTCATTTTATTAGAGAGAGAGAGAGAGAGAGAGAGATTTGAGAATAACAATGATAGAGAAAGAGAGAGGAGAGAGAGAGAGTTCAATGTTTGTCCCTTTTTTTGAGGCAATTTCCTTCACTGATTAGCAATGACCCTCCCCTCCCTCCCCTCTCCTCAGTTTGGACATGATAGATCTTCTCTCTCTCTCTCTCTCTCTCTCTCTCTCTCTCTCTCTCTCTCTCTCTCTCTCTCTCTCGGTATTTTTTAGTCTGGCTGGGATTGTCATAAGCACGCTAGACCTAGACCGTAAAATCAACAGCTTCATCACAGACATTTATTTTCATCATCATTATTATTATAATTATTATTCATTATTTTATTTTATGATGAATAATAATGATCATAGGTATTGTATAATGAATATTGTATCCAGGGTATGAAAGCAGTTTGGCCTTAGTGCATTCAGGGGAGGGGACTGTGGCGGGGAAGGGTGTTTTTGGGGGTTGTTTGGGACTCTGCCTGCCTGGGACCGGCTCAAAATAGCCTCCTCCCCTATATCCCCCATAGAATATTAGGTATCCTCCCCCCCACCATCTGGCTGGCTTCCCTCCGTTCTTAACCATCAGGGATCCAGCAACCCCTGTCCCAATTTTCCGTCCCCAGTAGCTTGATTACCTCCCCACATCAAGCTATCGCTCTTACCAGAACAGTTTTTTTTTTTTTTTTTTTTTTTTTTACATATTGTCCCGTTAGGATAGTGTTGCCATCAGGCGTATTTTATCTTTGTTTATCTTGACGTTCGTTTTCTCTCTCTCTCTCTCTCTCTCTCTCTCTCTCTCTCTCTCTCTCTCTCTCTCTCTCTCTCTCTCTCTCTCTCTCTCTTTTTTTTTTATGTAAAAATAATTCGGTATATTATTTCATCATTAGCTTCGTACAAGACGTAGAGCCATTAATTATTATTATTATTATTATTATTCTCTTCTCTCTCTCTCTCTCTCTCTCTCTCTCTCTCTCTCTCTCTCTCTCTCTCTCTCTCTTTTTTTGTATGTAGAAATAATTCATATATTATTTCATCATTAGCTATACAAGACATTATTATTATTATTATTATTATTAAATGAATTCATTTGATAATAATAATAATAATAATAATAATAATTATTGGTATATTTATATACTTCAAATATGACGCCATGTTTTATAAGTAATAATGATAAAAAATAATGCAAAAATTAACGGAACTTTGAAAAACGTGCAACATTTTTAGATTACAATGTACATTTACGAAATGTAAATGTAAGAAAACCGACGTAAACTGTAAATGAACTCATTGTTATGATATAAATCACGTAAAAATCGTAATAAAAAATCATAACCATTCAAGATTCCATTTGTTTGAAGCCTCGTTGGTCTTATAACTCTCCTCTCTCTCTCTCTCTCTCTCTCTCTCTCTCTCTCTCTCTCTCTCTCTCTCTCTCTCTCTGTCATTTGTCATCCATCAACTTGTCATGTCTGTGTGTGTGTGTCTGTGTGTATGATCTTATACTCCCAGTCATGTATATTTTTCCTTTATAATAATTTGAATCCTTCAAAATTTCGTCAAATCAATCGAATTTTGACAAAAGACGTTCCAGAAAACTTAAAGGCCTGTTTTGTGTATGTGTTTTTCATACTCTTCTTCAGTCTCCTGATTTAGCCTTTATGCCAGCAAATATAGAATATATTATGGGAAATAATGGACTCTTCGAATTTTCCTAAGGATAAAAGTCTATAAAGCTTTATAGAAGTGATATTAAACTTTATATAAAGCCTATTTTCTAAAACGAATGAGTGGTAAATCCGTTTTTAACTAATTGAATTAGCTTACTGAAGCGATTAAATGAAGAGTTTCAGAGAGAGAGAGAGAGAGAGAGAGAGAGATAGATCAAACGATTATCAGGTCATAGTTATATACTGTTTCTAAAAACTTGCGTTGAGATAAAGAGAGAGAAATTTAATTAAAAAGATCATAGTTATAAATACGTTCTAAAAATCATTCAAAGCCTTGATATATGAAAATAAAGAAAGAGAGAGCTTTCAGGCATACAATACGTTCTAAAAACAACGAGAGAGAGAGAGAGAGAGAGAGAGAGAGAGAGAGAGACCCTCTTAAATACAATGGGCAAGTCATAACGGCTAAAGAATTTAAACGGAAAACGGTCGCTATCGACCTTATTGTCCCCTGAAATAAAGGCGAGAATTCTCCGTTATAAACCTTACGAGCGGTTGAGGATTTTTTCTCTATACTTTTACGACTTTTATTACAATATTTTTATACTTTTACGACTTTTATTACAATAATTTACATAAATTTTGATACGATTTACATTTTCAATGTGTTAGTTACGTTGACATTTACGAATATATAAAGTAAACTTTAATATGATGGGTGTAAGATAAGGTTGTTTGTCGCCTATATACTCGTGGGTCAGCTTCCAAGGGATTAGCGGGATCTGTTTTGACTCTCTCTCTCTCTCTCTCTCTCTCTCTCTCTCTTCTCTCTCTCGTTATAATCGTCTGATATTTATAATCGTCTGATATCTGAGAGAGAGTATAGTATTTCCCGTTAGCTTCGTACAAGACGTAACTAGGATCATTAAAAGCAGGAATAGGCCTAGACCGATAAAATCAGCTTATTATTATTATTATTACATTATTATTATTATTATTATTATTATTATTATTATTATTATTATTATTATTAACTTGAATAATAATAATAATAATAATAATAATAATAATAATAATAATAATAATGGATTCCAAGATTTTGCGACTGTTGAAGGCATTTAGCCACACGCTTTTTCATTATTCGAGTGCTGCGTTTGGAAAGGAGACCTTTTAGGGTGGGGGTGGGGGTTAGGGTTTACTAATCTTGCTGCACGTTTGTTTACTGGTCTTCCCCCTCCCCATCTCCCTCTGCTACCTCTGGATACATTTCAGTCTCTAACTTCTGCCTGAGATAGAGCCAGAGTTATCGCCAGCATTTTGTCTGTTGTTTTTAGAGAGAGAGAGAGAGAGAGGAGTGGACCTCAGATGATTTAAAATTAAACGACCGAAATCGGGTGGGAATCTTGTCTGAGAGAGAGAGAGAGAGATTCGGGTGGAGAGATGATTTAAAATTGAAGACGACCGAAACTCAGTTTTGTTCTTTTGTCTGAAATGTCCTGAGATTCCCATGATATTCCAAGGCACCGCTGTTCCTATTAAGTAGAAATTCCTTCTGGAATTCGCTGAATCAATTCATTTATTTAAATAAAAAAAAAAAGAATTTTTTGAATTATAAATGGCGACGAATTTTGACTGGAATCCTCAACCGTTGAATTTTAATTATATGCTCAAATAAAGAAAAATTTCTCTCTCTCTCTCTCTCTCTCTCTCTCTCTCTCTCTCTCTCTCTCTCTCTCTCTCTCTCTTTTAGTAAGTTTAAGTAGCTTTATTATGGCTTTGCTATTCCAAGTTCGTTTTAGACCGAGTCATAAATATATCTTTGCTATCATTTCTACGAAAAGCTTTATATGGGAATCTTTAGACTCCATTTTATATTTATTTATTTATATATTTATTCTTTCCGGGAGGCTCCTTTATACCCACAAAGGTCGCTGGCATAAGGCCACCACCTACAGCTACTTCTACAGGATCATCAGAATCTATAAGGGAGGAAGCGTATGAAAAATGGATGCTAAAATAGGCCTATGGTTTTCTGGAAGGATTCAAGTTATTGCGTAGGAAAAAATAAATATACCGAATTATTTCTACATACAAAAACCGACAAAGAGAGAGAGAGAGAGAATAATAATAATAATAATAATAATAATAATAACTACGTCTTGTACGAAGCTAATGATGAAATAATATACCAGTATTTCTACATACAAAAACCGACAAAGTTAATAATAATAATAATAATAATTACACTACGTCTTGTACAGAAGCTAATGATGAAATAATATACAATTATTTCTACATACAAATACCGACAAAGAGTTAGAGATAATAATAATAATAATAATAATAATAATTACTACGTCTTGTACAAGCTAATGATGAAATAATATACCGAAGCAAATGGTGAAATAATATACCGAATTATTTCTACATACAAAAAAACCGACAGAGAGAGAGAGAGAGAATAATAATAATAATAATAATAATAATAATTGCTAAATCTTGTACGAAGCTAATGATGAAATAATATACGAATTATTTACTACATACAAAACCGACAAAGTTAATAATAATAATAATAATTACTACGTCTTGTACAAACTAATGATGAAATAATATACCAATTATTTCTACATACAAAAACCGACAGTTAGAGAGAATAATAATAATAATAATAATAATAATAATAATAATAATTACTACGTCTTATTGCAAATAATGATGAAATAATATACCGAATTATTTCTACATACAAAAACAGACAAAGAGAGAGAGAGAGAGAGAGAGAGAGAGAGAGAGAGAGAGAGAGAGAGAGAGAATAATAATTGCTACGACTTGTACGAACCTAATGAAATCATATACCGAATTATTTTTACATACAAAAACCGCAGAGAGAGAGAGAGAGAGAGAGAGAGAGAGAGAATAATAATAACAATAATAATATGAAGGAGTTGGCCCTCTTTTAAACAGGTCTTGTGAAAGGATAGCTGTATTATGCGAATTTATCTTATATAGTGTCTTTTCTATCTTCATATGATTCGCTTTTCAGGCTCAGCGATGTTAGTCAGAAACTGGCCGATATTCATGTTGGAAAAGGATAGTGTGCGGAATATGGGAAGTCTTTTATTAAAATATCCAATCAGAAATCGTTCGTCTGGATTCAGGTTCTATTTTAGGTACCATCGACATGTTTCGACCAGCTCGTTGGTCATCCTCTGGACGTGGTTGCAGAAGGTCTGAAGAAACGAGGTGCTCGGGTTGGTATTTATAGGGGGGGGGGTTCTTGATATAAGATAAATCCGCATAATATAGCCATCCTTTTTAATAATAATAATAATAATAATAATTGCCACGTCTTGTACGAAGCTAATGATGAAATCATATACCGAATTATTTTTACATAGAAAGACCGACAGAGAGAGAGATAATAATAATAATAATTATAATAATAATTATTACGTCTTGTACGAAGCTAATGATGAAATATACCGAATTATTTTTACATAGAAAGACCGAAAGAGAGAGATAATAATAATAATAATTATAATAATAATTATTACGTCTTAATGCAAATAATAGTGAAATCATATACCGAATTATTTCTACATACAAAAACCGACAGAGAGAGAGAGAGAGAGAGAGAGAGAGAGAGAGAGAATGAACGTCACAAGAAAACACGTCTGATGGCAATACTGTGGACAATAAAGGCGATAACGTGTTTAAAAAAAAAAAAACCGGTTATGGTAAGAGCGTATGGTTATGGGGGGGGGGTTGCGGATATCTGTACGGCTTAGGGGGGGAAGGCCAGCCAGAAGGACCGGGGGAGAGGAGGGTTGCTGGATCCGTGGGAGTAAAACGGCGGAAAGCCAGCCAAATGGTGGAGGAGTGGATACCTGGAGCATATGGCGGGAGGAGAATACCGAACCAGGCAGGGGGTAACAAGCACTCGCCCCCAGCACCCTACCCACTTGGGTTCCCCCAGCCCCACGAATGCACTAAGGCCTAACTGCTTTCATACCCTGGATACAATATTCATTATACAATACTTATGATCATTATTATTCATCATATATGTAAAATAATGATATTTATAATGATGATAATAATGAAAATGTCTGTGAACGAAGCTGGTGAATTTATCGGTCTATAATAGGTCTAGCGTGCTTATGACAATCCCAGCTCGTAGTAAAATATACCGAGAGAGAGAGAGAGAGAGAGAGAGAGAGAGAGAGAGAGAGAGAGACATGACGTTCCACTTTATAATCCTCTACAACTATCTACTTTTTTTAATAATAACTTTTTTGAAATCATTAAATTCTGTCATTTCCTCACTAAAACAGATATGAAGTGGACTCCATGATTTGACCTTGAGAAGAAGAGAGAGAGAGAGAGAGAGAGAGAGAGCAGTGGGACAGAGAAAGGAGCAGGAGACATAGTGTAGGAGAGGGGGCGGGGAGGAGTCCGCTAATCCCTCGGAAATTGCCCCAAAATAAGAGACAAACATTCTCTCTCTCCTTTCCTTTCCTTCTCTCTCTCTCTCTCTCTCTTTCCCTCTCTCTCTCTCTCTCTCTCTCTCTCTCTCTCTCTCTCTCTCTCTCTCTCTCTCTCTCACAAAATCGGAATCCAGAAGACGTCGATTGATTTGACGAACACTGAAGGATTCAAATTATGACATAGGAAACGTTTATGACTGGGAATTACGATCGTGTGTGTGTGTGTGTGTATGTATGTATGTATGCATGTACGTATGTGTATGTATGTATGTATGTATATGTGCACGTGACTACATATAAACATCATCCCTTAGACAACAACATATCTTGAATATATATATATGTATAACTGAATCACGAAAATATGGAACGTGATGAATATATAAATAAAGATAAAATCCACGAAGGAAACGGAAACACTGGAGTGCTGCTGCTAAGTAAAGGACTAGTGTCGAAAGGCCTCGCAGCACTCCAATGTTTCCGTTTCCTTCGTGGATTTTATCTTTATATATATATATATATATATATATATATATATATATATATATATACAAGCGGCCGTTCCACACGAACCTTTAACCTAAGAAAGACGGACAAATGTTTCTCTCTCTCTCTCAACACAAAATACGCTACAAAATGCTTCGGAAATCATTCTAATAGTAAATTAGACGCGATAACAAGACGTAATAACAAGACTTATGATCATAAATGACAATAAAAAAAATACTGGTCCATTCTGGTGGGTCTGACCTCTCTCTCTCTCTCTCTCTCTCTCTCTCTCTCTCTCTCTCTCTCTCTATACAAAATATGCTACAAAATGCTTCGGAAATTATTCTAATTGTAAATCAGACGCGATAACAAGACGTATTATCATAATGACAAAAAAAAAAAAAAAATACTGGTCCATTCTGGTGGGTCTGACCTCTCTCTCTCTCTCTCTCTCTCTCTCTCTCTCTCTCTCTCTCTCTCTCTATACAAAATATGCTACAAAATGCTTCGGAAATTATTCTAATTGTAAATCAGACGCGATAACAAGACGTATTATCATAAATGACAAAAAAAAAAAAAAAAATACTGGTCCATTCTGGTGGGTCTGACCTCTCTCTCTCTCTATATATATACAAAATATGCTACAAAATGCTTCGGAAACTATTCTAATTGTAAATCAGAAGCGATAACAAGACGTATTATCATAAATGACAATAAAAAAAAATACTGGTCCATTCTGGTGGGTCTGACCTCTCTCTCTCTCTCTCTCTCTCTCTCTCTCTCTCTCTCTCTCTCTCTCTCTCTCTCTCTCTCTCTCTCTCTATACAAAATATGCTACAAAATTCTTCGGAAATTATTCTAATAATAATAAAACGGACATAATAACAAGACGCATTATCATAAATGACAAAAAAAATAAAAATAAAAATTTGTCATTTTGGTGGGAGTGAACTTTGGAGGAACAATATGGTGGCGGGGGAGGGGGGGAGAGAGGGGATTAGTTCTCGCGTGTGTGTGTGTGTGTGTGTGTGTGTGTATGAGAACCAATTAACTTTAACTTTAGCCCTAGGGCTAAATGAAAGCCACCGTGCGCATTTTCTATACATTCTTTGCAGAACTGGAGTCAGGACAGAAACATTCACAGTAATAATGTCACATATTTCACAGTCAAAAAAGCAATATAAAGATTGCATCCCAAGGCCTAGATAAAATGCTTGCAATCAAGGCAATTAAAAAAACAAAGTATACATGTCTCCCCATCATAATCCCACCACCAGAAGGGGCATTTCATCTAATCAAAAAAAAAAGATTACTATAACTACGCTTCCCAGGATTAACCACGAGGTTGGAGTTACCTGAGAATGAATAATTCTCGAAACTCCCTTAAAATAATGTATACAGTAAGCATGCATATATATATATATATATCAGTGTATGTACATAGATACATTCAATGTATGTACATATATACATACAAGGTGTGCATATATACATATATGATGAAACATTAAAGCCACTTAATACGTTACCTTATCCTACACACCGGGATTGAGACAACGAAGTACAACCACCTGCCACAAACTCTACAGATACACTGACGCCGCCGGCGCCGCGTGACGGTCAGTCAGTCTCAGATCATCAGACGAAAGGCAGCAGCACTGGTCCCCCCAATCCCTCTCTTCCCCCACCCACCCATTTCTCTCTCCCTCCCCACCAAAAACTTCCCTCAGCCCGTTTCACGAACAGTTAGGAAATATCTCTTTAACGGCGGCCATCCATTCAGCTCCGAAAATTTTAACTCGAATGTAAAAGCAAGCGACAGAGAGAGAGAGAGAGAGAGAGAGAGAGACAGACAGACAGAGAGAGGAAGGACGATCCTCCATCTCTCTCTCTCTCTCTCTCTCTCTCTCTCTCTCTCTCTCTCTCTGCACCATACACCCGCCTCCACCGGCGCGCACTAAACAATGAATATATATAAAATCTTA
>NC_089753.1:29171412-29203912 GCF_040412425.1 Macrobrachium rosenbergii | reverse complement strand
TAAGAAGCTGCTCACATTACAACACTAGTTATCATAACATGACCAACGCAATTATGATAACATAAATTTATCAACAGAACATCTAATAACATTTATTTGGTTAGCATAGTGTATACAAATAAGCGCTGGTTATCGAATTCTTGTTAACATATGATAAACTTTGTTGGCATAACCGAGCTGTAGATGAGTAACTTGGATAACGTGTTAACATAGTTTATGATAACTTATGTTATCATAACATCTGATACTAAAACGTATGCCAAGACACTTGCGATGGTTATCAAGACCTACTCGTTAAGATAACATCAGTTAGCATATCTTAGGCAAGCCTGGGTTAGCACAGGCTATACTGACCTACATACGCAAAGTTATGCTAGCGTTTGTTGGCATAACTGAGTCTAATCGAACGCTCGATCATTGGTGGATGGGTGGGAGATCTCTCTCTCTCTCTCTCTCTCTGTCCGAGCTCTTCGTTGGGAGAGTCAGTAGAACCAACTGTGGACTGGCACTCATGAGCCCCGAGTTCGAGTCTCATGGCTGATATGAAGAAGTTTAGACTATTGAAGATATATTACTGGTGATAAGAATTTCATTTCTCCTTTATAATGTGGTCGGATTCACAAAAGCTGGTCCGTTGCTAAGTATCCAATTGGTTCTTAGCCACGTAAAATAAGTCTAATCCTTCGGGCCAGCCCTAGGAGAGCTGTTAATCAGCTCAGTGGTCTGGTAAAACTAAGGTACTTACAAACACTCTGTGTCCGAGGAAAGAGGTTATGGCAGTCAATGGCTATTCTGCTGGGAAGGTTTATGGGGAGGGAGATAGTCTGTCCTTGTGAATTGGACAGTACGTAGTTCTGTATTTATTTGTTGATTTAGCCCCGTTCAGTGTTAATTCTCAAATTGGGTATCAATAACATTCCATGAATCCTTTAGCATTTGCTATTATATAAACCTGAGCGTGGTGAGTATAACACAATTTTGGGGACTTAATCTCTTAGACATACAACATGATGAAATCCATGACAAACAAGTCCACATTCATGTGGCAGATCTGGGAGCAGCAGTCGTTGTGATTGTTTATTTCTACCCAGCAGAGCGGGAAGTAACTCGTTCACCTTGGTAGAATGTATTTTTAGTATTGTTTCAAAACTCAGATATAACTGGGTATGCTAATGACAGTAACACTAAACACGATCATAACATTGCGATGCTTATTAAAACCGAGCAATAAATAAATAAAAAATAAATACGATCTCGAACGCTTTCTCTCTCTGGAGCGCCAATTCCTCCCGTTTTCTTTCGTCGGTTTCGTCATGTATAGCCTACATTTTACGCTTCATACATTATATATACATTTAATACATAGTTACGTTGTAAAATAACGATACGGAGGAGGAGGAGAAGAAAGATGAAGCATCGGAAACGGATGAAAGGACGAAGGGAATTCTGATAAAAGAAGGGAAAGGGAACATTCGGAAAGATAGAGCTATTTTAGACCTATGTAGACGCCGGACGATCGAACTACTTCTTGTAACCTCTCTCTCTCTCTCTCTGAAAGCGACGAGGCGGGGCTTGGGGTGTGGGTGGCTTTGGTGTCTATGGGGGTGTTCAGGGGCAGAGGGGGCCTCCAGATAAGCAATACGTACCCCCAAAAAAGCAAATTTGAAACATAGGCCTAAAGGCGTACATAGACGTGACATCTCAATATACATCGACGTATGAGAGAATACTGAATTAATGAAACTCGCAAAATTGAGGTCACGTCCAGGACTCTACACACGAAGGAAGAGAGACGAAGAGAGAGAGAGAGAGAGAGAGAGATAAATGACGCTAACGAACACGATACTCTATGAACAGAAACCCGAATTACTAATGATAATTGCAGCTTCGCTCAAAAACATGGGGTAGCCATTGAGGTACTGTGGGTATGGGTATGGGTGGGAGTGGGGGTGTGGGTATAGGTGTGGGCAGGGGTTCCACACAACAAGCTACATGAAGGGCGACCCTCGACCTGAAACATAGGCCTATACACGAATCATAACTCTCGATGAAAATTTTGTGTCTACAAATAACTCTTCCTCATTCATCTATCGTACCAAATTAACGATCTGGGAGAGAGAGAGAGAGAGAGAGAGAAACAGCAGTCCCTCCCTGCGCCAAAAATAGAATCGACATCGACAGTGGGCTTTGAAAAAAGAATTCAATTCCAATGATGAATTCAGTTAACTTATACAGAAAGAATCTTCAATGCGTATATCACGCATTTTATAGATGCGCATTACGCTTTAATAACGCTGTAAAATAACGATATACGGATTTACAGTTAACTCGTGAAATAAAGGAAAGGTCGTAAAAGGAATAAATGAATTAGATAGATTCTAAAATATTTAAATAAATTATCAGCTAAATTACTAAGCAATTATAGGCCTAAGTGACATTACAATGCTTACGCATTATACTCAACACTTTATAATGAAGCAGTGAATGAACATATGTGACACATAGATTATACAATGTATAAAAAAAGAGACAATTATTACACGAATAGACCGCATAAATAGGCCTAAATGTTATACATTGCTCATAAATTATACTTAGAACTCTCTCTCTCTCTCTCTCTCTCTCTCTCTCTCTCTCTCTCTCTCTCTCTCTCTGAAGTGCTCCAGACAACCAATACGTACCCCCAGGGAAGCAAAAATGAAACATAGGCCTAAAGACGTATAGATAGACGTGACATCTCAATATACATCGACGTCTACTGAGATTATGACTGACATAAAATTGAGGTCACGACCAAGATTATGCTCATTTATGACGTTTAATATGGATGGGGCAGACGAAGGAAGAAGAGAGAGAGAGAGAGAAGAGAGAGAGAAGAAGAGAGAGAGAAGAAGAGAGAGAGAGAGAGAGAGAAGACTTTATGACAGCTTAAGCACTTGCAAGCAAGCTCCAGAAACGTCATGTTTTTTCGTTATTTATACAATAAACTGAATTGATCGGTTTAAAAAAACCACCCAATGGATTAATGGAATCTTATTTAAGACATAAATAGTATTTAGGTGAACTTTTTTTTTGAAGCGTTCAGAACGTGAGAAATGGAACTTTAACAGTTGGGGGTGATACCGAGTGTTGGAGAATCTTTTTTTCTTTTATCTTTCTCAGTTTCCTCGTTTCAAAAACGCAACGATAGGAGGAGGAGGAGGAGAGAGATGAATCATCGGAAACGGATAAAAGGACGAAGGGAATTCTGATAAAAGAAGGGAATGGGAACATTCGGAAAGATAGAGCTATTTTAGACCTATGTAGACATCGGACGATTTAACTACTTCTTGTAACCTCTCTCTCTCTCTCTCTCTGAAAGCGACGAGGCGGGGGTTGGGGTGTTGGTGGCTTTGGTGTCTATGTAGGGGGGCGGAGGGGGTCTCCAGATAACCAATACGTCCCCCGAGGAAGCAAAAATGAAACATGGGCCTAAAAGGCGTATGCAAACGGGGCATCTCAATATACATCGACGTATGAGACAATACTGAGATTATTATGGACACAAAATTGAGGTCACGTCCAGGACTCTACACACGAAGGAAGAGAGAGAGAGAAAGAGAGAGATGAGAGATAAATGACTAACGAAAACGAGTCTATGAACAGAAACCAGAATTACTGATAATAATTCCAGCTCTGCTCAAAAACATGGGATAGCCATTGAGGCACTGTGGGTATGGGTATGGGTGGGAGTGGGGGGTGTAGGTATGGTGGGCAGGGTTCCTGCTTGAGCTACTGAAGAGGGCCCTCAACACGAAACATAGGCCTATAGATCGCAACTCTCGATGAGAAGTTTGTGTCACAAAATAACTCTTCCCTCATTTATCATAATACAATTAACGAACCTGGGAGAGAGAGAGAGAGAGAGAGAGAGAGAGAGAGAGAGAGAGAAATAGTAGTCCCTCCTGGTACTGCCAAAGGCAGAATCGACGTCGACGGTGGGCTTTAAAAAAAGGAATTCAATTCCAATGATGTGAATTCCAGTTAACTTATACAGAAAAGATCGTAATGCGTATATCACGCATTTTATATATACGCATTACGCTTTAATTACGCTGTAAAATAACGATATACGGATTTACAGTTAACTCGTGAAATAAAGGAAAGGTCTTAAAAGGAATAAATGAATTAGATTCTAAAATATTTAAATAAATTATCAGCTAAATTACTACGCAATTATAGGCCTAGGATGACTTTACAATGTACGCATTATACAACACTTATAATGAAGCAGTGAATGAACATATGTGGCACATAGATTATACAATGTATAAAAAATTAGACAGTTATTACACAAATAGACCGCATAAATAGGCCTAAATGTTATACAATAAAGATGGCGTCTCCTCTAGACTTCACGTTACACACATTGCAGTTGGGGGAGGAGGAGGCGGAGGAGTTTAGATTCCACCTCAACCCTCTCCTCCTCCTACAGCGTAGATTGTGGGGAGGACATC
Source organism: Macrobrachium rosenbergii (assembly GCF_040412425.1). Taxonomy (NCBI): domain Eukaryota; kingdom Metazoa; phylum Arthropoda; class Malacostraca; order Decapoda; family Palaemonidae; genus Macrobrachium; species Macrobrachium rosenbergii. Next base: position 29,199,416 of record NC_089753.1, on the reverse strand, counting down.
CCCTCCCCCGCCCCTTCCCCCTAAGAGAGCAACTTGCCGGAACTTTCTCCTTTTATTATTATTATTATTATTCATGTTTTTTAATCGTTATTATTATTCTTGAATAGAATATGAGAGAGAGAGAGAGAGAGAGAGAGAGAGAGAGAGAGAGAGAAGTCTCTGTGAATCATCAGACCACAACTGATCAGTTACATGGGTCATATACCTTTTGTTCCATGCTTTTTATTGCTGCACTATTTACTTCCCATTCTGGCTCGAGGCTAGATACGGCTTAGCGGTTATTTGAGGCGTTAAAGAGACACAGAGGTAGATTACAATGGCTGGGGCGTCTATACAACACTTACAGACTTTGGCTCCAACTGTGTGTGAAACAAGTCATAATATATATATATATGTATATATATATATATATATATATATATATATATATATATATATATATATATATATATATGTATATACATACACATTTATCATTTTAACCCCAGTCAGTGTAGGCTGTTATTATGTCATTATAATTACATTATAATAATTTCAAAAAGTAATAGTTACTTTTATCTGCAAAAGGAATTCGGGTGAGGGAAAATGTTGACCCCAGAAGAAAGAAGGTTTCACCCAGTGTAAGGCAAAATTTACCTTTCCCTAATTAGCAAGCGGTACCTACCTACCTACCTACCCAATTGGGAATCATTCCCACTGGAATGTCATCAGTGGAAAGACGAACTGTCTCGCGTGGCGTCGTTGCAACTCGTTTCAATCTGACAGTTGTTGATAAAAGAGATTTCAGATTTTTTCTGACAGAAATGAAGATATGAATGTCACAAATGTACGTCACAGTATTAATACCCTGCACTGAAGTGAGAGAGAGAGAGAGAGAGAGAGAGAGTCTCCGGCACCATTAAATTCCTGTCTCAAAAAGCGATATGAATAATACCAAGGAAGATTTTTCATTTTGAAAACTGGGAAACTTCGTCAGAAAAAAAACAGTAATTGCTGAATACGACTTACGATTATTTATGAATACAATAAAATATTCTAACTGAATGAATATATATATATATATATATATATATATATATATATATATATATATATATATATATATATATATATATATATATATATATATATATATATATATATATATATATATATATATATATATATATATATATATACATACATACATACATACATACCTGTATGTGTGTGAAATCTCAATTTATAAACAATGACAATCAAATAAGATAGAGAACAATCATTGAGCAAAAACTTGCCGGATGGCAACTTATAGAAACAATGGTTTCAAACGTACCGTAAGGTCTATTTATCCTTCCCCATTACCTGAAATGTCGTACCGTACCTGAAATGCAACACCGTACTGAAAAATATCGTTTCCAGATCCAAGTGTCGTGCCGTACTCAGCTTGAAATGCCGTACCGTACCTCAAAATGTTGTACCGTACACTAACAAATACCGTACCGTTACCGTACCTTAGGCCCAACATCCAGCACAGAAGTAGTTCCCATTTGAACGACTCGACAACAATTGTCTTTCAACACCAGAGAGTTTCCCCTGAATTCGACACTTGGACGAACTCGACCACTTGAATATGAAAGCTAATTTATCACACTGGGATTAAAATACAACTTGGAAATCGACAAAAAGGTCAGAAACGTTCAGTCACACAATAATAAATCACACACGAATGACATTTTCAAATCTAAAATGTAATGATGGTTCGAAGTATAGTTTTACCACAATTCAGTATCAAACAGAAGTATCTATTGTTTCTAGCTCTCTGAGCCGAAATAAAGGTAAAAGCATAGAGGTCAGGGGGGGAGTAGGTGAACCCTACCTCATTTGGAAATGTCATGTTTGAGTGGTCATGTTATACTTGAGGTTGTAGAGAGTGGACCACAGGTGGCTGTGGTAATATAAAAATGGCAGTGTGTGAAGACAAAGTCATTCATTGTCAAGAGTAGAGCAATCATGGCTGAGATAATATAAAAAGGGTAGACAGAACGTGAAGATAAAGTCATTCATTGACAAGAGCAGAACTACGGTAATATAAGGGCAAACAGAATACGAGAAAGTCATTCAGGAGAGCCAAGAATAATTCCCTGAAAAGGGATAACTTAAATGCCTTTTCAGTAGTATGATGACAAAAATCTTGCTGTCTTGGCCGGCTTTGTGAGTAACCTATTATGGTTATGGACAGAAATGTTCATCCGTTGAGCCTGTAACTTTCGACAGTAAATAACCTCATAAAAAAAAAAAAAGTCTGAAGGTTGCGGATCTGTGAATTGATTACGAACTGTTCTACTGTGGCAGAAAAAGTAGCCAATATTTCAATGTCTTTTCAAGGTTTTTAGAGCGTCCAATTGAAATCCAGATTCCTGGTGTACTGAAACGAACGATTTATGTACACATTCGAAACTTTTGCTTTTTATAACATTTCTGAGTTAACAGCAATGGATAGGACCCATACGTTCAAATACTTTAGTCACTCCTGTCATTTAGTTTTCCTTTTTACCCAGTCTGGACTATGGCCGTGGTTGATAAGTTATCCTCATGTGGGAAGCTAGTATTTTCGCACAAACCATAAAGCTCTTAAAGTTTCTGTGTTCTGTCGAATTTTAGAAAAATCCTCTTCCTCCTCAGTTATTACCTTGATATGAGTTTTGGAATTTAGGTTTTAAACCCTCATTCAGCTGTGCAATGAATTATATGGGTCGAGAGTGATCGTATTCTCTCCAGATCGAAGATTTGTTTCCACGGTAGGCCTACTTATTAAATGGCACTTGTTTAAGTTGCTAGTACCCCGTTATGGACTGTATGTCATGCAGGCAAAAGGCCCTTGTGTGTAGTAATTTAAGAAACTATCCGATCACTAACGCCTTCAGCTATGTACGTAAGTTATGTATTATGCATCCCGAAGGCGAGGTGATGCAGAACATTTCAACTTTGCAAGTAATGATGAACAAAGTCCTGTTTTGTGTGCTAGAGGCGAATGTCCATTATTTTCAGGCTAAAGCCCCATTACGAGGAAAGAAATAAAGGCAACACACTGTTATGGGGAAGGTTTGAAGGCGTGTAAGCCGAGACGTGCTTTTCCCATTTTTGTGGGTAACTAAGGGAATATCATTCTGTATAATCGAACCTCTGTTTATCAGTTTTGACGTCTGATGGCAGTCATTGTACTTTTTACGTTGTTTAGAGCGAAGTGTAGGTGGATATTGTGCATTAAACCGCCTGTAAACCTCGAGAACTGTGTGGAGACTAAGAAATGATCACAGTTCTCCATTTGATTTTTCCTCAGTGAGTTTGAAAACTGGTTTGTGTGAATTGATCTGAAACTTCCCCTACCATCTACTGAGGCTGAAAATGTACGTGGAATTCATCCATTTCTATCCTTGGCAGGGAGATTCTTATTGCTTCTCCCTTAATTGAGATCCAGAACCGTGGTGTAATGTTGTGAAGGGAGTATGTTCATATTCCACCAACCATAACTGGCCAAAATGTGTCTAGTTTAAACCCATCTCTGGTTTTTGTGCAACTACTATTATGGGTAGTCCAAGAGTTTTTTTAGTTATGCAACCAAATTAGTGGCTATTGTTCCTAGATTCAAGGCCGCCCCCTGGAGGGGGCTAGTACCGTCACTGCACCTCATGCAGTGCAATGTGGGCATAGTTAAGGGTATTTGTAGTGAAACTTTGGCCCCAAAATGCAACTGCAATCATTACTTTTACTGTACGTCTGTTCATATTCACTTCTTATTGTGCACCCTCCTATGAATTGATTTATTTAAAACCTCTGGGAGGTTTTTCTCCTGTTACGCCTTTCAAACTTTGCTGTCAATTTCTGTTCCAACGCTGAATGGCCTTAGATTCCCCAGTGTCTGGCATGTATGCCTAAAATATATTAATCTACCCCTAGATGCAACTTGACCATGTGTTTTCCAAAGCTATAAGTTGCTTTTTCTCTTTTACTCGCTACCCTTCGTCGTAGATAGTATCTTACTTTGAGCTTTAGTCATCCCTACTTTTCGACAACCGTTTTCCGTTTTGTCCAGTCTGGACTATGGACGTGGTTGACTGAGTTGTCCTCAAATATGAGTGGAGCTAATTTTTTCTCCTTTGTGTCACTTAAACTATAAAGCTCTTGAAATTACTTTATTCCTGTGTTCTGTCGAGTTTTAGAAAAGTCCCTCCTCAACAGTTAGTAGCATAGATATACGGTTTGGAATAGAGTAGTTTTTAAAACCGTCGTTCGCCTGTGGAATATGGTTCGGAAATGAGTGATCTTGTTCACATCATATCGACGATTTGTAGCTACGGTAATGGCACTTGTTCAAGTTTCTAATACCCCTATACGGTGTGTGTGTGTTTCATCCAGGCAGGGGGGGACCTGTGTGAGTTAATGCAGAACATTTCAACTTTGTAAAGAAATCTTGCAAAGAAGGATGAACTTGAAGTGCTGTTGTGTGTTATTTTCAGTCTATTAAGCGCTATTAAGTGGAGAGAAAGGCAACTGACACTTGGTTCTACAGCTGGGGAAGGTTTGTTTGAGGCTGTCTGCGTAAGCCAAGGTTTTTTTTTTTGGGGGGAGGGCGTGTAACCAAAGGGAATTTTATTCTGGATAATCGAACCTTGGTGGAGTGTATCAGTTGTGACGTCTGATGGTTTTCATTCTACTTATTACATTGTTTAGAGCGAAGTGCAGGTGGATATTATGCATTAAAGCACCTTCGATCTCGATTGTGGCCAGACAGGTAGCCTGTCTTTCATTGCATAGCAACCTTGAGATGATGACTGGGTAAGGAAGCTGTTGAAATCGACCAGAAAACCAGGACTGTCTGGTAGCAACTCTGAGCATGGTTGTAAAACTGTTGACCAATTATATGAATAAGCGTGGTAGGTCATGGAAAGTAAGTTAACCACTTTGTTACTGCCTTTAGCTTTCTGACTGGGTAAGGAAGCTGTAGAAATCTCCCAAAAAACTAAGACTGTCTGGTAACAGCTCTGACAGCCACGTCTGTAAACCTCGAGAACTCCTATGTGGAGACTAAGAAATACTTGATAAAATCACTATCCATTTGATTTTTCCTTTGTGGAGTTGGAAAACTGGTGGGTTCTCTCAAACTTCTCCGTAGTGTTGTCAGTGCACCACGTGGGGTGCACTGTTGGCATTATGAAAGGTTCTTTGCAGCGTGCCTTCAGCCCCTAGCTGTAACCCTTTTTGTTACTTTTACTGTACCCCCTTTCATATTCTCCTTCCATCTTGCTTTCAAACCTTTTTCCTACCAATTTCCGTTTCAGCGCTGGTATGACCTCAGAGGTCCCAGTGCTTGGCCTTTGGCCTTAATTCAGTTCAATTCGACCCCTAACAAAATGCGAAGACGGGATTACACGAGTTTTTTTTTTTTTTTTTTTTTTTTTTTTGCTTTAGGGGCCAAATAGACATCTGTGATTTTGATGATTTGAAAAGTGATTTTTTATTGCCCAGAAAAAATTATGGAAAGGAAATTAAAAAAAAAAATTTAATATTTATTTCCTATTCTGTTACTTCGTTCAAATGAACAGCTTCTGAATAATAATTATAATAATAATGATGAAGATATTTTCATATTTACCTCATCGAGACCATCTCTGCGAGAATTACCTCGTCAGAGCTCTCCCGGGCGATTACCTCCTAGACGCCATCCCCCGGCGAGGTTTACCTCGCTCAGGGCTTCCCAGGCGAGGACGACCTCGTTGATACACTCGTGGACGAGGGTGACCTCGACGAGGTTGTACTGGTTTAGAATTACCTCGTAGAGGTAATTTTTAATATAGAAAACGTATCTTGTGGTAAAAAGTTGAGTTAAATGTAGCCTTTACGGTACGAAGATTCAGGGCGGGCGGGGGGAGTAGGAGGGGGGTTAGGCTAATACCTCAACCCTCTGTCTTCCTCCTCCCGCGTGGACAACCTCCGCCTACCAGGGGGTACTCACCCCCCCTCCCCACACTCCCGAAGCAACTTGCCTGAACATTTTAAAATTATTATTATATTACAGTTTACTTGTAATGAGTTTCGGGAAGAGGGGGTTTGGGAGAGTATAATGTCATTATATTCAGCTTCATTATAATGCTGCATTACGTGTCTATATATAACAGTAATGACTACGGTTTCCCCTGCCTGTAAAGGGGTTGGGAGGAACCCTCCCCCCTCAATTTACCAAGAGACCAAGTTCCGAGATTTCAAGGCCACCATATGACAGCTGTAACCCCGTTACGTACCGAGTGGTTTCCGATTGTTTTAAATAAGAGTTTGTGTCTCAGTTTGTTCTCGTTTCAACGAGACGGAAAGCGTATGTGCCTACCGAGGCCTTTGGGAGGATGATATGACAAATTAAATGGCTTCTGATGGGGGTCAGTGATTGTACACTTTTGTAAGCGTTTGTGTGCAGCACCTTTGCAACTTTCTTCCACAACACTTTAAACACTTTATGTGCTCCAGTCTATAATAGTTTGTTATTCCTTTTGCTGCGACAGATAACCAAAGCTTAAAATATATTGAATAATAAAATCAACATGGCATTGAATTTCAGCAAAAGGATGGGACGGAACTTGACCGTAAATTTTATTCTTAAGAAATTGTTTGACGTTTTTAATGTTAAAATATCTGTTAAAATGTACTTTTATTCACCCAGTGTCGATAGCATCACACTAATGAATGGTGTCTACTGTTTAAATTGGAATTACGCTTAAAAATGGAATTCACTTAATATTTCAGGTGTTTGTGAGCAGAAGCACACACATATACACACTATAACCTCCCCCAACAGAATACCTTATTGACTGCCATAACCCCCCTTTCCCTCGGACAGAGAGAGAGAGAGGAGACAAAGACAGATATAGAAAGACGAAGAGAGAGAGTGAAAAATCTCACCCCCATCCACCAATGATCGAGTTTTCGATTAGACTCAATTATGCTGACAAACGCTAGCATAACTTTGCGTATGTAGGGCAGCATAGCCTGTGCTAATCCAGGCTTGCCTAAGATATGCTAACTGATGTTATCCTAACATAGGCTACCTCTGTGCTCGTCTCGGTTATGATAACCGTCGCAAGTGCCTGCCAAGCTGATATTAGATGGCATACGTTTCAGCATCAAATGTTATGATAACATAAGTTATCATAAAATAGCTTAAGCTCAGTCTAGGTTATGCTAACCTAGATTTGCATTGGTTATCATACACTATGCTAACCAAGTGTTAGTATATGTTCTTCTAACCAGTGTTAACTTATATTATCATAACTAGTGTTGGTATATGTTATGATAACTGTGTTACCATGTCATGCTAATTAGTGGTTAATTTGTTACCCTAACTAGTGTTGGCATATGTTATGATAACAGTGTTAGTATATGTTCTGCTAACCAGTGTTAACTTATGTTATCATAACTGGTGTTGGCAAATGTTATGATAACTGTTATATGTTATGCAAACTAGTGTTATTTTAAGTTACCCTAACGAGTGTTGTAATGTGAACAGCTATTTATTGTATAAAGTTGGAATACATTTCATAGTTCTTGATGCATAATAATAATAATAATAATAATAATAAAAAAGCTTAATAGTTTTTTGTCATATTGGGAATAAAAATTTGACTGAAAAATTCTAGTATATCAATAAATTTACTATTTGAAAAAATAACTTACAGAGAATAGTTACTTTGCATTTTCTGCTTTAAATTGCACTAAATAAACAAGAAGATTTCAACTAAAAATAAATTTTGAAAATTTTGGAGCAGGAAAATTTTCGGTCACCTAAAATTTTAGCTAACAGCACAGCATAAGTCGGAGGAACCCTCGGAAAAACAGCATTCTTGGCGGGAAAGTGTCTGCACTCTCATTGGTTACTGATGACATCATCAGCACCGGCTGTGATTGGCTGCGGCTGATGTTGACGACGCGCTAACCTATTGTTGTCAGATGCCACAATCCAGAAAGATTCCAGTAAGGTTTTTAAAAGCAATTTGATCTTATTTCGTTTCATTTTCATCATTCAATTAATTGAATAACCAAAATAGAGTATAATTAGAGCCATTCAGAGTTCGATTATTCCTTAATAAAGGTTTAATAACAAATATATAAATTAAAATAGTTACCAAATACTCTATTTTGAATTTTTATGCAGACGTAGAGTATACAGTCTAGCCCTATCATTACCATAAATACCTTAATTAGATTATTTCTCTGTTATCTATTTAACAGTATCAAGTAATAATAACCATTAATTAACATTAAAATTATCAATATAGAAAATATAAATCTCTAAACGAATTTATAATGATTATTTAGTTCTTCAAATGTATAGTTTCTTATTAGGAGGTAAAAAAATAGTGGTTGCCATGGAAACAAGTATGATATTCCATTCACAAACTTTACAGAACTGCCAAAACACACCTTTAAAAAAAACTTATATTGTCGTATCTAATGTATTTCAAATTACGTTTTTGTATAATGTGAATAGCTTTTGGTTCTTAATTAAATAGATATATGAAAATATTATTGATTTTAATGGCTTAAAAGACAGTATAAAAGGGAAGAGTATTATAGATAGCTTTTATTTTTGTATGGACACACTGCAGACAGCATCGGCCGCCTGGAAAACCATAGACGATTCTATGTACTTTAAACATTAAAAAGCCATTATAAATTATTATCTTAGATTTATAAAAAAGCATATTTAATAAAATATTAATTATTTTAAACTTTTATCTATAATACAGCTCTGAAAAAAGCATATAAAAGAAATTATTTGCAAGTTCAAATTTTGATTTGTGGCCACACTGAAAAAAATCGTCTGCCGAGAGAGACGAAAATAGTAAACACAAACTGTAGCCAATCAGAGGTGGTTTTGATGACGTAATCGACAGCCAATCAGGAACGAGAACTTTCGCGCCTAAAATCTCACTCGGTCAGAGGAACCCTTTGGTTTATGGCGTGCTGTTTGGAAGAAAATGCCTAAAAATTGCATTTTTTGTGTTTTCCGTTTTTTTAATGTTTTTAGGGGAAACAAAAGAAGATTTCAATGGTTTTTTAATATATATTTAAAAAGGAATTAATTTTAAAAGATACATTATTATTATTATTATATTATTATTTTTTATTATTATTATTATTTACAGCCAATTTCAAGAGAGATTAATCATTAAGTAAGGGGATATTAAACAGTATATAGCCTTTTCAACATTTAAAATTAACAGTTAACAAAGCTTAATTCGACCTAAATCAGGATAAAAACCAATAATAAAAGCAGCCTTAACTTTATTTCTCATGAATAGTAAAGGCTACATGTTAAATACCAGCGTTAACCACAAATAAAATCTACTTTACTTTATTTCTTGCTAAATTATTATTTATCATTCGGTACTTCATCAGGAATCGAATTTATGAATGAAAAATGACGTCACTGGCCGGGAAAAGCGCTCACTGGTTTCCATGGCAACCAAGGTTTGCTTATGGTTTTCAAAACAAAGTCTATTAGTTTTCATGATAAAACTTAAATAATAATAGTTTATTTATATATTAATAAATTAAAATTGAATTTATAAGTGTAGTTTTTATAGAACATACTGTTTAAATGCCGAATTTATCAATAAAAATAGAAGTTTATGAGTTCGCTACTCACGCCATATGGTTATACTGCTGAATTGTCGTTTGCCTAAAAAAATACAGGAACTGGCAAATTTAATTCAAATCTATCGTCATTTACGTTCGATAAATAAGTAATTTCAACGATTTACGTGACATTTTTTTGCATGGATATTCATTAATATACATAGAAATATGGCAAGATGAAGGAACTGAGATTTGATACATATTCAATCTATAAAAAAACGAAATTTAAAAGTGACTAAAAGGCAACTTTTCTTTCCTAACTAACTCTTCGAGTTCCCTTGACTTATGATTTGCTGTTGGGTCAGAAATTGCGTTTTTCGTTCCTATTTTGAAAAACCGACAAAGGCCTTTGAACGTACGTGTCTTTTGAAAATACCTTTCGAAATGCCTTCTGAAAAGGACTTTTTAATTTACATTTTTAATGGGACTTTTGGAATGGCCTTTGAACATGTCTTTTGAAAATACCTTTTGAAATGCCTTCTGAAAAGGACTTTTAATATGCCTTTTTAATAGGACTTTTGGAATGGCCTTTGAACATGTCTTTTGAAAATACCTTTTGAAATGCTTTCTGAAAAGGACTTTTGGAAAGGGCATTTGAAAATGCCTTTTAAAAAAGACATTTGAAAAAGCCTTTTGAAAATGACTTTTTAAAATGGCTATTGAAAATAGCTATTAAAAATGCATTCTGAAAGTAACTTTTGAAAAAGACATTTGAAAAAAACATTATGCATTTTGAAATACCTTTTGACAATGCCCATTTGAAGTGACTATTGAAAATGCATTCTGAAAGTAACTTTTGAAAATCCCTTTTGAAAAAGACATTTGAAAGTCTTTTGTAAAAGAAATTCGAAAAAGACATTTGGAATGCCTTTTGATAATGCCTAATGGCTATTGAAAATGCATTCTGAAAGTAACTTTTGAAAAAGCATTTTGAAAAATTTTTTGGAAAGACCTTTTTGAAAGGCGTTTGTGGAGGACTTTTGAAAAAAGCCTATTTGAAAGGACCTTTGGAAAGGACCTTTCAAAAGTATTTTGAAAAGGACTTTTGAATATAACTGCACAGAATCCATTTTCTTCTTCATTAATTTATTATTATTATTATTATTATTATTATTATTATTATTATTATTATTATTATTATTATTATTATTCAGAACATAAACCCCTCTTCATAATAAACAAACCCATCAAAGGAGCCATTGACTTGAAACTCCAGAAGCTTCCTAAGGAATGGACTGTCAAGTGTTTGACACTATAGCCGTAAGAGAAAGCAAATCATATTATCAAAAGACCTTTGTTGGTAAAAACGAGGAGATAGGACGTAGGTGTTCCTTCGTGTTTCTTAATGACATTATATAGAAAATTAAGTGACTTCCCCCAAGCCACACTATGCCATGGAAACATGGTGAGCTTTTGGTAAGATGGAGAGAATTTGGGAAATGGAATTCTGTACCGAAGCGTCATCTAAAACTTTGACCAACCGATACTCGGAAATGTTGCAGACACTTTTTCAATTTGTTAATTGAAAATCTTTCTTCACGGAGGGAGGATCAGTTCTGAAATGCAAGAACGAATAAACATCGTTGACTTTCGTCAGCTTATGGCAATAGCTTAAGTTAGGTCAGCGACCCACTTACCGAAATCTTGTTGCAAGAGAAAAATCTCTAGATGATATTTGAATGTCTTTTAGAATTATATACGCATTTTACTACGATAAAAAGTAAATTCTATTCGGAAATTTAAAGAATTGGGATAACAATTTTTTGATAGATTTTGACTCGGCACACTCTCTCTCTCTCTCTCTCTCTCATGTTACACAAAGGAGCGATAGTTCTGGTCTTCTCTCTCTCTCTCTCTCAGGTTACACAAAGGAGCGATAGTTCTGGTCTTCTCTCTCTCTCTCTCTCATGTTACACAAAGGAGCGATAGTTCTGGTCTTCTCTCTCTCTCTCTCTCAGGTTACACAAAGGAGCGATAGTTAGTTCTCTCTCTCTCTCAGGTTCGATAGTTCTCTCTCTCTCTCTCTCTCTCAGGTTACACAAAGGAGCGATAGTTCTGGTTCTTCTCTCTCTCTCTCAGGTTACACAAAGGTTTGATAGTTCTCTCTCTCTCTCTCTCTCAGGTTACACAAAGGAGCGATAGTTCTGGTCTTCTCTCTCTCTCTCTCTCAGGTTACACAAAGGAGCGACAGTTCTGGTCTTCTCTCTCTCTCTCTATCTCTCTCTCTCTCTATGTTACACAAAGGAACGATAGTTCTGCTCTCTTTCTCTCTCATGTTACACAAAGTAGCGATAGTTCTGGTCTTCTCTCTCTCACGTTACACACAAAGGAGCGATACATTCTGCGCAAAGGAGCGAAAGTTCCGGTCACTCTCTCTCTCATGCTATACTAGAAAGTAATAGCCAGTGCTAGCTTAGGTCCCGGCGAGGAAAAACGTGAAGATTTTGCTCTCCACGAAAAAGTGAATTTAAAGGCAAAGTGTAAATACACCAAAGTGACTGCAAAAGCAATCTGAAAAGGATTTAAAAGCGGATGCAAGCAACTAAATAAGTGATAAAACTGTAAAAGGACTCGTGAGATATTTTGTGATAAATATTGCATATAACCAAACAGGCCATTATGTGTGGATGTTACGAAACATCTCAGCCTGAAGCTTTAACTTTTTTAATATTTTAATATTTGTTGATGACACCAGGTTAGTGAGAATTTCCAAATCCCTTTGTGTCCAAGAATAAATTTATTTCTGGTGATAGAAATTAATTTCTCGCTATAATGTGGTTCGGATTCCACAATAAGGTGTAGGTCCCGTTGCTAAGTAACCAAATGGTTCTTAGCCACGTAAAATAAGTCTAATCCTTCGGGCCAGCCCTAGGAGAGCTGTTAATCAGCTCAGTGGTCTGGTAAAACTAAGGTATACTTACTTTTTTTGTAATCGAAAGATTTTGTGGCAATTTGAAATAACAGTGTAACGAATTCTTTTGCAAAAACAGTGGAAATGTTATACCCAATCAATAACATTTCTACTGTTTTTGCAAAAGAATTCGTTACACTGTTATTTCAAATGACCACAAAATCATTCGATTACAAAACACAGATATTTCTTCAATGGAGTTTTTTAGGTGCTGGTTAGACCGGGCGAGTTTAGGAAGTGAAAATCTGTACTAACAAGTATTGATAAACCCTGTGCGCCTATATTTTGGAATGTAAAAGACAGTTTCATTTTAATTTGGTAAATAGACGGAAAATCATTTTAGATGAGGGGAAATTTAACCCCGTGGGTTAGTTATTCAAAGGAGCAAGTGCTTATACGCTGTCAACAAGACCTCTCTCTCTCTCTCTCTCTCTCTGTCATGCAACTCTAAAAGTCTAAATAGTAAAACTCAGTGTTAGAGTAATTCTAGAGAGTGAAAGACGTCGAATTTTGTGCTGCATAAAAGTGACGATATCCTAAAACTGTGTATTAATATGGCTGTCAAAACAAACTGATAAAGAAGTTGACAGTGCACACAAGGAGCTCAATATTCAATAATACGTCTCTGGAAAAGGATTCACGAGATATTTTGTGATAAAATTTAAACACTGTTACAGGTAAGGGTAGTTAAGCAGAGCCATCATTCCTCCCTGGACTTGCTTGTCCAAGAGCTCAAATAAACACAACAATTAACAGGTCCAGGATGAAACTCTGTAATTACTGAGCGCCGTAGCACTCTCTTTCTCATCCCGACACAAATCAGTAATCATAAACACATTTTGCGAACAATTCTTCGATTACTTCGACTCCATGTAAAGCGACCGGCCTTGTCAAACACTTATCAAACTCTTAAATCACTTGTAACTAAGTTTCCCTTACGGTCTTTGCATCAACCAACATCGAATTACGTCTTAATCGAAGCATTAAAACCTTATCTCTTATGCGAAATGTGAAATCTCTCTCCCCTCAATCTCTCTCTCTCTCTCTCTATCTTGTTGTGACGCCAGTTTTAATAGCCATAATCAATTAATCTCTCTCTCTTTTTCTCATCCTGACACAAATCAGTAATCATAAACACATTTTACGAACAATTTTACAATAATTTCGACTCTATGTAAAGCCCCTAGTCTTATTAAACACTTATAACATTCCTTGTAACATTCCTAACTAACTTTTTTCTTACATCGCATCAACCAACATCTAAAAACGTCGTATTCGACGCATTAAAACCTTAACTCTTATGTGAACTGTGTCAGCAACCTCATCCCCAACTAACTCTCTCTCTCTCTCTCTCTCTCTCTCGTGGTGACGCCAGCTTCAGTAGCCATCAATCAATCTCTTCTCTCTTATCCTGACACAAATCGTCAATCATAACCACATTTTACGAACAATTTTACGATTATTTAGAATCTTCAAACCCTTATCAAACACTTAAATAACTCCTAAACCGGCCCCCCTCTCTCTCGTTGTAACGCCAGTATTAGTAGCCATCAATCAATCAATCTCTCTCTCTCTCTCTCTCTCTGTCTCATCCTGACACAAATCGGCAGTCACTTCACATTTTACGAAAGTTTTATGATTATTTAGAATCCTCAAATCCTTATCAAACACTTAAATAACTCCTGACTAACTTTTCAAAAACTTATATCACACCTAACTAACTATTCAAAAACTTGTATCACACCTAACTTTTCAAAAACTTATTTCACACCTAACTAACTTTAAAAGAAAGTATATATCACACCTAACTAACTTTTCAAACACTTATACAACTCCTAACTAACATTTAAAAAAACTTTTATCACACCTAACTAACTTTTTCCTAAAGGTTCCGCGTCAACCAACATCTAAAAATGTCGCATTCAACGTCCAACGTAATTCATATTTCGCGCCTCTGAATAAGAAAAAAAAAAATATATATATATATTTTATTCGCTTTACGGGGCCGGGAACACTATAGCCACCTATTATCGAAAAAAGAAACCAAATTCTTCTTCGAGGGAGGTTATCCAAATGTGCCTAAAATACGCTTATTACGATATTTACGCAATTTCCTGCTGTAGCGTATGATTTTGCATCGTATTTGACGTATTTTGAAAGAGATTGAGACTAAATTACGTTAATATTTAAGGAGGAAATGCCATTTGAAAGTTTACGCATTTAAAAAGGCGCTAAAAAGCGAAGTCGTCGTTTTATTTCAAATTCAAATGTGGTCCAAAAACAAGGAATTCCGTACCTTATTTAAGCTTGTTTTCGTATTATTACTTGCTTTATTTGTCCAAAATCTGCGTGTAATTATTCATTATTAACTTAAGTTCTCATATTTCGAATATTCTTCGGTTTTATGGTCATTTTTGCTCAAAATATGACCGAAATACATCTTGAATAGTCGCTTTGTTAGATTTAGTTGAGTGGGCATTTTAACTATCATAGAATTCGTGCCATCAAAAGAAAACGCACATTAACCCCTTATTCGTTCAACTCTTCTAATTATCCTTTTTCCTTCTTCAGCAACAGAATTAAGTAAAATGCCAAAGTTCATTGTAGGGGTTTTATTTATGAAAACATCAAAAGTCGAAAGTAATGGAAATTCCGCGACGATATAGCCTCCTATTGGCACTTTAAGTAACTAAAATAACAAAAAAATAAATAAATAAAAACAAACAAATAATAATAATTGACAACTTTATTTGTTTACGTAAACATTTCACCTTCGATTTTACGTAAATAACAACGAATCTTGACAATTTGTTGTAAGATTTATATTTTAGAATTATTCTTATTTTATTTGGTATTAAATAATATTCTTCATTATGGCTAAAAACTCTAAAATAAATCGATTTTAAAATCATCATAGAGCAGCTATTGGACTTCGGGATATATTCTGTGTGTAACTATTGTATAATTATTACTAATTAATATATAAAAAAATATTTATTTTAATTATGTTGATGAAAAATAATGAAAGTATTAGAATACTATATTCACTAACATTAAAAGCTATTAATAAAGGAGAGTTTTGGATAAAGACAAGAATTTTAAAAGGTATTTTCCCTTTAAAGTTTGGTAAAATAGACATTCAGGCAATCTTTGAAACTTGACAGAAAATTTAAAGTTAAACATCAAATCATTTAAAAATTCAATAAATATACATTTTATAGTACTTGATCAAATAATATAAAGTATTAATAAATATTATACCTTTAAAACTGAGATTTTATAGTAAAATCTTTATATTTTTGAGATATTTCTTCGAGTCTTCTTGTAAAACATTTCCAAGACGTCATTGAATGGGAAACTAGAGTAAAATAGCATTGAATTCGTCACGTAGAATATTTATTCAATTTGGGGATAAATTTGTACTAAATATTCATTAAATCATATTTTCAGGCCCACAAATGAGTCAGCACTACACCATTTAAAAAATATACGTCAAATAATGATTTTTAAACTTATGGTAGTATCTGGTAATTATATAGAATACTATCCATGATTTAAAGTTTTGTTTGAGAAATATCTCTCTGTTTAATATAGAATATGAAATATGAAATTAATGATGACTCATTAGCTATCAAGGAGGATTAGTGGGATTTGAGAAAATCCTTGATAAATTATGCATAAAATAATTAATGGCAGCTTTAACAAATCACATAACGCCAACCCTTTAGATACATAATGAATTAAAGCTTAAATCTTTCAATCTAATACCCATTAAATCTAGAATATAGCAGAGATCCTATATTTATATGAAAAATATATATATTTAGCATAATCTCAAAATTTCATCTCATTGACGTATGTTTATTATAGGCTCGTTTACCTCAAAAAGCATCGTCTATTCTGTGTCGTCTGCTTGGAATGTTCAATAAAGGACTATTGTCTCTTTTGACCTAAAATCTAAAAAAACTTTATATTTTTATTATTAAGAAACACTCCTATTGAAAATACTACAAAATGATAATTTTTCAACAAAATAAACTATTTTTCTATTATAAAATAAATAATTTCAAAGGCTTCCTGCTCTGAATGCTTTGGTAACTATAGTAACAAAAATTGACTTAATAATACTAACTGAAAATTTTGTTTGTTTACACAAACATTTAACCTTCAATTTTACGTAGATGACGGAAAATTTTAACAATTTAATATGAGATGTATATTGAAAAATCATTCTTATTTTCTTTAGTATCAAATATTATTCTTCATTTTGTTTAAAAACTCTATAATAAATCGATTTTTAAATCATCATAGAGCAACTATTGAACTTCGGGCTATTTTCAGTGTGTAACTATTGTATAACCATCACCAATTAATATAAAAAAACATTTATGTCAATAAATCAAAATAAATATATAGAAAATAAATAAATAGTAAATTTGAGGATGCCAAACGCTATCATTAATGGATAACTTTGGATAAAAACAAGAAATTTAAAAGGTATTTTCCCTTCACAGTTTGGTAAAACGGACATTCAGGCAATCTTTGAAACTTGACAGAAAATTTAAAGTTAAACATCAAATCATATTTAAAAATTCAATAACTAAACATTTTATGAATGATAAGTCAAATAATATAAAATATTAATAAATATTATACCTTTAAAACTGAGATTTTACAGTAAAATCTTTATATTTTTGAGAGATTTCTTCGAGTCTTCTTGTAAAACATTCCCAAGACGTCATTGAATGGGAAACTGGAATAAAATAGCATTGAATTCGTCACGTAGAAAATTTATGCAATTTGGGAATAAATACTAAGAAAATGCACCTTCAAAGACGTAAATTGAAATAATAAGTTTACGGTGTTTTCGTTTTATTTAACCTTATTTCAGGCTTTTTTCAGCTTTTAATTGACATAGAATTGTTACTAATTAATCTACGCTGATTCTGGAAGCATATTTCCTTTAAGTTAACGTATTTTTTTTTTATCTCGAAATAGGGGGAAAATGCCCCTCCAAGTACGTAAATTGAAATAAAAATTTTACGCTATTTTCGCTTTATTTAACCTTTTAACGTACTTATTTCAGCGCTTAATGGCTGTAGAGTTGTTCCTTAATGATTTATGCAGATTCTGGAAGCATATTTTCCTTCATATAATGCTTTTTTTTTTAGGTCGAAATGCTGCAAAAATACGCCTTCAAAGACGTAAATGGAAATAATAAGCTTACGCTATTTTCGCTTTGTTTAACCTTCTAACGTGCTTTATTCGGCTTTTAATCGTTATAGAATTGTTCCTTAATGATTTCTGCAGATTCTGGAAGCATATTTTTCCTCAGATGATGCTTTTTTAGTAAGAAATACTGCGAAAATACGCCTTCAAAGACGTAAATTGAAATAATAAGCTTACGTTATTTTCGCTTTGTTTAACCTTATAACGTGCTTTATTCGGATTTTAATCGTTATGAAATTGTTCCTTAATGATTTATGCAGTTTCTGGAAGTATTTTCCTTTATATAATGCTTTTTTAGACCAAAATATGGCGAAAATACGCCTTCAAATGCGTAGAGGGGTTAATGTACGTTTTCTCTTATGACCCGTTTTCTATGATAGTTAAAATGGCTAACCCAACTAAATCTGACAAAGCGACTATTCAAGACGTATTTCGGTCATATTTTGAGCTTAAATAACGTACGGAATTCGTTGGTTTTTGGACCACATTTGAATTTGAAATAAAACGACGACTTCGCTTTTTAGCGCCTTTTTAAATGCGTAAACTTTCAAATGGCATTTCCTCCTTAAATATTAACGAAATTTAGTCTCAATCTCTTTCAAAATACGTCAAATACGATGCAAAATCATACGCTACAGCAGGAAATTGCGTAAATATCGTAATGTGCGTATTTTAGGCACATTTGGATAACCTCCCTCGAAGAAGAATTTGGTTTCTTTTTTCGATAATAGGTGGCTATAGTGTTCCCGGCCCCGTAAAGCGAATAAAAAATTTTTTTTTTATTGAGAGGCGCGAAATATGAATTACGTTGGACGTTGAATGGGACATTTTTAGATGTTGGTTGACGGGGAACCTTTAAGAAAAAGTAAGTTAGGTGTGTTATAATTTTTTTAAATGTTAGTTAGGAGTTGTATAAGTGCTTGAAAAGTTAGTTAGGTGTGATATATACGTTTTTTTAAAAGTTAGTTAGGTGTGAAATAAGTTTTTGAAAAGTTGGGTGTGATACAAGTTTTTGAATAGTTAGTTAGGTGTGATATAAGTTTTTGAAAAGTTAGTTAGGAGTTGTATAAGTGTTTTATAAGTTATTCAGGAGTTATTTAAGTGTTTGATAAGGATTTGAGGATTCTAAATAATCATAAAATTGTTGTAGAATGTGGAAATGACTGTCGATTTGTGTCAGGATGAGAGAGAGAGAGAGAGAGAGAGAGAGAGAGAGAGAGAGAGAGAGAGAGAGAGAGAGAGAGAGAGAGATTGATTGATGGCTACTAATACTGGCGTTACAACGAGAGAGAGGAGGGGTGGGGTTTAGGAGTTATTTAAGTGTTTGATAAGGGTTTGAAGATTCTAAATAATCGTAAAATTGTTCGTAAAATGTGGTTATGATTGACGATTTGTGTCAGGATAAGAGAGAAGAGATAGATTGATTGATGGCTACTGAAGCTGGCGTCACCACGAGAGGGAGAGAGAGTTGGGGATGAGGTTGCTGACACAGTTCACATAAGAGTTAAGATTTTAATGCGTCGAATACGACGTTTTTAGATGTTGGTTGATGCGATGTAAAGAAAAAGTTAGTTAGGAATGTTACAAGGAATGTTATAAGTGTTTAATAAGACTAGGGGCTTTACGTAGAGTCGAAATTATTGTAAAATTGTTCGTAAAATGTGTTTATGATTACTGATTTGTGTCAGGATGAGAAAAAGAGATAGAGAGATTAATTGATTATGGCTATTAAAACTGGCGTCACAACAAGATATATATAGAGAGAGAAAGATTGCTGACACATTTCGCATAAGAGATAAGGTTTTAATGCTTCGATTAAGACGTAATTCGGTGTTGGTTGATGCAAAGACCGTAAGGGAAACTTAGTTACGAGTGATTTAAGAGTTTGACAAGCGTTTGACAAGGCCGGTAGCTCTACGTGGAGTCGAAGTAATCGTAGAATTGTTCGCAAAATGTGTTTATGATTACTGATTTGTATCGGGATGAGAAAGAGAGTGCTACGGCGCTCAGTAATTACGGAGTTTCATCCTGGACCTGTTAATTGTTGTGTTTATTTGGGCTCTTGGACAAGCATAAGTCCAGGGAGGAATGATGGTTCTGCTTAACTGCCCTTACCTGTAACAGTGTTTAAATTTTATCACAAAATATCTCGTGAATCCTTTTCCAGAGACGTATTATTGAATATTGAGCTCCTTGTGTGCACTGTCAACTTCTTCATCAGTTCGTTTTGACAGCCATATTAATACACAGTTTTAGGATATCGTCACTTTTATGCAGCACAAAATTCGACGTCTTCCACTCTCTAGAATTACTCTAACACTGAGTTTTACTATTTAGACTTTTAGAGTTGCGTAACACAGCGAGAGAGAGAGAGAGAGAGAGAGAGAGAGAGAGAGAGAGAGAGAGAGAGAGAGAGAGAGAGAGAGAGAGAGAGAGAGAGAGAGAGAGTTGTCTTGTTGACAGCGTATAAGCACTTGCTCCTTTGAAGAACTAACCCAAGGGGTTAAATTTCCCCTCATCTAAAATGATTTTCCGTCTATTTACCAAATTAAAATGAAACTGTCTTTTACATTCCAAAATATAGGCGCACAGGGTTTATTAATACTTGTTAGTACAGATTTTCACTTCCTAAACTCACCCGGTCTAATATAGCACCTAAAAACTCCATTGAAGAAATATCTGTGTTTTGTAATCGAATGATTTTGTGGTCATTTGAAATAACAGTGTAACGAATTCTTTTGCAAAAACAGTAGAAATGTTATTGATTGGGCATAACATTTCTACTGTTTTTGCAAAAGAATTCGTTACACTGTTATTTCAAATTGCCACAAAATCATTCGATTACAAAACACAGACACTTCTTCAATGGAGTTTTTATTTGATATATGTTATTCTTGGACACAAAGGGAGTTGGAAATTCTCACTAACCTGGTGTCATCAACAAATATTAAAATATTAAAAAAGTTAAAGCCTGAGGCTGAGATGTTTCGTAACACATCCACACATAATGGCCTGTTTGGTTATATGCAATGTTTATCACAAAATATCTCACGAGTCCTTTTACAGTTTTATCACTTATTTAGTTGCTTGCATCCGCTTTTAAATCCTTTCCAGATTGCTTTTGCAGTCACTTTGGTGTATTTACACTTTGCCTTTAAATTCACTTTTTGTGGAGAGCAAAATCTTCACGTTTTTCTTCGCCGGGACCTAAGCTAGCACTGGCTATTACTTAGTCTGAGAGAGAGTACAGAGAGAGAGAGAGAGAGAGAGAGAGAGAGAGAGAGAGAGAGAGAGAGAGAGACAGAACTGTTTCATGAAAACATAGAAGGAAAGGATTTTGAATAAGAATTAGCATCTCGGCAAACAAGAGAGAGAGAGAGAGAGAGAGAGAGAGAGAGAGAGAGAGAGAGAGAGAGAGAGAGAATTGCTTCATGAAAACATAGAAGGAAAGGATTTTGAATAAGAATTAGCATCTTGGCAAACAAGAGAGAGAGAGAGAGAGAGAGAGAGAGAGAGAGAGAGAGAGAGAGAGAGAGAGAGAGAGAGAGAGAGAATTACTTCACACGAAAACACATAGGGAAAGGATCTTGAATAAAAATTACCATCTCAGCAAACGAGAGAGAGAAAGAGACCGGGGGGAACGTGACGCGCAAATATCAACATTTCAAGACCCACGAGGAGAAATCCCCGGGGATAATTACCTGTCCGCCAAGGGTCGAGCAATCTCTCCCCTGTGAGTATGTGTCCTAATTGGATTTCCAACCTGGAGATTAAGCTCTCGAGTTTTTTTGGTGGGGAGGGGTAGTGGGTGGGGGGGGCGTCAGGGATGGAATGGACTAGAATACAGAATTTAGGGAGAGGTTTGAGGAAAATAAGATGGAAGAAAGAGAATATGAACGTAGGTGCAGTAAAAGGAATGAAAGGGGTTGCAGCTAGGGGCCGAAGGAAGGCACGCTGCAAATAACCTTAAGTAATGCCTACAGTGCACCGCATGAGGTGCATTATAGGCGCTACCCTCCTACGGGTAATAGCATGTTTTTTTTTTTTAACTACAACAACCAGGTAGAGCAAAACTAGCCGTCTCTCTCTCCATCTCTCTCTCTCTCTCTCTCTCTCTCTCTCTCTCCTCGAAGAGGATCAGGTTTTGAATTATTGAAAAGGTCTTTCATATTCGAAATTTTCAGTGCTCTCTCTCTCTCTCTCTCTCTCTCTCTCTCTCTCTCTCTCTCTCTCTCTCTCTCTCGTTTGCCGAGATGCTAATTCTTATTCAAAATCCTTTCCCTCTATGCTTTCGTGAAGTAATTCTCTCTCTCTCTCTCTCTCTCTCTCTCTCTCTCTCTCTCTCTCTCTCTCTCTCTCTCTCTCTACAAGGCAGTACGAACTCCAGCAGGCAGTTTTGTTTGGTACTTTCGCACGAACTGCCTGTTTCCGTTTATACGTATACACACGAGAAATAAAAAGTTAAAAATGGCCCGGAGTTTCTTCGGCGCAATCGAGTTTTCTGTACAGCGTGTGATCAAGGCCACCGAAAATTAATATATCTTTATCAAGGCCACCAAAAAATAGATCTATCTTTATCAAGGCCACCGAAAATAGGTGTATCTTTCGGTGTTCTCGGTATAATGCTGTATGAGCCGCGGCCCGTGAACTTTAACCAAGGCTCAGTGGTGGCCTATTTTATATCGTTGCCAGGAGACAGAGTATGGCTAACTTTAACCTTAAATAAAATAAAAACTAATGAGGCTACAGGGCTACAGTTTGGTATGTTTGATGACTGGAGGGTGGTTGATTAACATACCAATTTGCAGCCCTCTAACCTCTGTAGTTTATAAGATCTGAGGGCGGAAAGAAAAAGTGCGGACAGAATAAAGTGCGGACGGACAAACAAAGCGGGCACAATAGTTTTCTTTTGCAGAAAATTAAAAAATAATTTGGCCAAGGGAAATAGTAGATTTTGTAAAGGCTTTCCCAACAGGTATTTATATGTCATATACGATTCTTTTTTATTTATGTCAAACCTGAAGGTCGGGGAAAAGAATGATTAAAATTGTTTGCAAAGTCACGCAAAAAAACTAAAAGATTTCTAATAATAATAATAATAATAATAATAATAATAATAATAATAATAATAATAATAATAATAATAATAATAATAAGTCTGCTACAGAATGACGAGAAATCTATCTAGGATTCATTACAGTTTACCTTAATAATAATAATAATAATAATAATAATAATAATAATAATAATAATAATAATAATAATAATAATAATAATAATAATAATAATAATAATAATAATAATAATAATAATAATAAATCTTCTACCGAATGACAAGAAATCTAGCTAGGCTTCATTCTAGTTTTCCTAATAATAATAATAATAATAATAATAATAATAATAATAATAATAATAATAATAATAATAATAATAATAATAATAATAATAAGAAGAAGAAATCTATCAGACTTCATTAGCACCTCACGATTGAATGACGCCATAATAAGGAAATATAATTTCCTACCCAATTAACTCCCAGAGCAATTAGAGAATAGTGACCACGGATAGAATATATAGAATTTCTTCCACTAAGAACTGGAAAGATCTTGCTGACGAGAACAGAGAATGGTTTAGGGAAAGAATAGATACGACCCCTTTCAGTGTGAATAGGAAAGAACTTATTGAATTTATTGGCGAGATAAAAAAAAAGAGTTGTTTAAAATGTGGAAAAAAGTGTTGGTAGATAGAATTAAATTGCTCCTCTCCCCAAAAATTGTTAAAATTCTCAATAAAAATTTGGTAGTTGTAATTAAATTGCACCCCACCAAAAAATGTTAAAATTCACAATAAATTTTTGGTAGTTGTAATCAAATGGCTAACCCCAAAAATGTTGAAATTCACAATAAATTTTTGGCAGTTGTAATTTAATTGCTCCCCCCAAAAATGTTAAAATTCACAATCAATTTTTGGCAGTTGTAATTAAATTGCTCCACCCCAAAAATTTTAAAATTCACAATCAATTTTTGGCAGCTGTAATTAAATTGCTCCCCCCAAAATTTTAAAATTCAAAATAAATTTTTGGTAGTCGTAATTTAATTGATCCCTCCCAAAATTTTGAAATTCAAAATAAATTTTTGGTAGCTGTAATTTAATTGTTCCCCTAAAATAGTGTTAAAATTCAAAATAAATTTTTGGTAGCTGTAATTTAATTGCTTTCCCCCCACAAAATGTTAAAATTCACAATAATTTTTTAGTAGTTGTAATTAAATTGCCGCCCCCCCAAAAAAAAATTGTCAATTCACAATAAATATTTGATATATACAATTAAATTGCTACAAATTTCTGATGCAGTTCCTCGGAAATCTATGAACGAAGGGTCACTGGTCAAAGCTTACGGAATGGGAATAAATCAAATCATACTCAAAGATAATTTTCCTGAGGCGAAAAAATTAAAGAATATTTTTCTGAGTCGGGAAAATATTATGTCATGTTCGCATCACATAATTGTTAGGATTAATCAGATGGAAGGGATTAAGCTTTCGACTGAAAAGTGCATCTCTGCTTGTGCCTTAAGATGATCAAACAGTTTCATAGAAGTTATCTGTACCAGATATACTTGATTACAGGCACCTGACTACAGGTCTGTACTCCAAACGTAGAAGTTACCTGTAACCAGTACACTTGGCTACAGGCACTTGACTACAGGTCTGTACTCTGAATGAAGAAGTTACCTGTACCCGTACACTTGGCTACAGGCACCTGACTGCAGGTCTGTACCGTAAACGAAGTTAAGCACTTGACTACAGGTCTGTCCAAACGAGGTACCTGTACGCTTGGCTACAGGCACTTGACTACAGGTCTGTACTCTGAATGGAGAAGTTACTTGTACCAGTTAACTTGATTACAGGCACCTGACTACAGGTCTGTACTGTAAACGAAGAAGTTACCTGTACCAGGTACACTTGGCTACAGGCACTTGACTACATGTCTGTACTCCAAACGTAGAAGTTACCTGTACCAGGTGCACTTAGTTACAGGTAAGTGATGTACAGGAATGATAAGTTATTCGACTTAAATAGCTCTGTGACGATAATCAAAGGACTACATCGAAATTCTGAGAGGCAATTAAGAGATATTACCTGTTCAGTTTCCTTGGACAATTCCCCCTTTTCACCAAATATTTCTTCCTTCGTTACAAAACAGGAAGAGAGAGAGAGAGAGAGAGAGAGAGAGAGAGAGAGAGAGAGAGAGAGAGAGCCAGGTCAAGGACTATATTCAGTTAACCTTTGAAACAGCCAGGTCAATAATATATTCAGTTAATTTTTTTAGTTATAGAGATATAATTATTCAGCATTTTATGTTATATATGTAGATTATACACATATATATATATATATATATGTACATATATACATGTTATATATATATATATATATATATATATATATATATATATATATATATATATATATATATATATATATATATATATATATATATATATATATATATATATATAAAGTCCTTAATTCTGAAGATGCTAATCTGCTAATTTGTTGCAAATTAGCAGATGAACATTCATAGTCCTCTGAAGACTTAAAAATATTTTAGTAATTTTTTCTGTTGAATATGTTAATTTCCTTTCTCTCTCTCTCTCTCTCTCTCTCTCTCTCTCTCTCTCTCTCTCTCTCTCTCTCTCTCTCTCTCTCTCCCCATGGGCAAGCCAATGGAAACCTGCTTGGGGCGAGCGCTATAATGATTGCCTTTTATGAGTCTAAAAAAATAGTTTTTTTTTTTTTGAATCAAAAGACGAACCTGATATTTTTTTCCTGTGAGGGTCATTAAGCTCTTGGATCCTCGGGAGGGCATCTCGGTCCTTTGATCCCAAAAAAAAAGCAACGAAATGTTGACTTTTCTTTTCAATCTACTCGGGTCTCGTTCATACTTGATAACTTCTCAGTTTGAGAAGTTTCGTCTTCTTTATCCCTGAGATGAAAATCCGCATGTTTTCAGCCTGTAGACTTGTGATTAAAATCCGCACATTTTCAGCCTTTAGATCTGTGATTAAAATCCGCACATTTTCAGCTTTTAGATCTGTGATCATAATCCACAATCTTCATTCTTTAGACTTATGATAAAAATCCGCACATTTTCAGCCTTTAGATCTGTGATAAAAATCCGCACATTTTCAGCCTTGAGATCTGTGATAAAAATCCGCACATTTTCAGCCTTTAGATCTGTGATTAAAATTTTCAGCTTTTAGATCTGCACAATTTTCAGCTTTTTAGATCTTTAGATCATTAATCATTTTCACAATCTTCATTCTTTAGACTTATGATAAAAATCCGCACATTTTCAGCCCTTAGATCTGTGATAAAAATCCGCACATTTTCAACCTTTAGATCTGATCATAATCCACAATCTTCATTCTTTAGACTTGAAATCCGCACATTTTCAACCTTTAGATCTGTGATGAAAATCCACATGTTTTCAGCCTTGAGATCTGTGATTATAATCCACAATCTTCAGCCTGCAGACCTGTGATAAGAAACCGCAAGTTCTCTTTTTTTTTTCTGTGGTTCAACCATTTGAAAGTGTGGCCATGGCCATGTTTATTCACGAAGTGATTCGTCTGCAGTTCTGTCAGTTGTTATTTATAGATTTTGTCACAGACGTTGGTCTTCTGTACCCATGAGCTTTGTCGTTGCAATTCACGTCCGTGTAAACTAATCAGTCAACCTGTCATCATCATGATTGCTCTTATAAACAACCGTAAACCAGGTTATTGAAATATTTAGTTAGTTTATAGGCAGTCCACCTTTTTGGACCTGCTTGTGTGTGTGCGTACGTGTGTGTACTTGTCCACCGGAGGTACATATCCATTTAATAACATCTCAGGTCAATTTTAGTTCTAATCAATTCCTAAATCGGTTTCATTCGCTCGAAATGACGTCAGAATCACTTCAAGAGGTTAGATCCATTGAATCCTGTTTTTTTCTCTGGATATTACAATATTTCCTTTTGCAATGGATATCCTGCTGAATGTATGCGTGAGTTTCCAGCATGGCGTTTATTGGTGATCGGTTTGGATAGGGTCGGAAGAATGTGACCGTGATGATTTGTCAGTTAATGTCGTAGGTTTGTAGTCCTCACTTTTAATAATGAGACTTCGGTAAAATATCTCATAATAGCACGAGTCACTAAAATGTTGAAGAAATGCACAGATTCTCGAAAGCTCTCGTTTGTATAGATATTCTTAATATAAATTTTTTTTTATCACATCACCGTGATATATATACACTCATTAAGCAACAAATGTCGTTTAATGTCCAATTCACGCTACTTCTGGAATATCCCCGATGGGGAATTATCACCGAAGGGGAATTTTATAAGTGATAAATGGATCCATACCGCCGGGTCTCGATCTCTCGATACAGTACCTTCCAACGTCTCCATTCGACTGTCTAACCACTTAACCATCAAGAGAGGTGTAAGTTCACACCGGATCTGTGCATTTCTTAAACATTTGAATGACTCGTGTTATTATGAGATTTTTACCGAAGTTTCTCATTATTGAAAGTGAGGATTACAAACCTACGACATTAAGTGACAAGTCATCACAGTCATATTCCTTCGACGATATCAAAACCGATTACCCCATTAACCGCAATACTGGAAACTCACGCATACATTTATAATTAATAACCTCGTATAATCTACAGAGATTATGATAACAGCGATGACTTATAAGCGATGGCTATAGTTAACTGATTGTCTAGAGTAATTCTCTCTCTTTCTTTCTCTCTCTTGTTCAGTATTATCGTTACGCATCACGTCCTGACCTTAACCAGAATCTAAACTAAATCCAGAGAGAGAGAGAGAGAGAGAGAGAGAGAGAGAGAGAGAGAGAGAGAGAGAGAGAGAGAGATTGAAATAAAATGTCGAATATGAAAGGCCTTCTTTTCAATAATTCAGAACTTGGCCCTCTTCGAGAAAAGAGGGTGAGAAGAGAGAGAGAGAGAGAGAGAGAGAGAGAGAGAGAGAGAGAGAGAGAGAGAGAGAGAGAGAGAGAGAGAGACTGAAATAAAAATGTCGAATATGAAAGGCCTTCTTTTCAATAATTCAGAACTTGGCCCTCTTCGAGAAAAGAGGGTGGAAGAGGAGAGAGAGAGAGAGAGAGAGAGAGAGAGAGAGA
>NC_089753.1:29161412-29168912 GCF_040412425.1 Macrobrachium rosenbergii | reverse complement strand
ATACACCTGATCTCAGGCGAGTCACCTTTGTACCCTGGTATCATACTGTATCGTAAAGGGCCTTTGATGCTTAGCTTACACTTCATATTGGGTTTGTTAACGTCGTGTTTTCCAAATACTTTTTTTTCGAAAGGGATTTTTGCCATTCTAGCGTTTGGTTGATGCATTTAGCTTCACGCGCATCTGATAGGAAATGGATAATTAGGTTTCCTAATATTAAAATATATTGCCATATCAAGTTTTACAATACAGAAATAAGACTTTTTTGGACATTCCAAACGTTAATCTATATATATTTGTAAATGATCCCATATGTCTGAAGTACGAAGTACATTGTTTTGTCAATGAAAACAGTTGTTTAGTACCAGCTCAAGAAGATTATAATTTTGAATCTTAAGTTCAAAGTACAGTGTTTTTTCAATAAAAACAAATTTTTTTCCCACCACCTCAGTAAGATTATAATTTTAAAAGTAATCAAATGGAAGCTTTGTAGTTTTTTGGCCTGAACTTTGGCCTCAGAACCATGAAATGTTTTGTTCTTTTTCCTTAAATTTTCTAAAACAAAGCTGGCAGCAATTAGACATCGTGATATACAAGACGTTGGTTTATGTAGTTACGCTGATGAATCCAGGTAAATTTGATCCTGAATCGACAATGAATTTTGTACAAAGGAATATTGGTTCAATCCACTTGACTGATTTTACATGCAATCTTCATTTCAATCGAGACAAAGGTATACGATTTTTCCCATCACACAAGTTATTATTATTATTATTATTATTATTATTATTATTATTATTATTATTATTATTATTATTATTATTATTATTATTATTTTTTTTGGGTCTATCACAGACATCCTATTCGGCTGGGTGGTTTTTATAGTGTGGGGTTCCGGGTTGCATCCAGTCTCCTTAGGAGTCCATCACTTTTGTCACTATGTGCCCTGTTTCTAGTAGCAGACTTTTCTTCACTGAGTCCTGGAGCTACTTCGGCATCTAGTTTTTCCAGATTTCTTTTCAGGGATCTTGGGATCGTGCCTAGTGTTCCTATTGATTATGGGTACAGTTTCCATTGGCATATTATTATTATTATTATTATTATTATTATTATTATTATTATTATTATTATTATTATTATATTATAATTATTATTATTATTATTACTATTCTTATTATTATTATTATTATTATTATTATTATTATTATTATTATTATTATTATCATTATTATTATTATTATTATTATTATTATTATTATTATTATTATTATTATTATTATATTCAGAAGATAAAGCCTATTCATATGGAACAAAACCACCAAAGGGGCCACTGAATTAAAATTCAAGCTTCCAAAGAATATTATGGTGTTCATTCGAAAGAAGTAACAGAAGGTTATAGGAGAGACAGAAGGAAGAAGTCAGTTTTTGGAAAAGAAAAAAATAGAAAATTAATAAAGAAATAGATGAAAATGTGAGTAAATTACTAAATTATAATGAGAATTGTTTTAAGGCTGTAATGCGTTGCATCTTCGCTTGAACTCTTGAGGTTTCAGTTGCACAACATCCTCGGGGAGATTGTTCCGGGAAAGCCCTGAAGTTTTTCACTTCATGAAAAGGATGAAGTAAGAGTAGAAGAGTAGAGAGAGAGAGAGAGAGAGAGAGAGAGAGAGAGAGAGAGAGAGAGAGAGAGAGAGAGAGAGAGAGAGAGAGAGAAAGACGCAGATTAAATTAGAGTCAGCAAAGAGAAAGATAGAGGAAGATAAAAACGTAGAGAGAGAGAGAGAGAGAGAGAGAGAGGAAAAGGAAGAGAGAGAGAGAGAGAGAGAGAGAGAGAGAGAGAGAGAGAGAGAGAGAATTTTCCCTCTCTCAAACTTTCTGAATTGGATTCCTGTTAAGCTTTTTCCTCTCAGATTTTTAGATCAAAGCGAATGCTTAATTTTTTCACCTCCTTTTTACAGTTCCTTGGGACCATGAAGGCAGTTGAATCGAAGAAATAGTTCCAAGAGTTTTCTGCCATAGGATTTTATACCATGCCCCAAATTGGCGTCTTCTTTCAGAATCGAAAAGGAAGTCTAGGCAGCAGAACTACTGATTTATTGTCGTCACGTTTCTAAAACAAGTAAAAAATGCGCCGTAGTTTCTTCGGCGCAATCGAATTTTCCGCACATCGTATAATCAAGGCCGCCGAAAATAGATTTATCTCTCGGTGGTCTCGGTATAATGCTGTATGAGCCGCGGCCCATGAAACTTTAACCACGGAGAAATTGTTTATTATTGAAAATTTTTTCGCCAGATCATAATGACAAGGGTGATTTATATGCAGTATAGGTGAGATGCTTGAGATATTTTCCGAAATAATATGAGAAATTCATCGTCTTTTGTTTACGTTTTCACGAGGAAAAGCTCCAAGTGACGCCGCCATGTTTTGTACCAGCCCCTCTAAGGGCATTATTTTTCACAATATTTTGGTAAATTTCTCAAGTTACCTCACCAGTACTGGATCATACAATACCCCTTTTTCAAAATGTTCATTAGCAAACAATATCTCCGTGCGGTGCTCTTCCTTAGAATCACTATACTGCCCTAAAGTGGAAGACAGTATCTGCAAAAGTACAAAACTGAGAAAAATGGTAGATACTGCAGTTTTCCCTGGCCTTACTACTGATTTTGCAGATACTGCAAATGGGACCCCGTAAATACTCGTGGAAAGCATTGAAGAATCGTTCTGAAACAGTATCTTGCGTATTTTGTGTTTCACGAGCCCAATAGGTGGCATTCTCAATTTCGAAAATTTTGCAGATGCTGCAGTTTTCCATTTTGGGGCAGTATACCTTTCTCCGTTCTGCCCGTACCCTGGAGAATCGAATTTCCGGCTTTGATAATCCACTTATGCTACGAATGTCGGCGACATAATACTTGACCCCTTTGCACACAGGTACATTCACTCCAAAATTTTGCGCCATGTTCCAGAAGTTTTCGTTCGCCTAACAATAATTTATTCTTTTGATATATAAAAGGAAATGTACTTTTATTATTCGATTTTGATTATTAATCTTACGGTTAACAATATAAAAGAGAATGGTGAGTGAAAAATCTATAATATGATAAATAACGAAACATTTTGAAAAATTTCGCTCATGATGTTTGGGTAAAAGAGTCAAATAAAAAACTATAATTAGTCATCCATTCAGTCCTTATGGGCGTAAATTCAGAGGCTTTCTTCTTCATGGATAAACAACCCAATGGAAAAGTATAGGGAGAAAATCAGGAAACACCTAATGGATACTTAGTGGCAGAGAGAGAGAGAGAGAGAGAGAGAGAGAGAGAGAGAGAGAGAGAGAGAGAGAGAGAGAATAAATGATTAAATAAAGGAATTATAATAATGATAAATATAATAATGATAGAGAGAGATAAAAACCGGTTTAAGGGAAACGAACCAGTCGTGTCTATCTGTGCTTGTATCATGCGCTTACGACGGAGTTGCCAAACAGCACCAGATGTCGCTATTATAAGCCGAAACGTTTTGATGTAGGTTGCAATACTTTTTTGAGTGACTGTACAAACGCCCTGGAGATCTGACGCTTCGGGGAAGACTATCGAGGTCATCGTATGAGTGTTACATTAGACAAGTTCTTAGCTTTCCATTTCTGCTTTTATCTCTTATTTAGCGGTGGTTTCTCAACAGGAGAGACGGTCTGTTCGTTTGTCTGTATGTCTGTCAGTCAGTCCGTCTGTCTGTCTGTCTCTCTCTCTCTCTCTCTCTGGAAACGGATCGTCTAATATAACAAACTTTCTTTTATCAGTGTTCGAGATAAAATCTTCATTTGAAGGATTATTCAAATTTGTTCTTACTCTCAGTGACTGACTGAGTGAATGAGTGAAGGAAGGAATGAGTGAATGAGTGAAGGAGGGAATGAGAGAATAAGTGAATGAGTGAATGAGTGGATGGGTGAATGAGTGAATGCGTGAATAAGTGAATTAGGTAATAAGTGGTTGAGTGAATGAAGGGATGAGTGAACTAGGTAATAAGTGAATGAGTGAGTGAGTGAATACGTGAATAAGTGAATTAAGTATCAAGTGAACGAGTGAATGGGTGAAGGAGGGAATGAGTGAATGAGTGAAATGCAAGGTTTCATTAGGATCAAGCGGATTTGTGCAAGAAGAAGAACCTTTTGTACTGTTTACTAAGAGCGTCACGTGCCTAGTAAAACTTATTCCTCAACAGCAATAAAATGTAAAGTTTCATTCATCAAGTTTTCCAGTTACAAAAGCTCATAGTGATCGTTCACCCCAACGATTTTTGAACTTTGGGAGAAACCAGTATTGCGTTTATTGCTTTGAAGCGCCGGTGCTTTGCCCCTGATTTGCAAGCAAGATTGGAAAGCTTAATACATCAATAGTTTTGGAGACTTTGGGGTCAAAGGCCGTAACTTTTAATGATATCTGATATTTCTCTCGAATCTGTCTTCTAAGCATTTAGAGAGAGAGAGAGAGAGAGAGAGAGAGAGAGAGAGAGAGAGAGAGAGAGATGGAGAGAGAGATGGATAAATTGATAAATGAATGACAACTTTGGGGTGAATGGTTCCTGTAATCATTTTGAATGATTTAAGGATCAAACCCGGATCTATTGACTTAAAAAATTAAGTGAAATCATGTGAATTTTATTGGTTTCAATTAAATTATATTAAGGTAAAATCTGCCAAGTCTAAAGGGCACCTCACGTGGTATACTGTAGGCATTACCAGAGGGTGTTTGCAATGTCCCTTCGACCCCTAGCTGCACCCACGTTTTAGACTTTTACTTGACCTCCAATCCCGCTTCCTTTCGTCAATCCTGCTGCTGTCCAACACCTCTAACTATTATTTCGTCAAAATCTGGGGTTTTCTCCCAGCTCCACCTTTAGATCCATTTATTTTTTCTCCTTTATTTTCTGAATCTATTTACCTTGCTGTCCAACCACTCCAACTGAGTGTTTTAGGCGTTGGAGAGCTGAAAGAGCCCCAGTGCTTGGCTTGACAGCCTAAATTTCATAAATCAAGATTTAAAATGGTTATTGCCAAACTTATTATCAACATGAAAATGGCAGACGATTTTACCATTGCAACTGAATATTCATTGAGTAAAATGGTAACCTTGGAATTAAAAGAAATTACTAAATCTTCTTTTCTTGTGTTGAAAATTTCGTAAATCAAGATTAAAATGATTATTTCCAACCAGATTAATGTTAAAATGACAGACGAATTTACTATTTTAACTGAATATTTCACTGATTAAAATGGTAAGCTTGAAATGAAGAAAAAAACCAATATTTTTCTAAGTTTCATAAATCAAAATTTAATTTTATTATTTCCAACCTTATTATTGATATTAAAATGACCGACGAATTTACCGTTTTATAACTGAATATTCATTGAAGAAATGGTAACCTTGAAATAAAAAAATTTTTTTTTGTGTTGAAAATTTCTTAAATAAAGATTTAAAATTATTATTTCTAACCATATTATTAACATTAAAATGGCAGAAGAATTTACCAGTTTAACAGTCTTTTTATTTATTAAAATGGTAACCTTAAAAATAGAAAAAAACACTAAATCTCTATTTTTAGTTTTCTGTAAAAGATAACTATTGTGCCGGCTTTATCTGCCCGTCCGCACGTTTTCTGTCCGCACTTTTTTCTGTCCGCACTTTGTCTGTCCGCACTTTTTTCTGTCCGCCCTCAGATCTGAAGAACTACTGAGGCTAGTGGGCTGCAAATTGCTATGTTGATCATCCACCCTCCAATCATCAAACATACCAATTTCCAGCCCTCTAGCCTCAGTAGTTTTTGTTTTGTTTAAGCTTAAAGTTAGCCATAGCCGAGCACCTGGCAACGATATAGGCCAGGCCACCACCGGGCCGTAGTTAAAGTTTCATGGGCCACAGCTCATACAGCATTATACCGAGACCACCGAAAGATAGATCTGCTTTCGGTGGCCTTGATTACACGCTGTAGCGGCTGTACAGAAAACTCGATTGCGTCGAAGAAACTTCGGTGCATTTTTTACTTATTTTTTTTTTTGTTTCCGATATTCGAGGCAAAACGTGATGGGATGGTCACGTTGCTTCATTTTTCGCCAAAGATCGGATTTTCTCCTTCCAAATTGGGGTCACCGGAGGAAGGAAGAAAGTCCGTAAGGAATCTGATCCTGCGAATTCATCCTTAATGAGGAGATAATTCGAGATCAGGCGAGATTACCTCTCCTTTCAGGAAGTTTTAACGAACGCTGGAAATGAGAGTCGAGACGGAAGGTTGTGTAGAAAAAGGATGGAAAATCGGATGGACGTTACGCAATCTTTCTCTCTCTCTCTCAAACTTTTTACAGATCCTTTTGGCATTCTCTCTCTCTCTCTCTCTCTATCTCTCTCTCTCCCTCTCTCTCGCTCTCTCTCGCTCTCTCTCTCTCTCACCATATATTCCATGACCAATCTAACTCATCTGTGCTACAGAATGTTAACTAATAGAAATAAAAAACTAGTGATTACATAGAAATATTTCCGTGTTTTGTTGAAATTCGACATTTCAATGTATGATATTCGATGACCTCCATTGCTTACGTAGGGGGTCATGGAACAGCGACGAAACTGAAGGACCCTAATTTAAACTGCGTAATTTTCTTTTGATGTAATAATGTCTGTTCAGCTTTGAGTGGTGACAAGTTAGTTAATAATAATAATAATAATAATAATAATAATAATAATAATAATAATAATAATAATAATAATAATAATAATATTATAATATAATAATAATGAATGTGCTTATTAAAATCTGTACTGGTTAGGTTATATATATATATATATATATATATATATATATATATATATATATATATATATATATATATATATATATATATACATATATAAATATATATATATATATATATATATATATATATATATATATATATATATACATATACATATACGTATACATATTTATATACACAAATACATATGTATATAAATTCAAATATATATATATACACAAATACATATGTCTATATATATATAAATACATATACATATACATATATTTATATATAGGGTACATACACTACACATATACATATATATAACCTACCGCTCACATCCACAAGATGAAGTATGAACGGAGCCGATGCAATTTCATGTCAGTAGAAAACGAATGAATTTGCATAAATCTGCATAATTTTGCTTGAATCCCACTGCGCCTCCAACCTCATTCATCCTCCCCCCACCCCACAACCTCCTGGGTCAATAGTACTGATATATGTGTTTACTCAATGAATATAGATGAGGATTATCCGCTGCTCTCGAATTGGGTACAGCTCAAACATCGCCTGCGTAACCCTCCTTCTAAATCAGGGCCAAGAGAAAGAGAAGGTCTGCTCATTTCCCCCCAAAATCCCCCATGCAGGCGGGGTTTTGTCTACTTTAGTGGTTCTCAACCTTGGAGGCGGGGGGTCAGCATTTTCCAGG
>NC_089753.1:29143912-29153912 GCF_040412425.1 Macrobrachium rosenbergii | reverse complement strand
CTGCCATAATTTCATCATTTCATTCATTGCTTCGCCTCTTCATTCAGGAAAAGGGTCAGAGAACGAACAGCGAAGAATTAATGGGGACTGTATTCATGCAAGATTAAAGCATCGCTTGAGGGGGTTTCAAGTCCAATAGGATTAAAGCGTAAATGTAGCCATTCATTCGAACTGCTCCAACAAAGCTTTTGAATAAGTGACGAACTTTCCATGTTTACGTTTTTCATTTTCCAAAATTTCTGCTCCCTGCTAAGCTCTGCAAATCTCCTGGACATAATACGATGCGCTGGGGAGCCCTAATTGAATGAAAAAGTTCAGTAAAATGGAAGATTTTGTTTTGGTGTCCCACAAATCTCAGTCGTGTTAGCCACAACCTGGGCTGAGGGTGTTCCAACAAACTGTTGACGGTCGCAAACTTTAGATTTTTAGCTTTCTGTAAAAGAAAACTATTATAGAGATGGCTATCTGTCTGTCCGTCAGCACTTTTTTTGTCCGCCCTCAGGCCTTCAAAACTACTGAGGCTAGAGGGCTGCAAATTGGCATGCTGAACATCCACTCTCCAGTCATCAAACATACCAAATTGCAGCCCTCTTGCTTCAGTAGTTTTTATTTCATTTAAGGTTAAAATTAACCATGATCGTGCGTCTGGCATCGATATAGGTGCCAACAACACAGGCCACCGCCGGACCGTGGCTGAAATTTCATGGGCCGAGGATGAAAGTTTCATACAACTTTATACGCTGTACAGAAAACTCGATTGCGCTGATGAAACATTAGCGCATTTTTACATGTTTTTCGTGATATCTCCTAAATTTTCATCCGTGGACCATTTTAGGAAACGTTATGTATAAATGTGATGACTGTTTATATAATATTCCAAATATTTTTTTATATGAAACTATTAAAACATTTAAAAGCATCGAGGGAATAAGTCAGACCACGTAATTGGCTTGATTAGTCCTTTTAGCTTTGAATTATCCGTCATTTCAAATCGTTTTCCATCGTAGTTATTCTGATCAGAAAATGAAAATGTTTCTAAATGATTCTGTGTAATTTTTCCTCATCTGGAAACCAGTCTCTAAAAAAGATGTAACGTATTACTACCCTCGAACAATTCTCCTTGTATTATAAAAATTTGCTTACGTTTTTATCTATTTATATATTAATTTAATTTAATTTTTCTTTTCTAACAATTGATCTTTTCTCTCTGTATTTCGTATTACCTTCTGTTAATTCTTTCAAATAAATGTTCACTATGTTCTTTATGTATGAATGTATATGCATAATCATATATATGTATGTATGTATATATATATATATATTTATATATATATATATATATATATATTTATATATATATATATATATATATATTATATACATATTTTATATATATATATATATATACATAAACATATATACATATATATATATATATATATATATATATATATATATATATATATATATACATATATATATATACTATATTAAGACCTCTCCTCCAACCACTGATCCAAAACCCCCAAAATAATTATTCATCGAAAAATGAGGCCGGCCATTACCGGCCTCATTAATAAGTCCATAAATTAATTAATGAAATTAAATGAGCGACTCCTGTCCATTAACTATGGCCGAAAATATTATCCTGGAAAGTTTATATGTGGGAATTTATCTGTTAATAGGAAGAAAAATTAATGATAGAGTTTTCTAAATAATTTCTTTTTCTTTGAGTATAAAGACCGTTGGAGGATTCTTAAGATATTGTGGAACTGGAATTGGAATATGGAATTTGGGCCAAAGACCAAGCAAGAGCTGGGACCTATGAGGTCATTCAGCGCTGAAAATGACTGGAATTAGAATTGGAATGTCAGATTCAGGCCAAAGGTCCTAAGTGCTGGGACCTCTCAGGTCACTCAGCGCTGAAAGTAATTGGAATTAGAATATGGAATATAGACCAAAGGCCAAGCAAGTGCTGGGATTTGTGAGGTCATTCAGCTCTGAAAGGGAAATTGACAGTAAGAAGTTTTGAAAGGTTTAACAGGAGGAAAACCTCAAAGCAGTTGCACAATGAAACAATTGTAAGGTGAGGGTTGAGGAAAGTAAGATGGAAGAGAGAGAATATGAACGGAAGTAGAGTAAAAGAAATGAAAGGGGTTACAGCTAGGGGCTAAAAGAAGGGACGCTGCAAAGAATCTTAAGTAATACTTACAGTGCATCGCATGAGGTGCACTGACGCCACTACTCCCTTACAGGGTAATTTTTTGAGAAACATATAGTGAAGGCAAAGTGCTTATTTTGAATATAAGACGGAAGACAGGATTTGAAAGCCGGAATGGTGAGAAATTTAGAAATTAGAAGAAGAAATAAAATGTCTAGAAAATAAAGAGCATTAGGGTTCACATGACAGAGGTGAGTGGCTGTGTGTGTTCAGCGGCGCATTACTGCTGAACTGCCTAAGTTATGGAAGTCTTTTTTATCTTTTTAGTTTTCTGTAAAAGAAAACTATTGTGCCGGCTTTGTCTGTCCGTCCTCACTTTTTCTGTCTGCCCTTAGATCTTAAAAACTACTGAGGCTACAGGGCTGCAAATTGGTATGATGATCATTCACTCTCCAATCATCAAAAATACCTAATAGCAGTTAGCCTGATCGTGTAGCCTCAGTAGTAGATCTATTTTCTGTGGCCTTAATTATACGCTGTACAGAAAACTCAATTACGCCGAAGAAACTTGGGCGCATTTTTTACTTGTTTTCATCCACCTCTCGCCTGAAATTCTATATTAATTCAATCTAAACTTCTGAAGAGTTCCAGAGGCAGCGGTGGGCGCCGACTTAACTTGGGCAGAGTAAGTTTGCATCTCTGAAATAATTTAGAAGACTTTATAAGTGTCACTGTTCAGTTTCTCCGTAGGTGGGTAGTGCCGTCAGTGCGCCTCACGCAATGCACTGTAGGCATCACTTGAAAGGTTCTTTGCAGCGTCCCTTCGTCCCCTAGCTGCAACCCCTTTCATTCCTTTTACTGTACCTTCGATCACATTCTCTTTCTTCCATCTTACTTTCCTCAACCTTCTCCTAACAATTGTTTCATAGTGAAACTGCAAAAGGTTTTCCTCCTGTTACACCTTTAAATCCTTCTTTATTCTCAATTTCCCTTTCAGAATGACTGACCTCAACATAGTTTTGTATTCCATTCCACTCTGCCCAGTTTTATTTTCATTAACCTTACGAAGAGACAGAAAGGAAATCAAATTTATCTCCCGGGTAGCAAAGTGAGTTCTTGTACTGATTCAGTCACTTTTGTACATTTGTTCAGTCCAAGGTGTGCCTACACGGAATTTCATTTCCGTCAAGAATTAAAATTCTGTATAAAGAAGATCTATATTTTAATTCAGGTGTGAATCTAATCAACTACAGGTTAAATATTTCATACTGAGAAATGGGAACGTTTCCGGTGAGGAATATTGCACGGAATGTTAACAATCTATCGGCAACAATTTTGTCCGAGCGAGATTTCTCAGAATAGAATAGAATATAGAATTTAGGCCACAGACCAACCACTGGGACCTATGAGGTCACTCAGCGCTGAAAGGGAAACTGAGAGTAAAAAGGTTTTAAAGGCGTAACGGGAAGACAAACTTGTGCAGTTTCACTATGAAACAATTGTTAGGAGAGGGCTGAGGAAAGCAAGATGGAAGAAAGAGAATATGAATGGATGTCCAGTAAAAGGAATGGAAGGCGTTGCAGCTAGGGACGTTACAAAGAACCTTCATTAATGCCTACAGTGTACCGCGTGAGGTGCAATGACGGCACTACTCCCCTACGGAGTTTCCCGGAATATATTAAGCGACAAAAATGATTCGCCTTGCTCTCTTACCGTCGACCTTTGTTGACCGTGACGAAGGCCCCGAGAGTCTTATTAATGAAGTGACCTTGTTTACCTGCAGGAGAGGAACACGACCTTCCCATCTCTTGACAGAGAACCCATTACCTGAAGGAAAGAGTTTCAGGACGCGTGAATTTAGAACCTAGAAAAACAGAGTATTTATTTAGTTGAATGGCGCTTGTGGGATGTGACAATACTCACCGTTGCCCCAGGAGGAAGGTAATGCTTTCTTTGTACCTCACGCGGCGCACTGTAGGCATTAATTCAGGTTGTTGACAGCCTCCCTTTCCTAGGTCCCTAGCTGCTGCAACCCCTTTCGTTCCTTTTTACTATGCCTCCGTTCATATTCTCCTTCTTCTATCGTACTTTCCTCAACCCTGTCCTGACAATTGTTTCAACATCATTCTCAGCGCTGAATGACCTCATAGGTGCCAGCGTTTGGCCTTTGGCCTAAATTTCATATCCCAGTTCCAATACTCATCGTTTTTTAATCCATAATCTTAAATCAGTACTAGTTGATTCCTACTAATATCAGATACTTTATTGCATTACATTCGCTTTATTCAGGAAAGCGGTTATTAATAATTACGTGGTTCTTGAGTGCTGTTAAGAAAAGTACGCGAGCAGATTTCAGCAGAAACATTATTTTGTAGATTTCTCTTTAAAATAAGGCACCAAATGATTACTTATTTTATTCGTCGTCTTTTCAAAAACCCTGTTTTTTCTGTGGAAACTATTTTGTAGACTTCCTCCTACATGGCGCACGGACCACAGTGATCTCCACCAATTCTCTAATTATCTTATTAAAAACCATTTTTCTTAACAGACAATTTTGTCTTTGTAACAGCGAAGATATCTGTGCGTAAAATCTACGCTTCTTATTAAATGAACACAATAAATAATATTTTTCGATTTTTAATGATCTGTACCAATTCTCTGATTATCTTTTTGTCAAAAACCATTTTTGGTAATCGAAAATTTGGACTTAGTAACACTGACGACGTCTATGAAATCTAGGCTTCTTATTAAATGAATACAATAAGTAATAGTTTTCGATCTTCAATTATCTCTACCAATTCTCTGATTATCTTTTTGTCAAAAACCGTTTTTATCAATGGACAATTTGGTCATTGTAACACTGAAGAATTCTGTGAAATCTGTGCATCTTAGGAAATTAATAAAATGGATATTTTTCAGTTTTCAATGATCTCTACCGATTCTCTGATCATCTTTTTATTTCTCTGATTATCTATTTGTCAAAAACCATTTTTATCAATGGACAATTTGGCCATTGTAACCCTGACGAATTCTATGAAATCTACTCGTCTTAGGAAATGAATAAAAATAAATATTTTTCAACATTAAATCCGGAAATAATATATTGTGGATTTCCTTCTAAAATATGACACCAAAATTATCTCCACCAATTCTCTAAAGTATATTTTTATCAAAAACCATTTTCCCTCATCGACAGTTTGGTCTTTGTGACGCTGAAAACACCTATGTATAAAATCTACGCGTCCTAGGAGATAAATACAATGAATAATACTTTCAGTTTTCAACGGGGAAGGCTCATCTGTCATTATCTTAACACTTCTAGGCGTAATTACGTAAAGGAGTTCCCTTTCCGAAGGCCACAGACACTTCCTAGAAAGTGACACCAAATTTCCAGGAACCCATTTGCATATTGCTGTACTGGTGTGCTTGGGATAATATGAGGTCACTCGCCAAGGTGTCACCTGAGGTCAAAGTTCGTATTATTATTATTATTATTATTATTATTATTATT
Organism: Macrobrachium rosenbergii; assembly: GCF_040412425.1. Classification (NCBI taxonomy): domain Eukaryota; kingdom Metazoa; phylum Arthropoda; class Malacostraca; order Decapoda; family Palaemonidae; genus Macrobrachium; species Macrobrachium rosenbergii. The sequence goes on along the minus strand of NC_089753.1, from coordinate 29,148,240 downwards.
ATTATTATTATTATTATTATTATTATTATTATTATTATTATTATTATTCAGAAGATGAAACCTATTCATATGGAACAAGCCCACCAAAGAGACCACTGACTTGAAATTCAAGCTTCCAAAGAGTATTATTATTATTATTATTATTATTATTATTATTATTATTATTATTATTATTATTATTATTATTATTAGCCATCTCAACAATTTTATTTTACATAAAACTAAAAATTATTACTCCACGCAATTTTAGGGAGAGTCAACACAAGCTTCGACAAATGAACACAAATACAGAACTCATTACAGTACCGAGAATAATTGCAATAATCTTGTTTACCGGTAAACAGTAATAGCAAACAACATTTCACTCTTTCAGCGACCTGAAGTGGACGTAACAATGGCAACATTAGTTTAAAACAAGACTCAAGATGAAACAACAAAGAGAGTAAACAGTATAGAGTAAACAAGTAATCAAGGCGTGTCTTGTCCTATTTTATCCAGTTATATAATCTTTCATGACGCTTTAAATGGTGGACGAAAAGAGAGAGAGAGAGAGAGAGAGAGAGAGAGAGAGAGAGAGAGAGAGAGAGAGAGAGAGAGAGAGAGAGAGAGTAATCAAGGCGTTTCTTGTCCTACTGTCAAGTTACATAATCTTTCATAACGCTGTAAATTGTGGATGAGAGAGAGAGAGAGAGAGAGAGAGAGAGAGAGAGAGAGAGAGAGAGAGAGAGAGAGAGAGAGAGAGAGGTAACTATTCACCAGAGACTTAAAATGAAACAAAATAAGAGTAAACAGTATGCAACAAACAAGTAAATAAGTAATCAAGGCGTTTCTTGTCTTACTCTATCCAAGTACATAATCTTTCATGACGCTTAAAGTGGTGGACGAAAGGGGAGAGAGAGAGAGAGAGAGAGAGAGAGGTGTCCCTATTCATCTGAGTGGTCTTCTAACTCAAGTGTCAAATCAGGCATCTCGAGAGGAAGATCAGAAATCAGGCAGACAACGCTGTCAGCAGAATCCGGAACGCGCTGACTTTCCCAATCTTGAATCAACTCCGGTTCTTAAACTCACAAGAACAACAAAGGCACCGAACTTAAGACATCCGAGTTGTTAACGAGAGAGAGAGAGAGAGAGAGAGAGAGAGAGAGAGAGAGAGAGAGAGAGAGAGAGAGAGAGAGAGTCACTGATTGATGATTATTCTCAAGTTGTACATTCTGTTGATTTTTAAACCACCACGATTTTTGTGAGGGTATGAGAACGTCAGAGAGAGAGAGAGAGAGAGAGAGAGAGAGAGAGAGAGAGAGAGAGAGAGAGAGAGAGAGGTTTTACGTTGGAAGATTCTCATGAAATAGTTAGTTTGTCACTGCAAAAGATAACGTCCATATTTCTAAAAAAAAATTCCAGTGCCTTCCATTAACTGTTTCAAGATTTTTCTCTCTAAAAATAAAAAAAATCCTTTTCAGTTTTCTGTAAAAAAAACTATTGTGCCGGCTTTGTCTGTCCGTCCGCTCTTAATTCTGTCCGCCCTCAGGTCTTAAAAACTACTGAGGCTAGAGGGCTGCAAATTGGTATGTTGATCATCCACCCTCCAATCATCAAACATACCAAACTACAGTCCTGTAGCCTCAGTAGTTATTTTATTTAAGATTAAAGTTAAAAAATAATCTTGCTTCTGGCAACGATATAGGATAGGCCACCACCGGCACGCGGTTAAAGTTTCATGGGACGCGGCTCTTACAGCTTTATACCGCGGCCACCAGAAGATAGATCTATTTTCGGTGGCCTTGATCATAAGCTGTACAGAAACTTTGATTGCGCGGTAGACTCTTCGACGCATTTTTTACTTGTGGTTTTTTAAAACTTCAACCACAATTTTCATATTAATAGAAAACGATTCCTGCATTAAAAATTCTTGCTTTCTTAGTGGCCATGATGCTAAATGAAATTATGAATTCTGAGTGATAATTTACGGACATATAATACAGAATCTCACAGCAATGTCCTTGCGTAGCTCTGAGCTGTCAAAATGTCTGCAGTTTTGAGATCTGGGGAAATCTTGAACCATCGAGAAAAGCTTATCTCGAATTTTAAATTCGTGGTAATGAAAATTATTCGTGTGGCGTCATCCGAAAGGAGGTGATAAAGAGGAGGATAATAATTACTTATACTAGAAAGTAAGAAAAATGAATGAAATCGGAAGAAGAACCGTATTACGCTTTTATCCGACGTAAGATCAGTAACAATAAGAAATAATTTATGGTAAAAAATTCATGAATAAAATTCATTTTACAAGTAACTGCGAATATATAGAAAAAAGTAAAAAGTAAATAATGATAACAAATTGGCTACGATACCAACACAAGTATGAAGAATGCGCCAAAGTTTCTTCGGCGCAGTCGAGTTTTCTGTACAGCGCATAATTAAATCCAAAGAAAACAGATCTATCTTTCGGTGGTCTCGGTATAATGCTGTAGGAGTCGCGGACCATGAAACGTTAACCACGGCCCGGTGGTGGCCTGTTCTATATCGTTGCCAGACGCACGATCATGGCTAACTTTAACCTTAAATAAAATAAAAGCTAATTAGGCTAGAGGGCTGCAATTTGGTATGTTTGATGACTGGAGGGTGGATGATCGACATACCAATTTGAAGCCATCTAGCCTCAGTAGTCTTTAAAATCTGAGGGCGGACAGAAAAAAGTGCGGAAGGACAGACACAACCTGAGTAAAAACAGGGAATAATGATGCGACGAAAACTAAATCATTCACAGAGGTTCAACCAAAGGCCACACCCAATTCCACGAGCAGCCACTTTGGGCTTAAAACGAAGCAGCGACAGATACCTGGAAGCTAGAATTTTAAGTCAATGGCCCCTGTCGTGGACTTGTTCCATATGAATAGAGTTCATGTTCTGAATAATAATAATAATAATAATAATAATAATAATAATAATAATAATAATAATAATAATATTCTTTAAGCTTGAATTTCAAGTATTCGGCCCATTTGGTAGGTTTGTTCAAGTATGAATACGGTTCATCTTTGAATAATAATTTGTTCAATATAATAATAATAATAATAATAATAATAACATTCTTTGGAAGCTTCAATTTCAAGTCAATGGCCCCTGTGGTGGGCTTGTTCCATAAGAATAGGCTCATCTTCCGAATAATAATAATAATAATAATAATAATAATAATAATAATAATAATAATAATAATAATAATAATAATTCGACTGAAAACGAGATGGAAGAAGTCTTCCCAAGACTTTGGGAGAATGGCAAAAATGGAACAATGGTGTCCCAGGAATTCTAGGGCGACTTTTTATACACTTTTCGTGTGGGCCTTTCTCTTACAAGATTCGTCAGAGGTGTGGGAAGAGAGAGAGAGAGAGAGAGAGAGAGAGAGAGAGAGAGAGAGAGAGAGAGAGAGAGAGAGAGAGAGAGAGAGAGAGTGGTGGCAACGCCAAGTAAACATTAAAGCCTCTGTTACATTAAAGAGAGAGAGAGAGAGAGAGAGAGAGAGAGAGAGAGAGAGAGAGAGTTCACGAATATTTTTGCATTCTCTTCGACTGCGGTTTAAAATACTTTTTGTTCATTGAGGTTTTTTTTAATTTTTTTCGTTCACTGAAATATATTTTTCAATTGGTTTTTAAATGTTTCTTCTTCATTTCATTTATCTTTTTCTTTTTTTGTCATTGAAATATATCTTTCAATTGTTTTTAAATGCTTCTTGTTCATTTCAATTATTTTTTCTTTTTTTTCGTTCATTGAAATATATTTTTCAATTTTTTAAAATGTTTTTGTTCATTTTAGTTTTTCTCATTGAAATATATTTTTCAAATGATTTTTAATGTTTTTTGTTCACTTCAATTATTTTTTTTCTCTTTTCTTTCATTGAAATATATATTTTTCAATCATTTTTTAAATGTTTTTTGTTCATTTTAGTTTTATCATTGAAATATATTTTTCAAATGTATTTTTAATGTGTTTTGTTAAATTCAATTATTTTTTCTTTTTTCCTTTTCATTGAAATATCTATTTTTCAATTGTTTTTTGCAATCAAGGCCACGTCTCTTACGTGAACAGACAAATGTAGGTGATATTACCTCCAGCCATTGGCACAAAACATCATTTCCTTTTGTTTAAATGAGAGGGAGCAGATATTATTGTTTGCTCTACAAAGCTAATGATATATGATTGACGCATTTTCAAAACATTTGCTGTTTTTGGAGACAAAAATACACCAATTTCTTTGTTTTTTTTTGTAATAACGATGCGCGATTCTTTAAAATATCAAAAGATGACTAAAGAATGTCTGACAGACACAC
>NC_089753.1:29136412-29138912 GCF_040412425.1 Macrobrachium rosenbergii | reverse complement strand
AACTTTTACCTTAAATAAAATAAAAACTACTGAGGCTAGAGGGCTGCAATTTGGTATGTTCGATGACTGGAGGGTGGATGATCAACATACCAATTTGCCGCACTCTAGCCTCAGTAGTTTTTATTGAGATCTGAGGACGGACAGAAAAAGTTCGGACAGAAAAAGCGCCGACAGAAAAATTGCGGACAGAAAAAAGTGCGGTCAGAAAAAAGTGAAGACAGAAAAAGTGCGGACAGAATAAAGTGCGGACAGAATAAAGTGCGGACGGACAGACAAAGCTAGCACAACAGTTTTCTTTTAGAGAAACCTGAAAAAAAGCCGGCCGCCTGCTGGGGAAGAAGTTTTCGCATCGAACCGGAGGTGCAATGAACTCATCTCGAGAGCCTCTCACTGTTACCCCAAGTCATTTTTTTTTTTTTTTTCTTCTGAAGTTTTGCTGTACACATCCTCTCAAGCGGTCGAGATTCCTCAGGCATGTCTTTGACTTAATTTATCTTCTTGTGAAACAGTTCTAGTTTGACTATGAGCTGTCAAGTGTCACTTAGTTCAAATTTGACTACGAGCTGTCAATTGCCACTTAGTTCAAATTCGACTATGAGCTATCAAGTGCCACTTAGTTCAGATTTGACTATGAGTTGTCAAGTCCCCACTTTGTTCAAATTTGACTGCGGGCTGTCAAGTGCCACTTAGTTCAAATTTGACTGCGAGCTGTCAAGTGCCAGTTAGTTCAAATTTGACTGCGAGCTGTCAAAGTGCCACTTAGTTCGAATTTGACTACGAGCTGTCAAGTGCCACTTAGTTCAAATTTGACTACGAGCTGTCAAAGTACCACTTAGTTCAAATTTGACTACGAGCTGTCAAGTGCCACTTAGTTCAAATTTTAACTACGAGCTGCCAAGTGCCTCTTAGTTCAAATTTGACTACAAGGTGTCAAGTGCCACTTAGTTCGAATTTGACTACGAGCAAAATATTCACTGGTCCGCTGGTATTGTGGTTAAGCGTCGTGGCATGCCACTCAAATGTCGCGGGTTCGCGCCTCCCCCGGGCGATGAAAATTCGGTGGTTCTATATCACGATCAGTTACTGCTGCTGTGTGGGGTCGTCTAAGGTGGGAGGCTGAAACCAACATTCTTTGGAAGCTTGTAGAATTTCAAGTCAATGGCCCCTTTGGTGTGCTTGCTCCATGTGAATAGGATTCATCTAATGTAATAATATATATAATAATAATATTGAAAAAACACGATCAGTGGGACTACAGACTCATTTTAAGTTGGTTTTCAGGAAAAGGCGCATTATTAGGCTTTAAATAAACTCTAGAAAGGCGTTTGCAGTTTCCCAGATCCTACATAACTCTAGAAAGGCGTTTGTAATTTCACATAATCTAGATTACTCTAGAAAGATATTTGCAGCGTCACAGAATCTGGATTACTCTAGAAAGGCGTTTGCAGCTTCGTTGAACCTAGATAACTCTAGAAAGACATTTGCAATTGCACAGAACTTTGATTACTCTAGAAAGACATTTGCAATTGCACAGAACCTAGATTACTCTTGGAAGACATTGCAATTTCACAGAATCTGGATTACTCTAGAAATGCGTTTGCAGCTTCATAGAATTTAAATAACTCTAGAAAGACACTTGCAGTTTCACAGAACATAGATTACTCTAGAGAGAAATTTTCAGTTTCATAGAACCTAGATTACACTAGAAAGACGCTTGCAGTTTCACAGAATCTAGATTACTCTAGAAAGACATTTGCAGCTTCACAGAACCTAGATTACTCTAGAAAGGCATTTGCAGTTTCACAGAACCTAGAATACTCTAGAAAGACATTTGCAGTTTCACAGAACCTAGAATACTCTAGAAAGACACTTGAAGTTTCACAGAACCTAGATGACTCTAGAAAGGTGTTTGCAGTTTCACAGAACCTAGATGACTCTAGAAAGGTGTTTGCAGTTTCACAGAACCAAGATGACTCTAGAAAGACATTTGCAGTTTCACAGAATCTAGATGACTCTAGAAAGGTGTTTGCAGCTTCACAGAATCGACCTTCCAGTGGTTCACTAGATATCACAAAGAACGAAACGGCTTTTTTCAACCAACCGAATTCGTACACAGCGGGAGGAAATTAGAACCACTTTTTGACAGCGCAAAAACCCAATATTTTTTTAACAGACTCAGTCCAGTGATATTGCATTCGATGTGTACGTTATTATATTTATCAACGAACAGTGCCAGAGAGAGAGAGAGAGAGAGAGAGAGAGAGAGAGAGAGAGAGAGAGAGAGAGAGAGAGAGAGAGTTTGAATGAATTCAGCCAGATATTGTTACATTCAATGAGTGCGTCTAATATTTGTCGACGAACATTACAGAGAGAGAGAGAGAGAGAGAGAGAGAGAGAGAGAGAGAGAGAGAGAGAGAGAGAGAGAATTAATCCAGCCAGATGATGTTACATTCAATGAGTGCGTCTAATATTTGTCGACGAACATTATAGAGAGAGAGAG
>NC_089753.1:29121412-29123912 GCF_040412425.1 Macrobrachium rosenbergii | reverse complement strand
CACCGCATGAGGTGTACTAACGGCAGTACGCCACTACGGGGTTCCTTCATTTTAGTTCTGTAAAAGAAAACTTTTATAGAGGTGGCTATCTGTCTGTCCGTCCGAACTTTTTCTGTCCGTCCCCAAATCTTAAAAAGTACTGAGGCTAGAGGGCTGCAAATTGGTATGTTGACCATCCATCCTCCAATCATCAAACATACCAAATTGCAGCCCTCTTTCCTCAGTAGTTTTTATTCTATTTAAGGTCAAAGTTATCCATGATCGTGATTCTGCCACCTCTATAGGTACCAACAACACAGGTCAGCACAGGAACGTGGCTGAAAGTTTCATGGACCTTGGCTGAGAGCTTCAAGCAGCATTATACGCTGCACAGAAAACTCAGTTGCGCCGAAGAAACTTCGGCGCATTTGTTACTTGCTTCTTGAGAATTTTAATTCATTTTTCATTCATACGATCGAAAGAACTCTCGATTCATTACGCTCAGTAGATTAGTTTTGGACAAGATGTGATTCTGAATCAATTACTGATTCGAGTCCCAATTGACCTCTGTGATTCAAACCTGAATCACGACCGTTGGAACACATTCAACTCTGATTCTTTAGGCTTCGATGACCCCTTTTCGTAGGAGAGAGAGAGAGAGAGAGAGAGAGAGAGAGAGAGAGAGAGAGAGAGATATTGGTATCAGGTTTGTTTACGCGTAGCACACATGATTTATCTAGAGATTTTAAAGCAATCTAACCAAGAGAGAGAGAGAGAGAGAGAGAGAGAGTGGAGCACGAATCCTTCATCTTCCGGTGAACGAGAACACTGGTTGCCATTCAGTGTAATTAAGAGAGAGAGAGAGAGAGAGAGAGAGAGAGAGAGAGAGAGAGAGAGAGAGAGAGAGAGAAACCTTCATCTTCCCATGAACACATAGCCATTCAGTAATTAAAAGGTCGACAAATTTAAGTCAATGAAGTTTATATATTTTCTGACAGAAAAATTCTGTAATATCATCAATATTAAGAAAAAGATAGGTCTATAAATAGGCCTAGCAAACGTGAATCGAGAGCTGCAGTATTTACACACACTACACACACACGGACATACACATATACACACACACACGGACATACACATATACACATTCAATAAACATTCATTCTTTATATGACCATGAATGGAGACGTATGTTATTGGTTATCAGCACCTATAACATATTTGTGTCTGAGAATTTAAGAAACATTAAATTTTGCAAAAAAATTTGAATAATCTTTTTATTTTATTGTTTCTGACAAACCTTTTCATTAAGAAAACAATATGTATTTCCAGTCAAGTTTGTATAACTCCTTTCCAAGCTTAAAAAGTATGTGTCATGTATTGTAAATATGATTTTTGCTGTCAGTAAAAATCAAATTTATTTGGTTCTTTTCGTGAAAGGTGTTATGAAATATATGTCTGCCAGGTACCATAATATAAATATTCCTCTTTTTAATGTTAATTTCTGAAACGCAATGCGAACTAAAGGGTTCATCTGTCAGGTATCATAATATAAAAATTTTTTTAATGTTAATTTGCAAACGGAATACGAACTCAATGGTAAATATTTTTCCTAACACTGAGCACCAATCTGACTTCTCTGTCTGTCTGTCTGTCTGTCTGTCTGTCTGTCTCTCTCTCTCTCTCTCTCTCTCTCTCTCTCTCTCTCTCTCTCTCTTTTTCCATCCCAAGATGCCACTTCGTAAGAGTGAAGAGATCTAAATTTAGTTCCCCTCTACTTCCAAAGACACGGTTAATTCTCATATATCAACTTCTGAAGATTATAGGAAAGCCTCCTTCGCATTTTTTGAAGTTTTCCCGACAGTGATCTTTTGTGAGAGGAATAAGGAGGTCTCAGGATATGGCCCTGGAGACGAGTTTTGTGTGTGTGTGTGTGTGTGTGTGTGTGCGGATGTCTTGAATATGCGGCAGATCTGAAGACTTTGATCATTCATCCACATTACATTTTTCGGCACTTTTTTTCAGATAATATCTATGATGTGCATACGACTCTTCCTAATATATATATATATATATATATATATATATATATATATATATATATATATATATATATATATATATATATATATATGTGTGTGTGTGTGTGTGTGTGTGTGTGTGTCATTTTTGAATTATATATCTTATTTATGAATTATTGTATCATAATGATATAGATTTCTCTTTCCGTTAAGAACAGAATAATGAGTTCCACCATTAAAAGTACGCTAATTTTTTGCATTGCTAGGCTATATTGCTCTAATAATAATAATAATAATAAATAATAATAATAATAATAATAATATGGAAACAGGCCTTTCTTCCATCCTTCTAGTTTTAAGACATTCCGACTACTGACACAGGCCAAACACGTTGTTGATTTAAATGAAGGTGGATATATACCTTCACAGAAACAGCATCTTTCAGCAGCCCGTAGAAGGCAATAATAATAATAATAATAATAATAATAATAATAATAATA
>NC_089753.1:29113912-29116412 GCF_040412425.1 Macrobrachium rosenbergii | reverse complement strand
CTCTCTCTCTCTCTCTCTCTCTCTCTCTCACGGAGAGTAAGGACCGAATTATATGGCTGGTGAATCGTCTCCCCACCTCTCTCTCTTTCTTTCTCTCTCTCTCTCTCTCTTTCTTCCTAAAAGTTAGTTTCTTGAAAGTGAAAATAATATTAAAGCTTCATTAACAACACGGACACCGTCTCAAGTTCGGCGCTTTTGTTGTTCTTAGGAGGTGGAGAGCAGAAGTTTGTCCAAAGTGATCGGGACCAGAGAGAGAGAGAGAGAGAGAGAGAGAGAGAGAGAGAGAGAGAGAGAGAGAGAGAGAGAAGGGGGTAAAGGGGAGGGGAGAGAGGGGTGGGGGAAGTCCTCGGTTTTTTGATGCTGCTGACGGCGTCTGATTTAACACTCGATCGACACAGATGGACCACTCTGATGATGAAGTGGTGAGTCTCTCCCTTGCCTGATTTTGCCGTCTCTCTCTCTCTCTCTCTCTCTCTCTCTCTCTCTCTCTCTCTCTCTCTCTCTCTCTCTCTTTCTCTATGGCCCTTATACTTTTTAGTAATTCAATTATAACAGCAATAAAATTTGTACTTGAAAGGACTCTCTCTCTCTTTCTCTCTTTGGCCTTTATAATTTTTAGTAATTCAATTATAACAGTAACATTTTTACTCAAAATGACTCTCTCTCTCTCTCTCTCTCTCTCTCTCTCTCTCTCTCTCTCTCTCAATATCTATCTCCCTGGCCTTTATAATTTTTAGTAATTCAATTATAACAGTAAAACTTTTTACTCAAAATGACTCTCTCTCTCTCTCTCTCTCTCTCTCTCTCTCTCTCTCTCTCTCTCTCTCTCTCTCTCTCCTAAGTCTTTATATTTTTCACAATTCAATCATAACAGTAAAATTTGTAAGTAAAAGCACATTCGCTTCCTCTCTGTCTGTCTCTCTGTCTGTCTGTCTGTCTGTCTCTCTCTCTCTCTCTCTCACTCCACAAAGCCTTTATATATTTTATAATTCAAGAGTATCATTACAATTCGAACATAGAAGAACATCTCTCTCTCTCTCTCTCTCTCTCTCTCTCTCTCTCTCTCTCTCCCCAAAAATTTACGTAATGTTCTTCCTGATAATCCTTTTGGTAACGTTAAATTTATATCGACAAATGAATGAAATGTTATTTTACATTTTGTCCGGATAGTAACCAGGACCTCTGCATGCCCTCTAGCCTCAGTAGTTTTTACTTTATTTAATGTTAATGTTAGCCATAGTCGTATATCTGGCACCGATATAGGTACCAACTGAGTTCCATGGGCCGCGGATGAGGATTTCATGGGCTGTGGTTGAAAATTTCATACAGCATTATACGCTGCACAGAAAACTCGATTGCGCTCCGTTACGACAAGCAGAAGCCTCACTCTGACAACATTATCTAGGTTGGGAATGGCAAGGGAAATTGACAGTAAGGGTTGCAGCCAGGGACCAGAGGGACGCTGCAAAGAACCGTAATTAATGCCTACAGTGGACCGCACCGGGTGCACTGGCGGCAATAACCCCCTACGGAGTACAGAGTATATAGGTTGGGAGCTTCTGGTAGACAGTGCGTTCACTGTGATCGAGTTTTCGACGGTTTTTAAATATAAAATTATTATTCATTTTATTTCGTTGAGTCAGTTTTCTCTCCAAAATACGTTTTTGGTTTTCGACTGAACTGTTCGAAATGTTCGTTGTAATCGACTTTTCGATGGTTTTTTATATATATAAAATCATTATCATAATTCTGATTTTTTAAGCAAATTTTGACCCCACAATATACTCATTTAGTTTTCAATTAAACTTTTAGACAGATTATATACAGTGTCTACCAAAATCCATTTTCCATTCTACCGCTTCGTTACCCGAAGAATTTAAGTAAAAAATGTCATTAAGTTAATGTTACACGGTTATACGATCTATGTCGATATTGGAGGGATTATATTCATATGAAAACACGAGAACTCACTCATCAAAAGAAGCCGTGTTAGGACGCGATTGTATTAACCGGGCAGGTAATTTTAGCTGCGTAGCAAATGAATAAAGTTTTCTCTCTCTCTCTCTCTCTCTCTCTCTCTCTCTCTCTCTCTCTCTCTCCGAAATCACGTAACTATTTTTCCGGAAGCTGAATGAGAACGTGAATAGTTTCGTAAAATACATTCAGTAATATACAGTGCAGCCCAGGATTAAAGATTTTCCAGCACTCGGGTGCTGTAATTAGATATTTTCTTCTTTTTAGTTTTCTATTGTGCCGACTTTGTCTGTCCGTCCGCACTTTTTCTGTCAGCCCTCAGATTTTAAAAACTACTGAGGCTAGAGGGCTGCAAATTGGTATGTTGATCATCCACCCTCCAATCATCTAACATACCAAATTGCAGCCCTCTAGCCTCTGTAGGTTTTATTTTATTTAAAGTTAAAGTTTGACATAATCGTACGTCTGGTACCCAACAACACAGGCCACGACCGGACCGTATCTGAGTTTCATGGGTCGCGGCTAA
>NC_089753.1:29071412-29108912 GCF_040412425.1 Macrobrachium rosenbergii | reverse complement strand
TAAGATTTAATTGTGCGTGAAATTTATGCACGAAAGGGGGGAGAGTATAAAGTGATGTGCACTGAGTGACGCCAGATTAATATTTGGAAATACACGAGGCATAATGAATAGAAACCTTGCAGTCGTAAGGAGTAAACTCCCTTCATTCGCGAAATTAAAACGCTGTTAATTCCATCTGCAAAATAAATGTTTCAAATCTATCCATTTACTCATAGATGTTGACTGCTTTTTTAGCTAGTTGTTACTTAATATCGATAGAAATCATAAACCGTCTTAAGGCGTAAACTCATTTTATTCGCGAAATTAAAACGCTGTTAATTCCATCTGCAAAAGAAATATTTCAAACCTATCAATTTGTTCATCGATTTTAGCTAGTTGTTACTTGACATCAATATAAATCATTAATATCCGATGCTTGACAATTTAATATTTTCTTTCGTCCCGAACAAGAGGAAAATGAACCCTTAGACTGGAAATAAACGAGTAAAATATATGCCAAAAATGTCTTCGGTGCAATCAAGTTTTCTGTACAGCGTATAATCAAGGTCACCGAAAATAGATCTATCTTTCGGTGGTCTCTTTATAATGCTGTATGAGCCGCAGCCCATGAATCTTTAACCACGGCCCGGTGGTGGCCTGGCCCATGTCGTTCCCAGAACACGATTATGGCTAAATTTAACCTTAAATAGGATAAAAACTACTGAGGAGGCTAGAGGGCTGCAAATTGGTATGTTTGATGATTGGAGGGTGGATGATCAACATACCCATTAGCAACCCTCTGGCATCGGTAGTTGTTAAGATCTGAGGGCGGACAGAAAAAGTGCGGACAGAAAAAGTGTGTACAGAAAAAACTACGGATAAAAAAAGTGCGGACAGAAGTGCGGACAGAAAGAAGTGCGGCCAGAAAAAAGTGCGGACAGCATAAAGTGCGGACAGAATAAAGTGCGGACAGAAGAAAGTTCGAACAGAAAGAAGTGCGGCCAGAAAAAAGTGCGGACAGAAAAAAGTGCGGACAGAATAAAGTGCGGACGGACAGACAAAGCCGGCGCAATAGTTTTCTTTTACAGAAAACGAAAAATTAAAACTTTACACGAAAACAGAACCCACGATCGTCTAATTTTATAGAAAAAATCTCAATTTGTCAACAGTTTTTTCCCTTCACGAAATTTGTCTCAAAAACAGAGGTCCATTTTAGTCTAAACCGCCACACCTGTTCCTCCAGGTAATGAGATGCTCCTGGAGAGGAGAGCCTCCATTATAACAGGCTTCTTTTCCTCGGTGCATTAAGTGCAGCTCATTGGAATGTCAAATTTCTTCGTCACCGTCAACCTGCGGGCGGCTGGCTTGTTTACCTGAGCGAAGCGATATGGATTACCACGGAAGTTTATTTGTGTCATTTTGTTTCGATGAAATGCGTCCGGGGAGAGAGAGAGAGAGAGAGAGAGAGAGAGAGAGAGAGAGAGAGAGAGAGAGAGAGAGAGAAAAAGAGAGAGTAGAGAAAGAATAATTATTCAGAGAAGAGAGAGAGAGAGAGAGAGAGAGAAAGAGAATTGCCTTAAAATCAAGAAGAAAAATAGACCAAACGTAAAAAAAAAATTATTTACGCACTCCATCGAGAGAGAGAGAGAGAGAGAGAGAGAGAGAGAGAGAGAGAGAGAGAGAGAGAGAGAGAGAGAGAGCTCTAAATTTAGAAAGCATTGCCTCAAAATGAAGAATAAAAATAGATCAAACTAAAAAAATAATTATTCACGCATTGCAGAGAGAGAGAGAGAGAGAGAGAGAGAGAGAGAGAGAGAGAGAGAGAGAGAGAGAGAGAGAGAGAGCTCTAAATTTAGAAAGAATTCTCTCAAAATGAGGAATAAAAATAGATAAAACATAAAAAATAATTATTCACGCATTGGAGAGAGAGAGAGAGAGAGAGAGAGAGAGAGAGAGAGAGAGAGAGAGAGAGAGAGAGAGAGAGAGAGAGAGACGCTTCAAGTGGTAACTGTTAAAATTATTCATTATAATGCATAAAAAAAACGGATCTTTCCTAGATAATGACCCCCAAGGGTTCCAAACCGGTACGCGTCCATCTTTGCTTCGTGTTTAGTACAAGCCTGTTGGGGATTACCGTAAAAACATAAACAAAAGACTGTAACTACCATAAAGATAATGACCCCGAAGAAATATTAGCCCTAGATAACGACCCCCGAACTTTGCTGGGGGACCCTATCTAGGAAAGAAAAAAAAAACTTATACATGCAAAATAAGATCCAAGACAAACGGATTCCCGTGATGAGAAAAACAAGGGTTACAGAGGCAATTGCCAAAACCCCCAGAGCAGAACAGTTGCATTTCTAAGAGGCTTTAACGTTTCCAAAAGATTGATAAGAACTGTTCAAATTTTGCTGTTGTGAATTCTGTAGATTTCGCAGACGAGGTGACCTTCCATCCACGGGGTGTGATGTCATTCTGTACGTACAGACATTTTCTCACATATACAGCTAGAGGATGCAATTTGGCATATTTGATGGTTGGAGGGTGGATGATCATCATACCAATTTGCAGCCCCCTAGCCTCAGTAGTTTTGAAGATCTGAGGGCGGACAGGAAAAGTGCGGACGGACAGACAGAGCCGGCACAATGGTTTTCTTTTCGAGAAAATAAAAAATTAACTGCACATCCCACAACTGCATCTGTCTACCTGCTTACATGGGGAAGGAGTTAGCCAAAGGTATTATTATTATTATTATTATTTCGAGTTCTATTCCTCCAGTCTCGCGGTGTTCCTTACCACGGCCTTATAATAAATTATCAGGAAAACATTTGCAGAGAAATTCCCGCACGGAGTAGTATTCGATTGCATTCCTCGAAGTGCGTTAAAGGCTCTATTCAGAGCCGATTCCAAAGTTCCTCCAATGCTTATTGACTTCCAGTATCTGAATTCGTGGAATTGGGCCGCCGTTGGTATTAATACACTCCCGGGAAATGGGAAACCTCTGTAGAGATTCGGACGTGTTTCTATTTTTAGAATTTACGCCAAACAGATAGCCACGGGCATACTTAGGGGTCAGAATCTCACGCCGTTTTTGGTTGAAGCGATTTTCTTGGAATTCGAAAAATATTTGCCAAGGATTCAAAAACAGGAATGTGAACCGGGTGTAAAAAATTATAATGTAAATGAATAATAAATTCATCGAACCTACAGCGTCAAATTTGAACTGTCAATTCTCCATGGGGTCTATATAATATACTTGGTCAGTCAGTTGTCACACTCACTGAACTCCGAACTGCTGACTGCGTTACCTGCGCGCGCGCGCGCGTGTCTTAGACCACTTTCGTCAACTGTTACCACGGTGATAACAATGAGTACTACCAGGTATAACTTTCCCAGGTCAGGTCAAAGGTTTTGGGAGGAACTGGAAAGATGAAAGAGCAGTTTTGTCTAGGGTGGCTGAGATAGAAATGGGAGAGCTAGTTGTCGTGTGTCAGTCCGAAAACGGGGCCGTTTGACTAGCATCGTGTTTTGTTTATCAGAGGAATGTTTGGTTGAAATTGAGACTAAACATTGTACAATACTTTCTTACACGTTACACACACACACACACATTCTGTCATGCAGGGTATCTCACCCCCATAAAATAGAATATTTTACTTTATTTCCAAGGTCACAGTCCAGTACAAGGTCACTGCCCCAGGCCGCATTCCAGGGTCACAGTCCAAGGTCAGCCCCAGGCAGCAGTCCAGGGTCACTGCCCCAGGTCACTGTCCAAGGTCACCGCCAAAAGTTACAGTCTAAGGTCACTGCCCCAGGCCAAGTCCAGGCCCACTACCCCAGGTTACTGCCAAAAGTCACAGTCTAAGTTCACAGTACAAGGTCACAGCCTGACATGGCCCACACGCACTGCAAGTGAAGGCAGAGATGTTTGCCCAGCAGAGAAAAAAAAATCCATGTGATGAATTATTCATTAGAAGCAAATATACCAGACTGTTCGCAAATAAGTTTGATGCATTGGAAACCCATCGATTTCGTGAGAACGGGGGAATTCTGGTCCATCGATCGTTCGACTTTGCCGTTCTTAGAAGCCTTTCTTAGTCTGTTTTCTGTGCCAAACAATCGCAGACGTCGTCTCCTTAACCTACCAGAGTTTATTAAGTTCAAGACAATTTCAGGACAGTTCTCTCTGTCAGCAAGGCAGTTATCTTACAGATACTGAAAAAGGGCCACTAACCTAAAACAAAGCAACATGGAGGACGAATTCCTGGATATGATTTATTTCCTGCTCTTCACCCTCCGTCCCCTGGGAGCATTCCATTACACCTGGAGCCCAGATGGAGCGATGGTCTTCTCCGTCCCGTATTTCCTATTGTCCTTAGTTGATAAAATCCTGTTTCTCATAATTGCTGTGATGGAGCTGAGCACTTTGAATTGGCAAAAGATCTTCTCAGAAGCCACGGAAGGAGCCTACAACGCATCGCTCCTAACTCTCTGTGCCTCAAACACCGCCATTTACTTCCTGTTGTCCTTCCACGGCAAGCATCTCGTCCGGCTGCACGAGAGCCTCGTGCGAATCTCGGGAAGGGCGCGGGGTTCCTTCACCTTCAGAGTGAAATGGATTGCTCATCCCATCGTCATCTTCTACCTGACGAACCTGGCTTCCGTCGTCGTCAGCGTGGCTGTTTATCACACGAGGGAGATGGGCCTCCTTGGCCTTTACGTCAGCATGAAATATTACCTCTGTGGGGCCTGGGTCCTGATTCTCTTCAAAGCAACTGCGAGGTATTCGTCCGCGAGAATCTCCAGGAAGGTTCGAGGCCTGAGGGGGGAGTTGCTCCCCGTCTTCGGGCAGAAACAGGCCACTGAGATGGGGATTGACACAGGGGCACGGTTTGGGCCGAGGCTGTTGGACCTGGAAGGAGATTTGATAAATGTGAGTTTCTCAGCATCCGTCGTCTGTCTTTTGAAAATACGAGACGGTATAGACGTGATTCCTGTTTTACAATAACAATGTATTAGTAAGAGAGAGAGAGAGAGAGAGAGAGAGAGAGAGAGAGAGAGAGAGATAGGGTCGTTGTTCGTACATTACACGAAAATTATAGACTTATATACCATTTTACACTAACTATGTATCAATAGAGAGAGAGAGAGAGAGAGAGAGAGAGAGAGAGAGAGAGAGAGAGAGAGTCGTTGTTCGTACATTAAACGAAAAATATAAGCGTGTATCCAGTTTTAAAATAACAATATATTAATAAAGAGAGAGAGAGAGAGAGAGAGAGAGAGAGAGAGAGAGAGAGAGAGAGAGAGAGAGAGAGAGAGAGAGAGAGAGAGAGATTTAACTCGTAAGTACCAAATGTTTTTTTAAATACATTTGAATAATCTTTGTACATTTTTGTTTGGGGGATGGGGAATAATTTACAAAAAAAGCCATCAATTGTTCTCACTGTAAGAAATCTCGCAGTGTGAAAAAAATCTAAAACAAAGTCAGGGAAAAGAATGATTTCACTCGCACAAATCTCTCCTTTTATGAGAAACAGCGTCCATACATGTATGTAATTGTATTATATCTCCTGTGGGTTTACTTTACCACTCATTTACTCAAGAAACCTCTGCTTCATCGGGAGGAATTACATACGAGTTCGTTTGATAGAAGCTCACAAACCCGACGCTTGGCTTGACAGTCTAAAAAGCTCTGAAACTCTTGAATAAAAAACCAATAATTTCCTGAGATTTCAGGTGCTTAGCCTGTCAGTCTAAAACTCTTGAATTAAAAACCACTAATTTCCTAAGATTTCAAATGCTGGATTTACAGTCTAAAACTCTGTAAATCTATTTAATAAAGTCTAATCATTTCGTGAGATTTCAGGTGCTTGGATTGACATTCTAAAACTATAAATCTCTTGAATAAAAAACAATAATTTCCTGAGATTTCAAGTGTTAGATTGGCAGTTTAAAACTCTGTAAAACTCTTGAATGAAAACTTATTTCCTTAGATTTCAGATGCTGGATTGACAGTCTAAAACTCTGTAAACCTCTTGAATATAAAACCAATCATTTCCTGAGATTTCAGGTGCTGGATTGACAGTCTAAAACTCAGTAAATCTCTTGAATAAAAACCAATCATTCCTTAGATTTCAGGTGCTGGGTTGACAGTCTAAAACTCTGTAAATCTCTTGAATAAAACCAATCATTTCCTAAGACTTCAGGTGCTGGATTGACAGCCTAAAACTCTGTAAATTTCTTGAATAAAACCAATCATTTCCTAAGATTTCAGATGCTGGACTGACAGTCTAAAACTCTGTATATCTCTTGAATAAAAACCAATCACTTCCTTAGATTTCAGGTGCTGGATTGACAGTCTAAAACTCTTTAAATCTCTTGAATAAAAACCAGCCAATTCCTGAGATTTCAGGTGCTGGATGGACAGTCTAAAACTCTGTAAATCTCTTGAATAAAAACCAAAAATTTCCCGAGATTTCAGGTGCTGGATTGAGTCTCAAACTCTGTAAATCTCTTGAATAAAACCAATAATTTCCTGAGATTTGAGGTGCTGGGCTTGACAGTGTAAATCTCTTGAATAAAAACCAATAATTTCCTGAGATTTCAGGTTCTTGCCTTGACAGTCTAAATCTCTTGAATAAAAAAAAAATAATTTCCTGAGATTTGAGGTGCTGGGCTTGACAGTGTAAATCTCTTGAATAAAAACCAATCATTTCCTGAGATTTCAGGTGCACTGCGTGTTGAGAGACGCGATGAATTTCGTGGCCCACCCTCTCTCCCTCAGCCTCTTCGCCTCCAGCGTCATCTTCATCACCTTCAGCTTCAAGTGCTTCCATTCCAGTTTCCAGACGGAGTACGTATTTGGTTCTCTCTACCTCTGTGGCGTCGTGGCCATTCCTTGCTGCATCGGACAGGACTTCACCAATCGGGTAGGAACCCTATAGATAGATGGATAGAATATAGGTTTTTTTTTTATATTAGTTTTCTGTAAAAGAAAGCTATTGTGCTGGCTTTGTCTGTCCGTCCGCACTTTTTCTGTCGGCACTTTTTTCTGTCGGCACTTTTTTCTGTCGGCACTTTTTTCTGTCCGCACTTTTTTTCTGTCCGCACTTTTCTTTCCGCCCTCAGATCTTAAAAACTACTGAGGCTAGAGGGCTGCAAATTAGTATGTTGATCATTCACCCTCCAATCATCAAATATATCAAATTGCAGCCCTCTAGCCTCAGTAGCTTTTATTTTATTTAAAGCTAAAGTTGGCCATAATCGTACTTCTGGCAACGATATAGGATGGGCCAACACCGGGCAGTGGTTAAAGTTTGACGGACGCGGCTCATACAGCATTATACCGAGACCACCGAAAGATAGATCTATTTTCGGTGGCCTCAGGTGCGGATTTACATTGAGGCTAATGAGGCTGCAGCCTCAGGCCCCGGGTACCGAGGGGCCCCCCGATGAGGCAATGATTAAAAAATAAATCAATAAAATAACTGGCAATAGTACATTCACGAGACTTGGCAACACTGGCCTGTGTACGCGTTCAATTCATGTCAGCTGGGTGCAGCGACAGGGTTGACGCCGTTGAGCCTTAAGGTAGTGGTGTGGTGTATGGTGTAAGGCAGCCCTGTGCAACCTTCGGTCCAAAGGCCGCATGCGGCCCTCAAAGGCTTTCATTGCGGCCCTTTCTCCTAAAAATATATAAGCTATAGTGCGGCCCTCAGAGAGAGAGAGAGTTACCAACTAGAGCCCACAGAAAGTTTGACTAAATTCATATTCTTGTGTACCAATTTCACCATATTTTTTCTATTTCGTTCACTAAGGTACATATTTTAATTATATTAGAACAGAAAATGACAATCGCTTCAATATAAATTAAACACAGAACCTGCCGAAACATGACACTAACTACTACTGTTCATATCGAAACATGTACTAAAACAAAATATGATAAATGTGTACGCGTCTGTTAGAAAGGCCCCTGACCTGAAGTAGCCTCGGGCCCCAAGTACTGCTAGTCCGCGCCTGGGTGGCCTTGATTATACGATGTACAGAAAACTCGATTGCGCCGAAGAAACGTTGGCGCATTTTTTACTTGTTTTATATTTTTATTTGGCAGATGCGTCAGTCTTCTTTCCTGCTGAGATCTGTGGGTCTTTACGTATCGAACGCAGAGGAAAAGTCACAGGTAGGAATTCAATTTCACTTCGCTCGTCATACATTTTTTGTAGTATCCAAATTCTGCGCGCGCAAAATTTCACAAAAATAAAAGAATGAAATCTTTCCACTTTCTCTCTAGTCATGGTAACTGTCTTGAGAATCGCAGCTCAAAGAATAATCAACTTCTATTAGTGAATAATGAATAAATGACGTCTCCTTATGTCTATGCATTTATTCAAATCATTCAGAAAGTATTATTCAACAGTAGCCTATATACTCCATTACAAATAGTTACAGACAAGTTTTATTATTATTATTATTATTATTATTATTATTATTATTATTATTATTATTATTATTATTATTATTATTATTATTATTATTATTATTATTATTATTATTATTATTATTATGCAGAAGATGAACCCTATTCGTAAGAAACAAAGGGGCCATTGACTTAAAATTCAAGCCTCCAAAGAATATGGTGTTCATTTGAAAGAAGTACCAGAAGGTAATAGGAAATGCAGAAAGAAGAGATCACTTATTAAAAAATAAAAAATAAATTGACAAAATAATAGACAGCTAAAAAATAAACAAATTCATAAATAAATTATAAGCTACAAGGAGAATTGCTTTAGGGTAGCAATGCGTTGCATCTTCGCTTGAGGTTTTGAGGTTCCAGTTACTTACTATTATTATTATTATTATTATTGCAGGTTCAGTATCTTGCCTCAAGGATTGACGAAATGTCTCAAGTCAATGTGAATGGATGGTACTCGCTGGGATATCACACGCTGATTTCGGTAAGTTTTAGCTTTCTGTAAAAGAAAACTATTGTACCGGCTTTGTCTGTCCGTCCGCACTTTTCTGTCCGCCCTCAGATCTTAAAAACCACTGAGGCTAGTGGGCTGCAAATGGGCATGTTGATCATCCACCCCCCAATCTTCAAACATATCAAATTGCAGCCCTTTAGCCCTCAGAGTTTTTATTTTATTTAAGGTTAAAGTTAGCCATAATCGTGCGTCTGGCAATGATGTAGGCCAGGCCACCACCTGGTCATGGTTAAAGTTTCATGGCCCGCGGCTCATACAGCATTATACCGAGATCTTGTCATCTAGTCAGTAAAGGGTCTCTGTTCCGACTAACAAGACCTGAAAACTGGAATGTGTTTGTTTCACAGACATGTATAAAAATTTGCTTCTTTCCAGTATGGTTCCAGACCATTTTGCTCTGTTTCTATTTCCAGTCTAATACTTCTTATCATTCAGTCAGTGAAAGGTCTCTGTTCCTACTAACAAGACTTGAAAACTGGAATGTCTGTGTTCCATAGACATGTATAAAAACTTGTTTCTTTCCAATATGGTTCCATTCCATTTTAGCGCTGATTCTCATACTTCTGGTCTAATGTGCTCCTGTCATGCAGTCGGTAAAGAGTCTCTGTTCTGACTAACAAGGCCTGGAAACTGGAAGCTGGGAACTTATTTGTTGAGCTTGATTTTAAGAGAGCTTAACAACAGCAAGGAAATATACTTCCCCTAATCACAGCCTAAATAAACCCAGCCTTTGACGCTACAGCCTAACTATTTTTTAATCACTGACATGTAAAGTACCTCTTTTGTCTCCGCCTTAGATCGGGAGCTTCGTCGCAACGTACATTGTAGTGCTACTGCAGGTTGGATGAACGGATGCGCTGACGACACGCTTCCAGATGTCGCCTCTGGAAACATGACCGAGTTCTCGTGAGGCTCCTGGAAAGCGTTTCTCGCCATATCACTGGAAATACTTCTGGTCTTTCGAACTTGGTGTCACCAGTACCTGAAACCAAGATATGTTTTTTTTTGTGACATTCCTGTTATATTTTTTTTATTTATTCACTGAAATATACATTTCAGGCAAAACCAGAAATGAAGATTTTTTATTTTGTGACATTCTTATTGTTGCATTTTCTCATTCATTTATCAAAATATATGTCATTAGTGTGAGCGTCGTTTAAGAATATCTGGCAAAGCTGAAACCAAGATTTTTTTGGGACATTCCTATTGTTGAATTTTCTTATCCATTTATTAAAATATACAATATCACTAGTGTAAACGTCGTTTAAGAATATCTGCCAAAACCAGAAATCAAGATTTTTTTATTTTGTGACATTCCTATTGTATTTTCTTATTCATTCAGTAAAATATACATTCTCAATAGTATAAGCGTCGATTAAGAATATCTGGCAAAATCAGTGGCAAAATCAGAAATCAAGATTTTTTATTTTGTGGCATTCCTATTGGTAAGTGTCATTTAAGAATATCTGGCAAAATCAGAAATCAATATTTTTTATTTTGTGACATTCCTATTGTTGTGTTTTCTTATTTATTTACTAAAATATACATTCTCAATAGTATAAGAGTCGTTTAAGAATATCTGGCAAAAAGATAGAAGAATGAAGTCATAATGCTTTGAAAAAAAAAAGCTAAGTCAGTTCCTACTAAGTCACTGTGTTTATAAATGTGTTCATAGTATAAAACAAGAGGACGAAAGGTAGGTAATGCATGTCTCAAGTCTATTCCAGCCAACGTTTCAAAACATGCCTTCATCATCAGGGCCAAAACACAAATGTATTTTAGCTAATAAACACATACAACTCAGTAAAAATCATCACTGTTAAAAATGTAGATATGAAAAACAGAAACAAAGTTAAAACCAGCCTGACGCCTCAAAATACGGAAACTGAGTGATCAAGGACACCAAAATAATAAAAGAAACATTTTGAGCTATCAGCAGAATGGCAGAAGAAGATTGACTGTTTAGTGACGGAGCAAACACCTGTTTGATACGTTCATATCTATAGAGATTTCACTACGAACGTGACGTGAAGTATAAACGTCTCGCTTAGAATTGCATAAACGTTAAGATAAAATATCAACCAACCACTGACATAAAAAAAATTTGGCAATGTAATTCATAAAACATCGCGAATTTATTTTTGGCTCATCCAAGGACATATCAAGCGCTGGGACCTATGAGGTCATTCAGTGCCGATAGGGATATTGAAAGTAAAAAGGTCTGTAAAGGTGTAACAGGAGGGAAGCCTCGCAGTGGCACTATGCAACAACTGTTAGGAGAGGATGGAAAGCAAGATGGAAGACTGCGAATATGAACAGAGTTACAGTAAAGGGAATGAAAGGGGTTGCAGCTAGAGGCCTAAGGAAAGGACTTGGCAAAGAACCGTAAGATGCCTACAGTGCAATGTGAAAGGCGCACTGATGTCACTAACCCCACCCCCACCCCCACGGAGGCTATGAGAGAGAGAGAGAGAGAGAGAGAGAGAGAGAGAGAGAGAGAGAGAGAGAGAGAGAAACGATTAGGCCCCAACAGACAAATCATAAATGATTGAGAGAAAATACTTTGATTTAAAGCAATTTTGGGAGAAACTGATTTTAGCTTCCGAATGGATAGACCGTATTTTGATCAATAAAAACAAGTAAATAATGCGCAATCGAGTTTTCTGTACAGCCGCTACAGCGTATAATCAAGGCCACCGAAAATGGATCTATCTTTCGGTGGTCTCGGTATAATGCTTTATGAGCCGCTGCCCATGAAACTTTAACCACGGGCCGGTGGTGGCTTATCCTATATCGTTGCCAGAAGCATAATTATGGCTAACTTTAACCTTCAATAAAATAAAAACTACTGAGGCTAGAGAGCTGCAATTTGGTATGTTTGATGATTGGAGGGTAGATGATCAACATGCCAATTTGCAGCCCTCAAGCCTCAGTAGTTTTTAAGACCCGAGGGCGGACAGAATAAAGTGCGGACAGACAAAGCCGGCACAATAGTTTTCTTTTATAGAAAACCAATAAAATCGTATAACATCAGAAAACTGAATTTTGATGGAAAATCTCTTAAAACACACCATCGACAAAGACTGGCTTAATCACGATGAAGTAATTGGTCGAAATTATCCATAATTATAACTAATTGCCATAATTAAATGAATTACGCGAACTTGCCTGAACCCTTTCAACTTTTAAAGTAAAAGTTAAAAAGTAATTTTCGGCCATCATGAGAGCCTGAAGCCATAAATATATTCCTCTCTCTCTCTCTCTCTCTCTCTCTCTCTCTCTTTACCCTACACCTTCGCTCGAGTAGATTAAGCTCTCTCTCTCTCACTCTCTCTCTCTCCCTTTACCCTACACCTTCGCTCTCGAGTAGATTAATCTCTCTCTCTCTCTCTCTCTCTCTCTCTCTCTCTCTCTCTCTCTCTTACTCGAGCCCTTTCAAAATCCATGACATCCCGACGTCATGAATGCGATGATATTTCTATTGGTCCATATTAAGCAAAATCCCTCTCTCTCTCTCTCTCTCTCTCTCTCTTTCTCTCTCTCTCTCTCTCTCTCTTTGATACGACTAATTTGCATATCTATTTGATCAAAGAGATAGAAAAAAAAATTACAGGCTGAAATATTTCGTTTTGCAAGTCCGCATTCGCCGAATCGTCAGAATAGGATTAAATTGTGTGACGGGCCAACGCTTAAAAGGTTTTTTTTCTACAGATATATTACGAATTTTCCAGCGAACTCTCATTTAAATGGTACACCTCAGTGCACCGTATTCTACCGTATTCTCTGCCTCAGTTTTTTTTATAAACGGATAAATAGAAAACAAAAACAATAAACAATAGAAAAGGCGATTGCTTCTCATATCCTTCCGGATGGCTCAAGCGAATGGCTGCTTCATACCGTCAGTTGTATTACGAATTTTTCAGCGAACTCTCATTTAAATGGTACGCCTCAGTGCACCGTAGTGCACCGTATTCTACCGTATTCTCTGCCTCAAGTGTTTTTTTTTATAGACGGATGAATAGAGAACAAAAAGAGTAAACAATAGAAATGGCGATTGCTTCCTCATAGCTTTCCGGATGGCTCAAGCGAACGGCTGCTTTTATACCTTAATTCCTCTGGAATGGAAAACCTTTCAGGCGATTCTAAGCCTCTGTGGACTCTGTTCGCGTTTAATTTCTATTCTTCTGCCCTCTGACCCTCTTTCTGAAAGTGAAAAAAAAAAACAAGTAAAATATGCGCCGAAGTTTCTTAGGCGCAATCGAGTTTTCTGTACAGCCGCTAAAGCGTATAATCAAGGCCACCGAAAATAGACCTATCTTTCGGTGGTCTCTGTATAATGCTGTATGAACCGCGGCCCATGAAACTTTAACCACGGCCAGGTGGTAGCTTGGCCTATAGCATGCCAGACGCACGATTATAGCTAACTTTAACCTTAAATATAATAAAAACTACTGAGGCTAGAGGGCTGCAATTTGGTATGTTTGATGATTGGAGGGTGGAAGATCAACATACCAATTTGCAGCCCTCTAGCCTCAGTAGTTGTTAAGATCTGAGAGCGGACAGAAAAAGTGCGGACAGAATAAAGTGCGGACGGACAGACAAAGCCGGCACAATAGTTTTCTTTTACAGAAAAATAAAAATAGATAAAGCTGTCACTGCAGATATCCTACCGATCAGATGTTTAATATTCCCTAGTAGGTGGACAGCGCCGTTGGTGCATCTCACATGGTGCACTGTAGGCATTGGTAGGAGGTGTTTGCAGCGTCCCTTCGGCCCCTAGCTTCTCCTACCTTTTAGCCTTTTACTTTACATCCATTCCCACTTCTTCCTTTCTTCAGTCTTGCTGTCCAACCTCTCCAATTATTACTGCTTAGTGCATCTATTGGGTTTTCTTCCAATTCCACCTTTAAATCCTTGTACTTTATCTCCTTTATTTTCTGGATCTCTTTACTTTCCTGTCCAACAACTCTAACTCCCTCTTCTCAGTGTCTTTGGCGCTGAATGGCAGAAAATGCCCACCCAATGCTTGGCTTGACAAATAAATTTCTTAAATCAAATCAACTAACGGAATAAACTGACGCTTTCTAATATGGTCTAATTTTGATAAAGAAAACAGGTACCTTTTTTGGAGGGTCTTTTAGCACTTACAAAATAACAATATTCAAATCATGGAATTTGAATTTGAATATAAAATTTAGGCCCAAAGGCCCAGCAAGCGCTGGGCCCTATGATGAGGTCATTTAATGCTGAAAGGGGAAATGAGAGTAAAAAAGGTTTTATTAAAGGTGTAACAGAAGGAAAACCTTTTGCATTTGCGCTATGAATCAGTTGTTAGGAGAGGGTTGAGGAAAGTAAGATGGAAGGGAGATGATAATATGACTGGAAGCATAGTCAAAGGAATAAAAGGGGTTGCAGCTAGGGGCGGAAGGGAAAGGACGATGCATAGAACCTTTGAGTAATGCCTACTGTGCAAAATTAAAACTGTTACATGTTTCCTCACTCAATACTTCCAACCTCGACATTAACATCTCAGTACGAAACTATTCACGCCGGATTACAGAATCCAGTTTTGTCCTTTTAAGGCTCCCTGTGAAGACAATGATATAATAATAATAATAACAACTCACCCTACAATTAGCGAGGAACCCCAGCGGAATTCCCCTATTTAGAAGCACAACAGTGAAGGGGAGATAACTGAATTCCCAACGACAGGAGGGGAATATCAAAACAGTCTCGGGGGAATTCGTCAAAGAAGGATATTCATTCCCGAACCTTAAGTAACAAATCGACGAACGTCAATAGATCGCATCCCTCACCAAAGAGGCCTCATTCGTTTGAATGCCAATGTTGCGTCAGGATATACTTTGAAGTTTACTGCGTAGCAATTTAGTTTCAGGTATGAAAGGAAAGCACAAATACTCAGATATTTAAATACTTTGAGAAATTAAGGAGATACTCTGATGAATTTACTGAGTAGCATTTTACTTTCAGGTAAGAAACGACTACACAAATATTCGGATATTTAAATACTTTGAGAAATAAAGGATTATACTTTGAAGAATTTATTGAGTAGCAATTTGGTTTCAGGTTTGAAAGGACAACAGAAATATTTAGATATTTTAAATATTTTGAGAAATTAAGGCAATATTCGAAAATTTACTGAGCAGCAATTTGGTTTCAGGTACGAAAGAACAACACAAATATTTAGATATTTAAATACTTTGAGAAATTAAGGGAATACGCTGATGAATTTGTTGAGCAGAAATTTAGTTTCAGGTATGAAATGACAACGCAAACATTTAAATATCTAGATACTTTGTGAAATTGAGGAGATACTCTGAAGAATTTACTGAGTAGCATTTTAGTTTCAGGTTTGAAAGGACAACACAAATATTTAGATATTTAAATACTTTGGGAAATTAAGTAAATACTCTGATGAATTTATTGAATAGCATTTTAGTTTCAGGTTTGAAAGGACAACACAAATATTTAGATATTTAAATATTTTGGGAAATTACGGAAACACTCTGAAGAATTTATTGAATAGCATTTTAGTTTCAGGTAAGAAACGACAACACAAATATTTAGATATTTAAATAATTTATACTTTCCAAAATAACTTGAAACAACTTTCATACTCTGACCTAGAGTTATTTGAAAATGCTAACTTTCCATGGCTCCTTATGCCCTAATATTGTCTATAATCACACGGTTCCGGCGATAAATGTGATGTTTTACAGTCTTTAACAGTATCAGACCTACCATATTTATACATACGGTTCGATGTAAGTCAATTGATAGAAAAAGGCCTTTTAACTTTAACTGTATATACGATATATATATATATATATATATATATATATATATATATATATATATATATATATATATATATATATATATATATATATATATATATATATATATATATATATATATATATATTTATATATAATTATATATATAACTTTCTGACCCACATGAGGATCAAACGCAGGCCTTTCAATTGAAAGGCATGGGCGCTGCCCACTAGGCCATAGAAGTCATAAAAGAAGTTGGAACCTGAGAGCCACTGCACACAAGGTTCCAACTTCTTTATGACTTGTATAGCCTAGTGGGCAGCGCCATTGCCTTCAATTGAAAGACCTGGGTTCTGATCCTGATGTGAGTCAGAAAATATATATATATATATATATATATATATATATATATATATATATATATATATATATATATATATATAAATATATATATATATATATATATATATATATATATATAAATATATATATATATATATATATATATATATATATATATATATATATATATATATATATATATATATATATATATACTATCCCAGGATAGACCGTCATTAGCATAATTTCTCCACGCGATTGGAAATCTCTCTCTCTCTCTCTCTCGCTCTTTCTCTGTCTCTCTCTCTCTCTCCCCCTTGCATATTGAAATGATAATCAGGTGTAAAGATCCACCATTATGGCCCTCCACTGTGTAGCGCGAAGGAAACGTCTCTGGCCATGACAGATTCCCAAATAGGACCGAAGTGTAAATATAAAAGACGCTTATTCCGACGGATTCTTCTTCTTCTTCTTCTTCTCCTCTCTTTCCTTCCTCCTTCTTTAATGGATTTCGCAAGTTTTAAAACGCTTAAGAAAGGACCCTTTAAAACTCTTTTTCGAAGTGTCCATAGCAGAGATGTGTTACATAGCTGTTGAAGGGAGAGATAGTATTCGTTTTTAATTCAAAGTTACGTCGACAGAAACTCCTATTCCCGAGAAATGTCTTGCAACAATTTCTTAATCTGAAAAGCTCCTGTTTTCTGTAAAGGGTGAAATGAACTTGCTTCAAACAGTCTTCGGGATTTATGTTGATATATTCCAATGTGCAGGAGAGAGAGAGAGAGAGAGAGAGAGAGAGAGAGAGAGAGAGAGAGAGAGAGAGAGAGAATTATTCTATTTGAGCTGAAGTTGTAGGGTAAAGAGAACGAGAGAGAGAGAGAGAGAGAGAGAGAGAGAGAGAGAGAGAGAGAGAGAGAGAGAGAGAGAGAGAGAGATTATTCTATTTGAGCGAAGTTGTAGGGGTAAAGAGAGAGAGAGAGAGAGAGAGAGAGAGAGAGAGAGAGAGAGAGAGAGAGAGATTATTCTATTTGAGCGAAGTTGTAGGGGTAAAGAGAGAGAGAGAGAGAGAGAGAGAGAGAGAGAGAGAGAGAGAGAGAGATTATTCTACTCGAGAGAAGGCGTAGGGTAAAGAGAGAGAGAGAGAGAGAGAGAGAGAGAGAGAGATTAGAGAGAGAGAGAGAGAGAGAGAGATTATTCTCTTTGGGTGAAGTTGTAGGTAAAGAAAGAGAGAGAGAGAGAGAGAGAGAGAGAGACTATTCTAGAGAGAGCGACAGTGAGAGAGAGAGAGAGACTAGAGAGAGAGAGAGAGAGAGAGAGAGAGAGAGAGAGAGAGAGATTATTCTACTCGAGCGAAGTTGTAGGGTAAAGAGAGAAAGAGACAGATTATTCTAATTGAGCGAAGGCGTAGGGTAGAGAGAGAGAGAGAGAGAGAGAGAGAGAGAGAGAGAGAGAGAGAGAGAGAGAGAGAGAGATGTGTTCAATTACGTGGAGAAATTATGCTAATGGCTGCCTATCCCTGGAAAGAAATACGGCGAATTTCCTCCGTTCGATAATGATTTAATTTAAAGCTTCAGGGAGCGGCTGACGATCAGAACATACATAACATTTCACCTAAAAATAATTTCCAGTGAATTCAAAATATAATTCAATAAAACAAAAGACTCATCGTAATAAGTCTTCATATATTTGTGATGGATGACGAACATCCTCCAGTTTGCTTTTATACATAAATGAAAATATTTCTATTTCTCTTCATTTTTTGTCACTGAACTTTCGATTTTTTTTATCATTATTCAATTATGGCTCCTTATCCCGTATGAATAGGCCGTTATTACGCTTATAAGTAACTGTATACAGTATCTCCGTCACAATCGTCACCATATCATCATCACCATATCATCAAACGATCACCATCACAAAGCACAACACCATATCATATCGTTATCAGCATCATCACCACATCATCATACGATCACCGTCACAAAGCACAATACCATATCACATCATCATTAATAGCATTGTCACCATATGATCACACGAGCACCATACAATATCTTATCATCATTATTATCACCATCACCAGATCATCATACGATCACCATCACAAAGCACAACACCAAAACATATCATCATTATCAACATCATCATACGATCACCATCACAAAGCACAAGGGCCAAGCGTCTGAGGATTTGTGACCCTGAACTTAACGATGGAACTCAACGCCATTACTTAGTCTGACTGCAACTTTGTTATCTCTGAATCGAATTATCTCTCCCGAAGGTCTCTCCCGACAGTCGTCAAGGAGTACGTAGAATCTCTCAAACACGAGACGCAAGTTTTGGCTGTTTTCTCTCACAGAATAGGTCAAAACTAACTGTATACTGAAATTCTGGCCGTTTTCTCTCAGAGAATAGGTAAAAACCCACTGGATACGCAAAAAGTTAAGTATATCTTAGTTTAACCAGACCACTGAGCTGATTAACAGCTCTCCTAGGGCTGGCTCGAAGGATTAGATTTAATTTTACGTGGCTAAGAACCAATTGGTTACCTAGCAACGGGACCTACAGCTTATTGTGGATTCCGAACCACATTATAGCGAGAAATTAATTTCTATCACCAGAAACAAATTCCTCTTGTTCTTCACTGGCCGGTCGGAGATTCGAACTCGCGACCGACAGAGTGGTAGCTGAGAACGGAAGTTTTGGCTGTTTTCTCTGAGAGAATAGGTAAAAACTCACTGGATACGCAAGTTTTGACTGTTTTCTCTCAGAGAATAGGTAAAAACTCACTTACGCAAGTTTTGACTGTTTTCTCTCAGAGAATAGGTAAAACTCACTGGATACGCAAGCTTTGACTGTTTCTCAGAGAATAGGTAAAACCTCACTGGATACTGAGATTTTGGCTGTTTTCTCTCAGAGAATAGGTAAAACTCACTGGATACGCAAGTTTTGGCTGTTTTCTCTCAGAGAATAGGTAAAAACGCAAGTTTTGGCTGTTTTCTCTCAGAGAATAGGTAAAAACTTGCTGGATACGCAAGTTCTGACTGTTTTCTATCAGAGAGAAATGATAAAAACTCACTGGATACACACGTTTTTTGATGTTTTCTATCAGAAAGAAAGGGTAAACGAGTAAAAAATGTGCCGAAGTTTCTTCTACGCAATCGAGTTTTCTGTACGGCCGCTACAGCGTATAGTCAAGGCTACCGAAAATAGATCTATCTTTCGGTGGTCTCAGTATAATGCTGTCTGAGCCGCTGACAATGAAACTTTAACCACGGCCCGGTGGTGGCCTATCCTAAAGTATATCGCTGCCAGAAGCATGATTACGGCTAACTTTAACCTTAAAATAAAAACTGCTGATGCTAGAGGGCTGCAATTTGCTATGTTTGATGACTGGAGGGTGGATGATCAACATACCAATGTGCAGCCATCTAGACTCAGTAGTGTTTAAGATCTGAGGGCGGACAGAAAAAAGTGCGGACGGACAGACAAAGCCGGCACAATAGTTTTCTTTTACAGAAAACTAAAACCCTATCAGCTTTAGTATATCATTAAAACCAAAGATGAAGGCCAGTAACGAAATTCTCAGTAATGTCTCGAAATTGTCTACAAGAGGTACCGCTTCACAATAATTAAATGAAAAATGTTCTCACCAGTTCTTTCCAAAGAAAGTTTCTGAGATCTGCCTCTGGAGGATGAGAGTGTATGAAGAAATTCTCTTAAGAAATATAAATAGTATGAAGCTAATGTTAACCCTGTAACCTTGTGTTGTTCCTTCGCCAATTCTATTCTTGTTACTAATGATGAAGATGCACCTTTTATCCTTCACAGAACACTGTAGCTCCAGGGGGACTTATGAATGTAAGAAGGACTTGGCTGTCTCCAACATAGTTCTCCAGAAAAGGTTGGCAAAAGTGTGAATATGCCAATTACCCAAGGACAATGCGAGGGAAAATAAAAGGGGTTTAACACACACACACACACACACACACACACACACACACACAGAGAGAGAGAGAGAGAGAGAGAGAGAGAGAGAGAGAGAGAGAGAAATGACACGATTCGAAAACTCAAATACATTTACTCTATTCAATTACCCCAGGGAAACACGGCTCTTGTCTCGGCAACTGACACAGTCTCTTTCCAGTGCAGCCTACCTAGAGTATGCAACAAGGAAAGGAAGATTAAATTCCTGTCAGCTCCTCAAGATTCCTGGCAAGTACTTAGTCGAGGAAGATGGAGGATGTCAGGAAACGTCTGATCTCCACAGAATCGGCTCTGACAGGCAACTCAAAGCTGCCTCTTGACTGCTTGTAATCGTTCGGTTCTCTTCTGACAGAATGCAAATGAACTTCTTACATTTAACAGCAGTAAACTTCTTTCCTCTCCAAACTTCTTTCAAATGAACACCATAATATTCTTTGGAAGCTTGAATTTCAAGTCAGTGGCCCCCTTTAGTGGGTTTGTTCCATATGAATGAGGTCCATTTTCTGAATAATAAAATAATAGTAATAATAAAACAAGTAAAAAATGCCCTCAAGTTTCTTCGGTGCAATCGAGTTTTCTGTGCAACCTATGATGCTGTATGAAACTCTCAGCCACGGCCCATGAAACTCTCAGCCGCGGCCCATGAAACTTTCATCCACGGCCAGGTGGTGGGCCTGTGTTGTTGGGCCCTATAGCAGTGCCAGACGCACGATTATGGCTAACTTTAACCCTAAATAAAATAAAAACTACTGAGGCTAGAGGGCTTCAGTTTGATATGTCTGATGATTGGAGGGTGGATGATCAACATACCAATTTGCAGCCCTCTAGCCTCCGTAGTTTTTAAGACCTGAAGGCGGATGGAAAAAGTGCGGACAAACAAAAAAAAAAAACCATCTCTATAATAGTTTTCTTTCACAGAAAACTAAAAGAAGAAACTTTTCTCTGTTTTTCCAGAAATTCCTAACGAGTCCCAGACGAGCGAAGGAGACACTCACAGAGATAATCACATCCTCAGATAACGAGTCTTGGCCCTGATGCTGTAATGGGGCTCTGGGCCTCCTCGTTAAGATAAAAGGCGCGGACCTGCATCTTCGAGGACATCATAATAATAATAATAATAATAATAATAATAATAATAATAATAATAATAATAATAATAATAATAATAATAATAATAATAATAATAATAATAATAATAATAATAATAATAATAATAATAATAATAATTATTATTATTATTATTATTATTATTATTACTATTATTATCAATATCATTATATTATTATTATATTTATTAATATTAATATTATTATTATTAGAATACCATTATTATTTCTGTTATCATTAAAATAATAATAATAATAATAATAATAATAATAATAATAATAATATAATAATTATTATTATTATTATTATTATTATTATTATTATTATTATTAGATAAATAAGAATAATAATAATGGTATTTCAAAAATAATAATAATAATAATAATAATAATAATAATAATAATAATAATAATAATAATATAGTAAGAATCACTATTATTTTATTATTATTATTATACCGTTAATAATAATAATAATAATAATAATAATAATAATAATAATAATAATAATAATAATAATAATAACACTTTAATTTTCTGCTGCCCCGCCCACTTAGCATAGACCTCTAGTTCGCAAGAAATTGTAGCAACCTTCCCTTAACATAACCTGTCCTAGGGCGCCGTGCCCTGACCTGGCCCAGGGCAGGGACTTCTCCCACTGACTCCCATAACGTATACTGGGCCCCCCCCCCTCTCGGCCCTCCTAGTGTGATATCAGGCATAGTAGAACGACGCATGCGCAACTATTCTGATGCATTACCTAGATTTTCATAGCATAGTCTTTCCAAAAACTCTTCCACAAATGGAATCATTTAATCTCCAGGTCTGTTTGGTTGAAATGGCGAAGGAAGGGTTTAAAAAAGGAAGAAAGGAAGGGTTTAAAAAAGGAAGAAAGGAAGGGTTTAAAAAGGAAGAAAGGAAGGGTTTAAAAAAGGAAGAAAGGAAGGGTGAAAAAAGGAAACAAGGAAGGGTTTAAAAGGCAGAAAGGAAGGGTTCAAAAAAGGAAGAAAGGAAGGGTTTAAAAAAGGAAGACAGGAAGGGTTTAAAAAAGGAAAGAAAGGTTTAAAAAAGGAAGAAAGGAAGGGTTTAAAAAAGGAAGAAAGGAAGGGTTTAAAAAGGAAGAAAGGATTTAAAAAAGGGAGAAAGGAAGGGTTTAAGAAAAAGGAAGAAAGGGTTTAGAAAAGGAAGAAAGGGTTTAAAAAAGGAAGAAAGGCTTTAAAAAGGGAGAAAGGAAGGGTTAAAAAAAGGAAGAAAGGGTTTAAAAAAGGAAGAAAGGGTTAAAAAAGGAAGAAAGGAAGGGTTTAAAAAGGAAGAAAGTAAGAGTTAAAAAAAGGAAGGAAGGGTTTAAAAAAGGAAGAAAGGAAGGGTTTAAAAAAGGAAGACAGGAAGGGTTTAAGAAAGAGGAAGAAAGTTAGGGTTTAAGAAAGAAAGAAAGAAAGGAGGGGTTTAAGAAGGAAGAAAGGAAGGGTTAAAAAAAGGAAGAAAGAGTTTTAAAAAGGAAAAAAGGAAGGGTTTGAAAAGAAGAAGAAGAAGAAATTAGACAAATGAAAAGGGGTCCAAGTCCCTCCGAAATCCAATAAAGAGGAATTTTAGAAGACGGGATAAAGGAACTCAATTTGAGCTGTCTGTCGAGGACAGATGTGTTACCGACTTGTTGAAAGGGTTTGGACAAACGCCAAAATAAAAGAAGTGAAAATTTCGCAGAAGTTTCTTCGGCGCAATCGAGTTTTCTGTACATCGTATAATCAAGGCCACCGAAAATAGATCTATCTTTCGGTGGTCTCGGTATAATGCTGTATGAGCCGTGGCCCTTGAAACCTTCGGCCATGACCCGGTGGTGGCTTGCCCTATAGCGTTGCCAGACGCACGATCATGGCTAACTTTAACCTTAACTGAAATAAAAACTACTCAGGCTAGAGGACTGCAATTTGGTATGTTTGATGATTGGAGGGTGGATGATCAACATAGCTATTTGCAGCCCTCTAGCCTCAGTAGGTTTTAAGATCTGAGAGCGGACAGAAAAGTGCGGACAGAAAAAAGTGCGGGCAGAAAAAGTGCGGATAGAAAAAGTGCGGGCAGAAAAGTGCGGACAGAAAAAAGTGCGGACAGAAAAAGTGCAGACAGAAAAAAGTGCGAAAAGAAAAAAGTGCAGACAGAAAAGTGCGGACAGAAAAAGTGTGGACAGAAAAGAGTGTGGACAGAAAAGTACGGACAGAAAAGTGCGGACAGAAAAAAGTGTAGACAGAAAATCTCGGACAGAAAAAGTGCGGACGGTCAGACAAAGCTGGCACAATAGTTTTCTTGCACAGAAAACTAAAAGTTGAATGGAACATAACTGACCAGAAGACGAGAGAAAATATTGGGTGGATTTTATGGCGTGGGTTCAGATCGATTCTCCTCTGAGGAACTCGCCTCTCTGGTTTTGGAGAAGTGTGATTAAAGGTCATTGTATTATAAACTGCTTCTTTTATATATATAAAAACGTCTAATACAACCTTATGGATATGAGTAAAGTTGTCTGAATCCTAACCCTCAAATTCTCTCTCTCTCTCTCTCTCTCTCTCTCTCTCTCTCTCTTTGGAAATTCTCTATCTCTCTGTTTCTCTCTCTCTCTCTCAGTCACAATTTTTTGCAAGTGAATTTAAATATATTTGGAGTTACTCCCTTCCTCTCTCTCTCTCTCTCTCTCTCTCTCTCTCTCTCTCTCTCTCTCTCTCTCTCTCTCAGTCCCAATTTTTGCAAGTGAATTTAATTATATTTAGTTACTCCCTTCCACTCTCTCTCTCTCTCTCTCTCTCTCTCTCTCTCTCTCTCTCAGTCACAATACTTGCAAGTGATAACCCCTTCCTCTCTCACTCTCTCTCTCTCTCTCTCTCTCTCTCTCTCTCTCTCTCTCTCCGTATCTGTACTGCATTAAACAAACAAGAGAAATGCTTCGCGGGAAGGCTCTCTCTGGCCAATGGAAACAGCGTGTCTCTGTTTGTGACAGTTTCCAATAAGACCTGCGTGAGAAGCATCATTCTGTAAATAGAACTGTGGGTATAAAAAACGAAATGAGAAGAAGAATAAGAAGAAGAAGAAGGAGGAGGAGGAGGAGGAGGAGGAGGAGGAGGAGGAGGAGGCGGAGAAAAAGAGACGAAACTTTGTTGCAGACAGGCATTATACATTGCCTTGCTTTTAGTGTATCTTGACTCTCTCTCTCTCTCTCTCTTTCTCTCTCTCTCTTTCTTTCTCTCTGTCTCTCTCTTTGTCACAATTTTTGTAGAGAATTTAAATATAATTGGCGTTACTCTCAAATATTTGTAGGTGGATCTAAATATATTTGGAGTCTCTCTCTCTCTCTCTCTCTCTCTCTCTCTCTCTCTCTCTCTCTCTCTTAGTTAATCGTGGGGTCGGTTACATTCGCCATCAGAATTTTTGAACAATATAGATATTCCCCTAATAACAAAAGACCCAGAATTAACTAGGCAATATTTTATTCTCGAAGACTGCTCTTATGACAAAAGAGGGATATATCGGAATGGAAATTAGAGGCAAACCTCTGCTGTTGCTTTCTACTCGCTCAGAGGCCGAACACGTGATATCAGTTACAATCATAGATCCAGATCGTAAATTAAAGATAAATATTCAATGAATAATATATACATTTGTTGGAGTAACTTCAAAGACACGATTCCTAGCGAATTCTCTGTCTCCTGCTCCGTATCCAAACACGCATCGCTTCTGAGCGAGTGGAAAGCATGACAACAGAGGTTCGCTTCTCTGCTGCTGCGCTCATTTGCATACTGAAATCCCCCTTTATGTCTCGGCAAGCGCCATCTGTTGTTACAAGGTCCCCCCGCCTGACGCTGGACAAAATTCACAAAGCTTTTAGATGGCGCACGCTCATGTCACTGTATATATTAATTAAAATGAATTCGCGGGCGATTGGAGTTCTCGCTGGTACTGGGTACGTGAAGCTTCGTCAAATTTTAAAAGTT
Source organism: Macrobrachium rosenbergii (assembly GCF_040412425.1). Lineage (NCBI taxonomy): Eukaryota > Metazoa > Arthropoda > Malacostraca > Decapoda > Palaemonidae > Macrobrachium > Macrobrachium rosenbergii. The sequence goes on along the minus strand of NC_089753.1, from coordinate 29,083,731 downwards.
TGCTTAACGTTGTTTGGTGTTTTTTTTTATACCTTTGAAGCTAGCGTAAATTCTGTTCTGATGAATGACTTTTAAAGTTAGCGTAAATTCTGTTCTGATGAATGCCTTTTAAAGTTAGCATAAATTCTGTTCTGATGAATGCCTTTTAAAAGCAGCATAAATTCTGTTCTGATGAATGCCTTTTAAAGCTAGCGTAAATTCTGCTCTGATTTATGCCTTCTAAAGATAGCATAAGTTCTGTTCTGATGAATGCCTTGTAAAGCAAGCATAAATTCTGTTCTGATGAATGCCTTTTAAAGTTAGCATAAACTCTATTCTGATGAACGCCTTTCAAAGTTAACATAAATTCTTTTCTGATGAATGCCTTTTAAAGTTAGCATAATTTCTATTCTGGTGAATGCCTTTTAAAGTTGGTGTAAATTCTGCTCAGTTGAATGCCTTTTAAAGTTAGCGTTTTTTCTCTGTAGAATCACTGTATCTCACGCTACCTTCGTCATTACCCAACTGGTGGATTACTGGTACACAGGTGTACAGATGTTAAACACTACTTAAAATAGGCACCATTTTTTTGGGGTTGCGGGGCTTGGGTGAAAGACCAAGTAATTACAGAGAAAAGCAAAGGGGCGACCTGATCTTCTGCTTAGTATTACAGTCCAATCATCTGTCAGTCAATGAACTATTTAGGGCACCAGAGAATCATCTGCGCAATATCAAACCTTTAGACCGAACGGAGGAGCTTGATGATGTATTAGACAAAATTATTCTTCTATTATGGCCCTAAGTCAATGGCCCTTTGGCGGGCTTGTTCCCTAAGAATAGGGTTCATCTTCCCAATAATAATAATAATAATAATAATAATAATAATAATAATAATAATAATAATAATATAGCCGAAAGCCTTAGACGCCATTGTGAAAAACAGAGATGCAAGAATGTCTCATATGTTGAAAGCTCATCGAACAACATCTTGTTGAAAAAAGCAGATCTCACTTAACTGGCAATTGCTTAAACGTAGATTTAAGAAAATATAAGTGACAAATAACTTGATGTCCTGTTGTTGATAAGGCAATAATGGAATAACATTTAAAATGACCAGATAATGCCTGTCTTGATTTTGGTAGCAGCACTCACGTTTCAGTGAGAGAGTTCTTCAAAGGATGACCTGGAATAATTCTCTATCTCTTTCTCTCTTTAATAAGAAATCGTAATGAATTACATATGAACAAATGAACAGATTTCTCTCTTTTATAAGAAATCGGCATGCATATGAATAGATTTTCTCTTATTCAGGAGTGGACAAATCTCTCTCTCTCTAATGAATACGTGAAATCGAACAGAGGACTTTATTCAAGGAGCATATGAACAGATTTCACTCTTATTCTTCTCTCAAAGGGAATAAATCTAATAAGAAATCAAAAGAATTACGAGGAACAGCCTCTTATTCAAGGAGCAAATCTCTCTCTCTCTCTCTCTCTCTGGCCGTCAAGTGCAGGTGGTGGAGGCGTGTTCGCCTCACGACTGAATGGACAGAGTTTGCCTTCTGCGTGGGCGTGTTCCGTAAAACATCCAAAAGAGGATTATTTTGGGTTACAGGTACGATGAAGAGAGAGAGAGAGAGAGAGAGAGAGAGAGAGAGAGAGAGAGAATTTGCCCACGCTCCTTGAATAGGAGTGAAATCTGTTCATATGAGAGTAATTCATTACGATTTCTAACTAGAGAGAGAGAGAGAGAGAGAGAGAGAGAGAGAGAGAGAGAGACCAAAATTTACACTACTATGCAAATGAATACAGCTACAAAGGAGAGGTCCTCGTGTATGTAAGCCTCACCCTACGCGTTGGAAAGTCTCTCTCTCTCTCTCTCTCTCTCTCTCTCTCTCTCTCTCTCTCGCTGTAACTCTAATCAAAGGGAAAGTGCCCCAAGCCTGACACTAATTGGATTTTTTCCCCAGGGAAGTATCTAACTGCTGTACAACTCGGTTTCAATAATTAATTGTAATTATGATATATATATATATATATATATATATATATATATATATATATATATATATATATATATATATAATTTGTAGTACCTTTTGTTTATCACTAATAAATTTTTCTTCGAAAGGTCAAGTTTAAAGAAAACAAGTACAAAATGCGCCGAAGTTTCTTCGGCGCAATCGAGTTTTCTGTACAGCGCATAACCAAGGCCACCGAAAATAGATCTATCTTTCGGTGGTCTCGGTATAATGCTGTATGAGCCGCGGTCCATGAAACTTTCAGCCGGCCGTGGTGGCCTGTGCTGTTGCGTTGCCAGAAGCACGATTATGGCTAACTTTAACCTTAAATGAAATAAAAACTACTGAGGAGGCTAGAAGGCCGCAATCTGGCATGTTTGATGATTGGAGGGTGGATGATCAACACACCAATTTGCAGCTCTCTAGCCTCAGTGGTTTTTAAGATCTCAGTAATTTTTAAGTCTTAGGCTTCAGTTAAATTCATTCTGTATTCATTTAGTAATTAAATGGATGAAATGGATGAACTATGTTATCCTTGATGAATAATGAATGCTGGACCAATTTACACATTTCCTTTGATGAAATGTTGGTCCGTGCGCGCGCATGCGTGTCTTTGCGCGTGTGGCTATGGAAGCAGACGTGACGTAACCTAGGGCTCCTTTAAAAAGCAAATGTTATGGGAACAAAGGAAACAGAGCAAGTTCCAAATCACATTAATACAGAAATACATTGAAATGTTTCTCTATTTGATTATTATTATTTTTGGTGTATCTGTTGGTATATTGACATAGGAATATAGAATTTAGGCCAAAAGGGTAAGCACTGGGACCTATGAGGTCATTCAGCTATGAAACGGAAATTGACAGTAAAAGGGTTGAAAGGTGTAACAGGAGGATGACCTCAACGCAGTTGCACTATAGAATATGAGAGGTGGTAGAGTAAATGTAACGAAAGGGGTTGCAGCTAGAGGCCGAAGGCACGCTGTAAAGAACCTTAAGTAATGCTTACAATGCGCCGCACGAGGTGCACTGACGTCACTACTTCCCTACGGGAGGTATATTGACATAAGGTCGAAGTGGAATGCTTTGAAAATTTCCGTTTCCCACAGAAAATGAGAATTTGCAGAACAATCTGAAATCTAAAAATGAAACAATCCAGTGCTCCTCGTATTTTAATAATTTACTTATATTTTTATCTACTTTTTAAATAATTTTGTTAAATTTTTTTCTTTTCTGATAACTGGTCTCCTCTTTCTGTATTTCCTGTTGCCTGCTGTCACTTCTTCCGAATGAACACCATAATATTCTTTGGAAGCCTGAATTTCAAGTCAGTGGCCCCTTTAGTGGGCTTGTTCCATATGAAGAGGGTTCCTCTTCTGAGTATGTAGTAGTAGTAGCAGTAGTAGTAGTAGTAGTAGTAGTAGTAATGATAATAATAATAATCTTTGGAAGCTTGAATTTCAAGTCAGTGACCTCTTTGGTTGGCTTGTTCCATATGAATAGGGTTTATCTTCTGAATAATAATAATAATAATAATAATAATGATAATAATAATAATAATAATAATAATAATAATAATAATAATTGTGAATTTCTTAGCAATAATAATAATAATAATAATAATAATAATAATAATAATAATAATAATAATAATAATAATAATAATAATAATAATAATATCCTCTGACCCTATTTTTGTTGCTTTAATCAATTATTGGTTATACCAAAAAACTTAGAGATAATTCTTCCTCTCTCTCACTCTCTCTTTCTCTGTCTCTGTCTGTCTGTCTGTCTGTCTCTCTCTCTCTCTCTCTCTCTCTCTCTCTCTCTCTCTCTCTCTCTCTCTCTCTCTCTCTCTCTCAACCAAGTACCCACCCATCGGCCCTTTTATCCTTTCAACCATCCGCATCTACATCTTCCATCAAGGAACCGTCCGACATTTGAATAGCCTTCATCAATATGCAATGAAGCGTTCTTAGACATGGAAATGGAGGCTGGGGCCCTTCGAAATTATATGATTTAAGGATGGGGAGGAATACCTTTCCAGTATCGTATGCCCCTAGAGTGGCGTCATCTGGGTGTCTGTGCGTCGAAAAGTTCGATGTCGACTGACGTACTTGGAAACGGTTTGGCTGAATGGGGCCAGATCTGTCGGAAAGCGGCGTGCCCCTTATGGAATGGAATGGAGTATAGAGTTTAGGCCAAAGGTATAGCACTGGGAACTATGATGAGGTTATCCAGCGCCGGAAAGGAAACTGACTGTAAAAAGGTTTGCAAGGTGTAACAGGGGAAAACCTCAAAGCAGTTGCACTATGAAATAATTGTTAGGAAAGGGTTTATAGCAAGATAGAAGAAAGATAATATGAATGGTGGTACAGTCAAAGTAATGAAAGGGGTTGCAGCTAGGGGCCGAAGGGACCCTGCAAAGAACCTTTAATAATGCCTACAGTGCACCCCGTGAGGTGCACTGACGGCACTAGGCCCCTACGAGGTGTACTCCTTATGTGATGGGCAACAATTGAATAAAAAATAAACGAGTAAATAAATAAATATATAAATAATAGAGAGAAATAAATAGATAAACAAATATATATCGATAAACCCTCAAAAGTTTCGTGGTGCAGACTGGGTCATCCTAAGAACATTTTCCTTACACCTTCATTGGCTGTGAGTGAATTCTCTCTCTCTCTCTCTCTCTCTCTCTCTCTCTCTCTCTCTCTCTCTCTCTCTCTCTCTCTCTGTGTCTCTCAGTCAACAGTCAAAGCCAAATACTGAAGCATGAATTAATGAGGCAAAACAAGCAGCATAACTGATCAAATTCTCTTTGGATGTCCACTTCGTGTTTTTCAATAGTTAAGCATCTGACCTTTGCATGTTTTTATTTTATTTTTTTTTTTTTTAGTTTTTCGTTTGTTTGTGGTCTTTGTCGGTATGTTTTCAGCTCAAATAAAGATACCTCTCTACCGAGAGGTCATTTGTTTGAGCACTGGTGTTTTTTTATCCGAACTGCCATCAAAAGAAGTCAAAAAAGTTTTTAAAAGGCTAATTCAAAGAGTTGTAAATGTTAAGCGTTGGGACCTGCCGTTTACATTAGAATGTCGAGCTCACGTCTGACCCTCGACATTTACATTCACAAATCGGGTCAGGTCATTCTTATTCTTTTACTCACGTATCTACTTTTTTGTCATGTTTATTCTGTTACTCTCCTTTTTTTTTTTTTTTTTTTTACTTTTTGTCATTTGTGGTTTCTCAGTCTTTTATGAGCTACGTTTTGAAGTGAACTTTTACATAAATATTCAACAGTTCTCATAATTTCAGCTAGTTCTTGAATCAATAGTTCTCTCTCTCTCTCTCTCTCTCTCTCTCTCTCTCTCTCTCTCTCTCTCTCTCTCTCTCCATAATCATTCCGGTATTGGACTGACCACACGTGAAAGGATACAGTATGTTCTGGAACTCATGACATGTTTTCTCTTTCTCTCTCGTCCCTGGAAAAAAGTACACATTTTGAATGACTACTCGATATCGTGTTGAATGTTATTATATCTATATTATCTGTTTTTCCTTTCACGAATCTTTAAAAAGACAATATTTGTTTTCTGTAAAAGAAAACTATTGTGCCGGCTTTGTCTGTACGTCCGCACTTTATTCTGTCCGCACTTTTTTCTGTCAGCATTTTTTTTTCTGTCAGCGCTTTTTCTTTCCGAACTTTTTCCTGTCCGCACTTTTTCTGTCGGCACTTTTTTTTGTCCGCACTTTTTCTGTCCGCCCTCAGATCTTAACAACTACTGAGGCTAGAGGGCTGCAAATTGGTATGCTGACCATCCACCCTCCAGCCATCAAACTTTGCAAATTGCAGCCCTCTAGCCGTAGCAGTTTTTATTTTATTTAAGGTTAAAGTTAGCCATAGTGGTGCTTCTGGCAACGATATAGGACAGGTCACCACAGGGCCATGGTTAAAGTTTCATGGGCCGCGGCCCATACAGCATTGTACCGAGACCACCAAAAGATAGATCTATTTTCGGTGGCCTTGATTATACGCTGTACAGAAAACTTTATTGCGCCTAAGAAACTTCGGCGCATTTCTTACTTGTTTTTTTTTTTATTCCAAATTCCTTGATATTTTCGATTTTCGTTCAGTTTCATATCTTCCCTTTTCATATAATTTCAATTGCTTATTCGTTTCTTTTGCTATGATATCATATATTCCTTTATGGGAGAGTAAAGATTTTATTGAATAATTCATTCATGAGAGAGAGAGAGAGAGAGAGAGAGAGAGAGAGAGAGAGAGAGAGAGAGAGAGAGAGAGAGAGAGAGAGAGAGATAAGTTCCAGAACATATTGTATCATTCCATTATGGTAATTCTAATACCGGAATGATTATGTGAGAGAGAGAGAGAGAGAGAGAGAGAGAGAGAGAGAGAGAGAAGAACATAAGTTCCGGAACATATTGTATCATTCCATGTAAGATCATTGCAATGAACCCGAATGATTATGAGAGAGAGAGAGAGAGAGAGAGAGAGAGAGAGAGAGAGAGAGAGTGGTAACCTGTCGTTACTATCAAGGCCGATGAAAAGGACATCTCAAGAGAAATCTGGAAGAGTTAAGTCAAAAATTACGGATCGATCGAGTGCATTAGAATCAGAGACTACGATTTTCTTATTGACTGATTGATTGATTTTTTAACCAAATGACCCTGTCAGAGGAAATATTCGAAATCTAAACAAAGCCCCAGTTCTGGGAGGACCACGCTTCAAGCTTTATTTATTATTATTATCATTCAGAAGATGAAACCTATTCATATGGAACAAGCCCACCAAAGGGGCCACTGACTTGAAATTCAAGCTTCCAAAGAATATTATAATGTTCGTTAGGAAGAAGTAAGAAGGAAGTGAGAAGAAGCACAGAAAAAAGAGATCCCACTTGTTAAAAAAGAAAAAAAGAATAAATTAATATATTAACAAATAGATAGAAATGCATTAAAATGCAAGGAGAATTGCTTTAGGGTAGCAATGCATTGCACCTTCGCTTGAACCTCAAAATGGATTTTCTGTTCCCAGTCTCTTTGGGGTTAAATCTGCTCTCAGTCAGAGTCAACAGAGAGGTGTCAGAGTGTGATTCAAGATTCAGAGCAAACACCGGAAGAGAGCTGAGAGGCGAAGGGAGAGGAAATTGGGGAAATGAGTCAATAAGAAAGCGCAGGAATAAAAGATTTCGGTGGAAAGTGGATGGATAAAGAGAATCCAGTGGATGAGTAACTAGCGAAAGCAGGAATAGAAGATTTCGGATGGGAAGTGGATGGATAAAGAGAATCCAGTGGATGAGTAATCAACAAAAACAGGATTAGAAGGTTTCGGATGGAAAACGGATGAATAAAGAGAATTGAGTGGATGAGTAACTAGCGAAAGCAGGAATAGGAGATTACGGATGGAAAGTGGATGAATATAGAGAATCGAGTGGATGAGTAAGTAGCAAAAGCAGGAATAGGAGATTCCGGATGGAGAATGAATGGATAAATATGAGAAATAGAATAGAATATAGGATTTTAGGCCAAAGGCCAATCGCTGGGACCTATGAGGTCATTCAGCGCTGAAACGGAAATCGACAGTACAACACATGAAAGGTGTAAGAAGGGGAAAACCTCAAAGCAGTTGCACTATGAATCAATTATTAGGAGAAGGTGGACAGTAAGATGGAAGAAAGAGAATGTGAACGGAGATACAGCATAAGGAATGAGAGGGGTTGCAGCTAGGGGCCGAAGGCACGCTGCAAAGAACCTTAAGTAATGTCTACAGTGCACCACATGAGGTGCACTGACGACATTACCCCGCTACGGGGTAAAGATGAGAAGATAAGAGGAACAAAACTTGTGAAGAAATAGCTTTCCCAAGGTTAAGTTGCCAGCACTAGCGGATCCAGAAAAATATCATGGGGGAAAGCACAAATTTTCACATTATACACACACGCACACACACATTACACACACACACACACACACACACACACATATATATATATATATATATATATATATATATATATATACATATAAATTATGTATATATTATTATAATTTAGAAGGTGGCCACAAAAGGGTCCATTGGCTTGAAATTCAAGCTTCCAAAGACTATTACAGAAGGTAATGGGAAATACAGAAGGAAGAGATCAGTTACTTGAAAAGATAAATTGATCAACCTAATAACAGAAAGATAAATATGTAAGCAAATGATCAAAACACAAGGAAAATTAAACAAAAATAAGAACTGAAAACAGGAAAAAGCTTTCACTCACGTAACTGTCAAGCAACTGACAATGCAGGCTGACCATCGATGTCCTACAACCCAGTTCCATTGACCTTTCCTGTTCACAAAACTAAATGAAAATTGTATCGACACGTGACGTTGGAATGTCTGCCGTTATTAAAAAACCTCGTATGGAAAAAAGGTTGCCTTTATTCTCTCAATGACAGGAGAGAGAGAGAGAGAGAGAGAGAGAGAGAGAGAGAGAGAGAGAGAGAGAGAGAGAGAGAGAGATTTACTTCATTCCACACAAAATTGATTTCCATCCCAACTGTTTGAATGAGTACCTTTTTATATTCCTTCTTTCCCAACTCATTTGACCCCCAAAATTGATTTCCATCCCAACTGTTTGAATGAGTTCCTTTTCTTATTACGTCTTTCCAACAAGAGAGAGAGAGAGAGAGAGAGAGAGAGAGAGAGAGAGCATCACAAAACGGGAAGTTCTAAAGAGAGAGAGAGAGAGAGAGAGAGAGAGAGAGCATCACAAAACGGGAAGTTCTAAAAGAGAGAGAGAGAGAGAGAGAGAGAGAGAGAGAACTAAATGAAATCATGGGAAATGAAACTCTGAGAGTTCATACAGCTTTCTTCATCCGATTTCAGAGAGATTAGCCAATCCGGCTGTTTATATTTCGGTAGAAGTGAGATTAATCTAATCCCTGCTCAAGACTTTAAGCTTTCGTCGACGAATCTCAGGTTTAATATGATTCTCAAAGCTGACAGACAGTTATTACAGTAATATTAATTAAAGCAGATTTCTCCTGTTATGGGAGAAGATAGTTTACAGTTCACAGAAGCTTGTTTTCAAACCTGTGCAGTGTTATGATTTAAATTGGCCGATGGAAATATAAACATCAACTGGATTTAATAATAATAATAATAATAATAATAATAATAATAATAATAATAATAATAATTATTATTATTATTATTATTATTATTATTATTATTATTATTATTATTTAGTAAATGAAACCAATTCAAATGGAACAAGCCCACCAAAGGGGCCATTGACTTGAAATTGAAGATTCCAAAGAATATTATGGTGTTCATTAGGAATCAGTAAGAGGAAGTAAAGTGAAATATAGAAAAAAAGAGATCCCACTTATCAAAAAATAAAAAAGATAATAATTAGATAAATAGATAAAAATGTATTAAAATGCAAGAAGAATAGTATTAGGATAGTAAAGCACTGCATATTCGCTTGAGCTTCTCAAGTTCCAATTGTACAACAACAACAACAACAACAACAACAACAATAATAATAATAATAATAATAATAATAATAATAATAATAATAATAATAATAATAATAATAATAATAATAATAATAATAATATAGTGGTAGGAGCACACTTCCAGGAAAGCAGTAATATCAATTATGACTCCCTATTGGTGTAAGTAGTTCCCAAAGTCAAGTGAATTCGAGATTGATTGAGTGGTTTCGAGTTATATGTCATCACTGACAGAGAGAGAGAGAGAGAGAGAGAGAGAGAGAGAGAGAGAGAGAGAGAGAGAGAGAGAGAGACGTCAACCAATTCAGACAAAGTGAAACGAATATATAATGAGAACTCCACAGTGGCGACCAAGTCTTCTTTACAAACAAAGGCTGTGATTAGCTAATGAGTCTGTTCATAAGAACAAAGTAATGAAATCCTGATTAGAAAAGACGGTTTTTGATTAAACTCTGGTCCAATGAAATGACAAAGTACATAATGCCATTCAGAACGTAGGAACGAAATTATATGAATGGAAACAAAGACTTTTTGTAGTAAAGATGCTTTTGCATCAGAGCTGTTGAACCTCAAAATACATAGAGGGAACAAAGCCTTTTTATAGTAAAGCATCAGAGCCTGAAACTACAGAGAGAGGAAACAGAGACTTTTGTAGAAAACTTTTAGTATCTGACCTGTTGAACCTTAAAATACAAAGAGAGGAAACAGACTTTTTGTAGTAAAGAGTTTTACATCAGAGCTATTGGACCTAAAAATACAGAGAGGAAACACTGATGAACCTCAAAATACAGAGAGGAAACAAAGACTTTTTGTAGTAAAGAGTTTTTGCATCAGAGCTACTGACCTCATAATACAGAGGAAACACTGATGAACCTCAAAAAACAGAGAGGAAAAAAGACTTTTTTGTAGTAAAGAGTTTTACGTCAGAGCTATTGAACCTCAAAATACAGAGAGGAAACACTGATGCACCTCAAAATACAGAGGAAACACTGATGAACCTCAAAAAACAGAGAGGAAAGAACGACTTTTTTGTAGTAAAGAGTTTTACGTCAGAGCTATTGAACCTCAAAATACAGAGAGGAAACACTGATGCACCTCAAAATACAGAGAGGAAACACTGATGAACCTCAAAAAACAGAGAGGAAAGAACGACTTTTTTGTAGTAAAGAGTTTTACGTCAGAGCTATTGAACCTCAAAATACAGAGAGGAAACACTGATGCACCTCAAAATACAGAGAGGAAACACTGATGAACCTCAAAATACAGAGAGGAAACAAAGACTTTTTGTAGTAAAGAGTTTTACGTCAGAGCAATACTATTGAACCTCAAAATACAGAGAGGAAACACTGATGCACCTCAAAATACAGAGAGGAAACACTGATGAACCTCAAAATACAGAGAGGAAACAAAGACTTTTTGTAGTAAAGAGTTTTACGTCAGAGCTATTGAACCTCAAAATACAGAGAGGAAACACTGATGAACCTCAAAATACAGAGAGGAAACACTAATGAACCTCAAAATACAGAGAGGAAACACTAATGAACCTCAAAATACAGAGAGGAAACACTAATGAACCTCAAAATACAGAGAGGAAACACTAATGAACCTCAAAATACAGAGAGGAAACAAAGACTTTTTGTAGTAAAGAGTTTTACGTCAGAGCTATTGAACCTCAAAATACAGAGAGGAAACACTGATGAACCTCAAAATACAGAGAGGAAATAAAGACTTTTTGTAGTAAAGAGTTTTACGTCAGAGCTATTGAACCACAAAATACAGAGAGGAAACACTGATGCACCTCAAAATACAGAGAGGAAACACTGATGAACCTCAAAATACAGAGAGGAAACACTGATGAACCTCAAAATACAGAGAGGAAACACTGATGAACCTCAAAATACAGAGAGGAAACAAAGACTTTTACATCAGAGTTATTGCACCTCAAATGCAGAGAAAAAACACTTTTGCATCAGAGTTACTGCACCTCAAAATACAGAGAGAAAACTAAGGATATGCACTCGCTCCTTAACGATTCCGGAGAGGCTGGAAAAACTGTTAGTGTTCCGGAGTAAAACCGACCTCCATTTCCCGTCGTGGAAAAAGCCCAAGTGTCATTTCCTGAAACCAAACGATTCTCTGATGAGGTTGTAGATGAGCGGAAGTTAAAAAAAAATCCTCTCCAATTCTAATCTCTCGGTTTTCGTACGATTTTATTGGTTCTGTCACAACTCACTCTCTCTCTCTCTCTCTCTCTCTCTCTCTCCAAATACATCTACCGTCGAATTTCTCCCTCACAAACAAACGTCTCTCTCTTTCTCTCTCCCTCTCTCTCTACAGGCGAATATCTCCCTCACAAACAAACGTGGTGGTTTAAAATTCAGAAGAATGGACAACTAAAGAATATTCTTTAATCAGTTAATTTCTCTCTCTCTCTCTCTCTCTACAAATATATCTACCGTCGAATTTCTTCCCTCACAAACAAACCTCTCTCTCTCTCTCTCTCTCTCTCTCTCTCTCTCTCTCTCTCTCTCTCTCTCTTTCTCTCTCCAGGCGAATATCTCCCTTACAAACAAACGTGGTGGTTTAAAATTCAGAAGAATGAGCAACTGAAGATTATTCTTTAATCAGTTAATTCTCTCTCTCTCTCGCTCTCTCTCTGAATAAACAAATTAAAGAAAATAAATGTGTAAATAAATAAGCGAATTTCTTCCGCGCAAGAAAACGTGGTGGATTAAAAATTAAAAGAATGGACAACTGAAAAATATTCTTCAAACTATGAATTCTCCCTCTCTCT